>NC_067125.1:15952612-16277450 GCF_021347895.1 Acanthochromis polyacanthus | reverse complement strand
TGCGTTGGAGAAGAGGGATCACACGAAGCTCAGAGACTGGGACGGGTTGCTGTGCAACGGCCCTCGTTGAGTTCGAGAGTCGGCTCGGTAGCTGCGCTGTTTGGCTGCTATGGCAACGCTTCGTCGTCCTGTCTACTTCGAACCTCGCGTGTCCTAGGGGTCTGGCTTGACCCGGTTCGTCTGGTGGTCAGCTGGCGGTGGCGAGGGCTGAAACAGCCGGCGTCCTTCTGGGTTGATTTTGTCAAAAATAATTATTTGGAGGCTGAAGGCTCACGTTCTATTTCTGCCGGTCAGGTATAGGTGAGGGCCGAACAGACTGGAACTCTTCAGCGGGGAATGATAAAAGCGACGGAACAGAATCGAATTGGTTCCTATCAAAATTAAATCGTAAATAAAACAAAATTGTAGATCTGGTTGTTGGAGATGAACAAAAATATCTATTCTGAACAAAAAGAAAAATTGAATAAGAAGTTGTGGCTAATAGAGTGCCAGCCTCTATAGCTGCGAAGTTTGGAAAGTGGAAAAAGAACAAACAGGGCGCGCCTAAAGAAAAAGGAAGATTCGCTTAGCGTAGTTTAAGATCGTCAGGGTCGAACAAAGCGAAAAAGAGGAAGAGAGCGAACAAAGAAACGTGAAGCTTCTTATAGTTTTGGCTAGAGGAGGAGGGTACCTAGGAGTTTAGGCGCGAGTCTGACACTCTGGAGGACTCCCCCCTCCTTGTGGGTTCCGGATGGGAGATGAGAGCTGATCAGATAGTGAATTAACAATATTAAAACGCGCAAACAAAACGATCTGTTTACTCTGTCATAATCCAGAACACTACTTTTAACACAATCAAAGTGTATAACACGATAGAACATTCTAGCTACTAGAAATATGTGAGTTATTTGTTTAATCATAGGTTTGTGTACTCTATCTAATGATTATGTGGGTCACAGTGTACATAAGACAACATGGTGTACATAAGGAGGTAAAGAAACAATTTCCAACTCTTTTCGACCTGTATAAAACACACTTTTATGATTAATTTCAGTGAAATCCTTGATAATGTCATGGCATTCCGACGTCAATAGGGGGCAATGTTGAACTGTGGAAGAAATGGGTTAGGCAGACAATAAACTTTCAGAATTAACATCTCAGGACAGAAATATGCTAGAGACGTCGGAGTTGGACTAACATGTATAACAAATTATTATTTCAACTTTGATATCTTCAAAATCACAAACAAAATTTCAGAAGCACAATTTTTAGAAAGAGAGTCCTTATTGGCATCAAACAGACTGAGTGTCTTTCTGCAGCCCTCCCGGGGTGACGGAAAGGTCCTTAGATATTTATGACTCTCAGTATCTGATCGTGAGGGAGGGAGACTGCATGGCGTCTGTGAAGATGAGTTCAGTTAATCAAAGGATAGGAACCAAAAGGGAATAAACAGTCCTTTAGATGCAAATTTAGGAAGGTGTGAAACATTTGTGTCCCCTTCCACTTCTCTGCAAGGGGTCTTAGTGTCTTTCGTGAAGGTAGGAATACAAGAAAACATGCAAATACAACAATCCATGTGAGAGTCTGAAAAAGGGGGGTTTTCTCCTAGTCAGATCACAGGTCACCGTAAATGAATTTTACGAGGCTTTTGGTGAAAGGTGCAGATGTCTCTGAAGCCATAAAAATCCACTTTGGGGCTCTTAGTTTGTTTGTTTAAGCTTTCTGAGAGGAGAGAGTTTTGTTTTTCCTGTGAGATGATGTTCCTGTGGAATGTCTGGGGCCTCTTGAAGCTGGATGTTGACTACAGTGTTATTATGGTTTTGATGATGTCAGATTTGGGATGAGATGATCCCTCTCACTTAAACAAATCTGCAGTACATTCAAATGAAAGCTACCTAAAAGTCGTGCATGTCCTGATATGGAAAACCAGGTTTTACAGGGTGGTGGCTGCAAAAGTATAGCAGGATGATGTCAGTAATTTTGTCAGTCTGTCTTTGTGAGATCTCATCAGTCACTTCTTGTTAGTGAGTGCCCCTTTCTCTCTGTCCTCCTCTTCACTAATAAGATGTTCTGCGCTGGAGGAGAGTCGTAGTCACTGATGTTTGATGTTGTGGTTAAATTTAAAAGTGAGATACTGCTCTCTGTAACCGCCTCCCCAAACACTAATTTTCCAATCATAGCTTAGAAGCTTAGAGGCAAGTGGAGCTTTGGATTTCCCCACATGCTGAAACTATGTTGCCATTTAAGCTTCTCAAAAATGACGGAGAATTTGGAGTGGAAAATCTGCCACTGATTCATCGTGACCATCGCTGCGAGAAAAGAAAGCTTGACAGGTGTAGCAACTGCAGCTGAGACAATTGAAATGTAACATTGTGTGTGTGAAGAGAAACTGAAATGCAAGCAATGTGGTGCACATGGTACTCATTTGCACAGGATTGTGCTTTCAAAGAACTACACTGAATAAATACATAAAATACACATCTATACAAAGAGCAACTAATTGATCATCCAAAGTGACACATTTATAATGAATATTTTAATTGCTAAAATATTGTATACGATGTGAAGTGATTTATAAGACCAGCTGCAAACACCAATGAGATCACAGTGGTCACCGTGATATGCATTTGTATTAAATGCATCTACTCTTAATTTTCAAACAATGCAAGGATCTTCATTCATCTTACCTTGACAATGCAATATGTGTCAGTGGGACTCTAGCGGAAGTGTTGTCTATGCACCCAGAAGACATGAGTATATTTTGTTCACCTGCATGTACCCTTGAAAACCCAGCTGGCTGCAAAGGATTCACAGGCAATCAATACGCAGAGTAGTAGGTGGGCAGAGATTACTCTGGATAATGATGACAATAAAAGGATTGAGGAGAATAAAGACAGGGGAGAGAGAGTAAGAGGAATGAGATAAGACAGAAGAGGCAGGATGGGGGCAAGAGATGCTTAAACATTAACAGTCTGCAGTCAAAGTCACCTTCATTACAATATTGCGTTCATAATGTCTTTGCTATATAAGTAAACCAAACCTCCTTCTGCCTTGGAAGACAGTGGAGACAGTGTTGGGAAAGTACTTTGGCGAGAGTGCTTTTTCTATCAGAAATAAAGCATCAACCAAAATCTGTGTCAGTGTGTGAGATCTGTGACCTCTGAGTATGTGATTTTGGTTGGATCAGAAATTGCTGACTGACAGTGAATTGTGTTTCTCCAGCGCTCAGTTCACAATAGTCCTGCCACTTGTTGTTTCATGATACAGTGCCAATCATATATTGTGCATGTAGAGTACATGTTGGTTTTAAATGGCTGGTTATTGTTTCGTATGGGCGTTTTATGTTGCAGTGCATTTGTGTTAGTATGTGAAATGTGTTCATGAAACCCAACCCCTGAACCGACGATGCAGATGTTGTACAACAAACAGCTCTGCATGAAACATCCACAATGTGCATTTTAGCTCAAGTGTAAATAATGCAGCTATTACACAATATCATTTTACCATCCTGCACATTCTCCTGCTGCTCTTTGCTTTCTGTCAACAATTCTTTCCTTACTTCCCTTTTATCTTCAGTCTGTGTTTTTTTTTTTAAAGAAATAGCTGTCAGCACAGCTAAGAGCACATTATTAGTGTTGTTATCTTAATTATAAGGAGATGTGCATTTTTTTCCCCAAAAATCATTTACAGATTATTAGCAGTCCAGGGGCTGCTCAGGTAAAAGGTGCCTAGTAAAGCTTGGGAGTAAAATCTGCTCTAACCTTCAGCTGAATCATTCAAGTGAAACAGCCACAGAAAGGAAACCTTTGATGTAAGATAGACACATCAGAATCCGAGATAACAAGGAAAGTCTGCTCTAATAAAACACAAAAACCAATTTGAATATTCTTGCCGGTGAATATTCCACTAGCTGTAACTTACTTTCAGGTTTTAAAAAACAAACACATAAAATACCAAACGAAAACCTAAAACATGTCCTCTTTCTTATATAAAGCTATATTTAAAGGCATTATGGAGGATGTTTTTTTTTTTTGTTTAATTTGTCTGATTCACATAAAATGAATATACTGACCTTTAGTGGACTTGTATGTATGGTTTCTAAAAAAATAAAAAATAAAAAATAAATAACTGTGGACATGGCAGGACCTGAAAAACATCAGCCAATCATTGCACTCGGACCGAGGCGTTTGGTTTGCTCCCTTTCCTGTCAATCAAAAATCTTCCGGCTCAGGCCTAGTTACGTAGATTACGTACGCCTTGGACTTCTGTATGTGTTGCTTTGGTATAGCTTCGTAGTTAGCTGGCGACTTGTTTTGCTCATCTTTTTTTACATAATGGAAGATAAAGATCCAGGGGGACCCAGCCGTAAAAGACAACTTCACGAGTCCTACGCAAGTTTCTGGAGGGGGGCGTTTCTTCGTAAATGTTAAGAGGGGGTGAGGGAGAGGTTGTATGTGTGCATGCGCATGCTACGTTCCTAGTCGTAGGAAATTAAATCTCCTCTAATGCCTTTAAGTCTGACGCAATGAAAATTAATGCACAGAAAAGAATTTCAGCCTGAGTTTTCTTTTATAATCATCTTGTAAACACTGTCACTACAGCTTAGAAATATTTAATAATGATGCGGGTTTCGTTTCTAATTTTATTACTATATGCTGCAATTAATTAACTCTTTGTGGGACTCTATTAGTTCCCATGAGAATACTACAAGCAAATTACTGGCTCATTTAGATCTGCCAGGTTCAAGATCTAGTGGCTTTGACTTGGAAGAGGCCTGTTTCTGTCTCTGACTCTGACTTTGCTGCAAAATGCTCAGCAACTACTGGCTCTGCATCAGCTGCATCTTGACCATACAGCTGTGTTTGGTTGAGGGTGTGACGTGTGCAGACATGAGCCTTGAAGGCACCTTAGTCCTGTTTTTTTTAGCAACCGACGTGGACATGTAGTAGGTCCTTTCTCTGACTCCTTTATGAGATTGGAGTTGATTATGTCTGCTTGTGGTGTCGTGTGAAATGAAAAACAGTCGGTTGGTGCAGGCAGCAATGAGTTGAAGGATCTGGCTTCATCCCCTTTGGCACTGCTCGGGGGTAAAGCATGTCTGAAATAGAACAAAGGTTATGTATTGTAACTGCAGCTCTACGATGACTAGTGGAGTCCTCAAACTTTGTCACTCTGCCACTTCTTAAATCGCTGACTTTGTGGATGACAACTCTGTGACCGATGGCTATTTTTACAACCTATAGTAGGAGAGTTTGCTGTGATGCTCTGAGGAGGGGAGCCAGTAAAGCTTGTTAGAGGGTTGCCTACGCTAATAAAACAAGGGCTACAATGTGTAAGCAACACAAGCATGACAAGGAGTACTATGGAAAGAAATGAAGTAATAATAAATGTACCATTATATATACTCAAAGGGAGAAGCAAACGTCTTGCCCCAGTCTTTCTCCTTCCTGTCGTTTTTTACTTTTCCTCTCAATGGCTCTGCACTGGGACCAATCAGTGTATTCTTGCTGAAGTGCAAGACTATGTATATGAGTGAGTGTGTATGTGAGTATGTGTACTCAACACCCGAGCACTCTGTGGAGTTGTTTAAGGTATCAGAGGCGGGAGCGTTCTGAGCTGAACCCTTTGAAGTAACTCATCTCGATGTCAGCGGACAACATTAGATGTGTGTGTGTGTGTGTTTGTGTGGTTGTATATGCGAGTGGAAAGAAGAGTTGAACATCACCAACGTACGTATAAATTTTGCAGTGTGTGTATATGCAAGTAGCCATACACACGTGGACAAAATTGTTGGTACCCCTCAGTTAAAGAAGGAAAAACCCACAATTCTCACTGAAATCACTTGAAACTCACAAAAGTAACAATAAATAAAAAAATATTGAAAATTAAATAATCAAAATCAGCCATCACTTTTGAATTGTTGATTAACATAATTATTTAAAAAAACAAACTAATGAAATAGGGCTGGACAAAAATGATGGTCCCCATAACTTAATATTTTGTTGCACAACCTTTTGAGGCAATCACTGCAATTAAACGATTTCTGTATTTGTCAATGAGCGTTCTGCAGCTGTCAACAGGTATTTTGGCCCACTCCTCATGAGCAAACAGCTCCAGTTGTCTCAGGTTTGATGGGTGTCTTCTCCAAATGGCATGTTTCAGCTCCTTCCACATATGTTCAATGGGATTCAGATCTGGGCTCATAGAAGGCCACTTTAGAATAGTCCAACGCTTTTCTCTCAGCCATTCTTGGGTGTTTTTGGCTGTGTGTTTTGGATCGTTGTCCTGTTGGAAGACCCATGACCTGCGACTGAGACCAAGCTTTCTGACACCAGGCAGCACATTTCTCTCCAGAATGCCTTGATAGTCTTCAGATTTCATCGTACCTTGCACACTTTCAAGACACCCTGTGCCAGATGCAGCAAAGCAGCCCCAAAACATTACTGAGCCTCCTCCATGTTTCACCGTAGGGACAGTGTTCTTTTCTTGGTATGCTTGGTTTTTCAGTCTATGAACATAGAGTTGATGTGCCTTACCAAAAAGCTCCAGTTTGGTCTCATCTGTCCAAAGGACATTCTCCCAGAAGCTTTGTGGCTTGTCAACATGCATTTTTGCAAATTCCAGTCTGGCTTTTTTATGAATTTTTTTCAGCAGTGGTGTCCTCCTTGGTCGTCTCCCATGAAGTCCACTTTGGCTCAAACAACGACGAATGGTGCGATCTGACACTGATGTACCTTGGCCTTGGAGTTCACCTTTAATTTCTTTGGAGGTTGCTCTGGGCTCTTTGGATACAATTCCAACGATCCGTCTCTTCAATTTGTCATCAATTTTCCTCTTGCGGCCACGTCCAGGGAGGTTGGCTACTGTCCCGTGGGTCTTGAACTTCTGAATAATATGAGCCACTGTTGTCACAGGAACTTCAAGCTGTTTAGAGATGGTCTTATAGCCTTTACCTTTAAGATGTTTGTCTATCATTTTTTTTCGGATGTCCTGGGACAATTCACTCCTTCGCTTTCTGTTGTCCATGTTCAGTGTGGTACACACCTTTTCACCAAACAGCAGGGTGACTACTTGTCTCCCTTTAAATAGGCAGACTGACTGATTATGAGTTTGGAAACACCTGTGATGTCAATTAAATGACACACCTGAGTTAATCATGTCACTCTGGTCAAATAGTTTTCAATCTTTTATAGAGGTACCATCATTTCTGTCCAGGCCTGTTTCATTAGTTTGTTTTTTTAAATAATTATGTTAATCAACAATTCAAAAGTAATGGCTGTTTTTGATTATTTAATTTTCAATAAATTTTTATTTATTGTTACTTTTGTGAGTTTCAAGTGATTTCAGTGAGAATTGTGGGTTTTTCCTTCTTTAACTGAGGGGTACCAACAATTTTGTCCACGTGTGTATATCTGTGCAGCACTTTCTAAAAAATTACTGTACACTTTGCCTCAACAGTCTGGATGAGTCAGATTGTATGTGTGTGTCTGTGTACTGACTCTACGACCAATTCTCCTGACCAAAGCAACCTTTGAAGTTTCTATCATTAATTAACAACTCCATACTTTTTTTTCTCACATTCATTCCATCAGCAAAGTAGCTTCGTTCAGCCACAAAGGGGAATACAAGGTATGTAATGGTTTTAGATATTAATCGCATAATAAAAATTTTTTGGAATGATAACCGTCATATTTGAAACAACACAATAAAGATTTGAAGAGGAAGACAGAACATCCAGGGTTATATAAGTAGGTAGTTTGTTGAACTCAACACAACCTAGATTTTTATGACATCAGTTCATTATTTATGATCTTGCAGCCCACCATTCCTCCTCCAACTCTGAAGGATAATATCCAACAGAATATTTTAACCCAAAACATTTGTCACTATCTATTATGTGGCAGAAATGTTTTCTCTTCTTGTACAAGTTATCTCACTGGGAACATTTATGGTAGTACAGACAACGTTTTAGCTGAGTTCGAGACCTAAACTGCTGTCACAATGGTTTAGTGAGCTTGTGCCCCATTTTTCGTAAGCAAATACAGTTTGGCTTCAACAGCCAGTAACATTCCTCCCACATTTAAGGGAGAGGGTATCTATGTTTCAATGAATTTCATGCTGCTACATCCAGTAAGACATAAACACATGCACAGAGGGAATGCAAGCAGTCACACCTATCAGGCTGCCTTTGACTGCCCTGTCACGCTGAGTCCCTTATGCAGTTCAGATCACAGCTTCAGCAGTTCTGTTCCAGTAGAGCCAAATGAGCATGTGTGCATAAAGGTATAACATTGTTGCCACGCAGCACACACATTCCCACACACAGCCTGAGACACCAGATACTAAGCGCAAGTGAGTGAAGTTAGACTGAAGTAAAAGTGCCAGTCTTTTACCAGAACCAAGAGGAAATGAGGAGAAGGTGCTCGCAAATAGACATGGGGAGATAAAAGTGTAGAAAATGTGTTAAAGTGTCTTTCCCGAGTGAGGTGAATCACAGCAGCAGAGTGTGATAGCATACAGTCTATTGATGACCACTCTGTGAAGGTATCTTAAGGCTGGGGGAGGTGAGAACGGACCCTATATCCACTATAATTACTGACCAAAGCCCACAGGGATGAGAGTGGGCCGCAGAGAAGAGCAGGAGAGGAGAAGGTTGTGGGGGTGGAAGCGAGAGGATAGATATCCTTAATAGGTTATTTGCTATATATAATAAAAGTTGATGATTGAGATTAAAGGTGGAGGGAGTGGAGGTGGGGGGTATTTTCCAAGATAAAAATGGCTGCATGGCTACTTGATTGCAGAACGGGAGAGGGAGGGAGAGAATCTGTAAAGTCTGACATGGTTGGGTAACTTTAAGAGATGACCTGCTTAACTGATATTCTAACTAGTTAATTAGTACAGTGATTAATCTGCCAAGAGATAATAAACTTAGATCATGTGTTAACACTTTTATGCCTCCCTTGACACCTTTCATCCCATTAAACCTCGACATGTAAATGATGTGGAGGGCAGTGACCGCTATCTGCAGTACACATTCAAAAGTGACATCTACAGTTTAGTGATACAGAGATGCATTTGGTGGTCATAAATAAGCAAAATAAACTTGAAACTGACATCACTGACTCTTTGAGATTATATGACTAATAAGAAGCATTTTACACGGAATAAAAGGTCAAAAGTGTAAATTCCCAATATAGCAAAAGATGTGCTCTGTTGACCGTAATTACCAATTGCAATTCATGCACTCTCCCAAAAAATGCCAGACACTGTGTATTCCAGTTACAAATTTCCACCTGTGTAATGCAGCTTTCAAACCTTGCAACAAGTTGTATGTGTTTTGTATATTACTTGAGAAGCTGATTGGACAAGATTGTATTCAACTGCAATCTGTGAACTCTCCCTGAACCAGGCTAGTTTGATCATGAACAGGTTTTGAAAACTTTCTTGATCCATAACAACTACTGTTAAAACCTGAAATATGTCCAAAGACAGTGGGGATAGACGAACACTAAACCCAGACTATCTGAGCAAAAGAAAACATTGGAACAAAAAGGAAGAAGAAGATGTAGAGACAAAAACAGACAAAGTTCACCTGAGAGACAGAGAGAGAAAGTAAAAGGAAAAATGGGAAAGCTGTCCTTTCCGATTAGGCGTATCTCAGTAGTAAGGTACCGAGGTTTGGGCTGTGAATTATGGATAGAAATGTGTTAAATATAGATGGGTCCCTCCCTACTCTACAGCAATGAGTGAATGAGGAGTGTGTGTTGGTCTTGTGTGTCTGTCTGTACACAGACACACACTTAAAAAAAAACAGCATTAAATGAACACAGTTTTGTACATAGCAAAAAAATTCTAATAATAATTAAATCCCAGCCATACCAACCTTATTGAGATCAATAGATCAATCACAAAGAACTAGGGAGAGTGCACTTCTTGTAAAATGTTTCTCAAGATTTGTTTCAACATTGGTGAAATACTGTATCAAAACAAAAATAGGTAACACTTTATAATAACTATACACTATTAAGCATTAGTTAAGCATTGGTTAAGCATAATTTCAGCATTAGTTAATCCTTAAATCCTCATGAACTCATCATGAATTCACCATTAGTAATGCATTACAAAGCATTAGTAAAGACAGTTTTAAATGTTCAACCAACACATTATTAAGCATTAGTTGAACATTAGTAAAGCGCTTAATTCATCGTTAACTCATCATTTGTAACTAATTAGTTATACGTGCTTAATTAATCATGAATTCATGATCTGTATGGCATTTATTATGCATTACTAAGCACTTAATAAATCCGATTAAAAATGTTTTGTTGCTCATTGATAACCTCAGTTGTTAATACTTTATAAAGGGTTAGCAACTGTGTTAGTATATGATTTACAAACACATATTCATACTCAATGAATAACTTATTAATGTAGTTACTACTCATTAGTTAAGTATATTCCGTGAGCCCATCTAAAGTGAGGACTATCTTTGCTTTATAAAGCATTTATAAATGACACAGAAGCAGAGACATACAAAGTGTCAGTTTTATTGGTCCCAAACAATACAAGCTCTTTTAAATACACACTTTAAACAAATACAATCTATAAAATTTCAAGTAAACTTGACAAACATGTTCAAATAACAACAGTCTGTGATCGTATAAAATAGAAAAATAAAATACAAGCTCTTTAAATACACACTTTGCAATCCTTAACATTTCAAGTAAACTGGTGAACTATCCCTTTAGGGCACACACACCAGAGGTAAGTGGCTGCCTGATTCTGGGATTCCGCCAGTGCATTTCAATGGTGTGCCCTTGAAGTGCACAAAGTGCTTTACAGTAAAACAAATATACCGTTTTCAAATATTGCAAGATAACACTAGATAATTTCTGCAACCTGTTTGCCTCTACGATCAGCTGCCATCACCCCAGCGTGATATGGCTCTCTCTCTCCGACTTCCGCATTTCAGAAAAATTAAAAAAACCCGCGCGGTCTCGCTCTCCAGAACCGCGGAGGAGGCTGGGACTTGTAGGACTCTGGGACGTGTAGGACGCTACTGCGCATGCTTTTACCGTCAAAAATGCTAGTGCGCATGCTCCAAAATCCCAGAGAGTCCTACGACCACAGCTGAACCCACACATGTAACTCTCCTCCACACAAAGGCCCAACAGGAACACCACCTCGAGAGTCAAACGGCACACCAATACTGGTGGCCATAACAGTGATCTATTGGAATAGATGCTGCATCCAAGAGGGTCACAGCTTTAAACTATTAAACCCACTGACAGATTAGATGAAGAATGTTTATTATCTCGTCAAATTTGCAATAAGTGAACAGTACAATTTGTTAGTAGGAGTAGGAAAGGGAAAGTGTGAGAATTTTAACTGTGATATCTTGAGGAGTGGAACAGAGTATCTTCAAAATGGCAGGTCTTGTTTCCATCATGGTGTTGAAAGTACTGACCAAAACCAAGCACATAGTGGTGAACTGACATGAAGGCAAGTGGCCTACTGATGCCACAGAGAGGAGGTACTGCAGCACAAATTATTAGCCTTAATGTTGGCTATGATGTCAGAACACAGCAAGTTGTAGCCTGCTGCATATGGGACTACATAGCCACATATCCATAAGAGCATCTGTCCTAACACCTATCCAGAAGTGCCAACAACTGGATCTGCTGCTTTTTGTGCCAGATACCACAGGACACTTTCAGAGGTCATGTGGAGTCAATGCCTCGACAGGTCAGAGCAGTTTTGGCAACGCGAGGGAAACCTACACGATATTAGGCAAGTGGTTTCAACGTGGTGGCCGATTGGTATGGATTTGGTTTTCACCATCATCAGAATTCATTAATTAGACACTGTGAATTGATCACTACTGTCATCCTCTAAATGATGCCACTGGCAGAGCTAAAACGTGAATAAAAAAGACAGATGTATGACAAACTAAAAAATACAAAGCGAAGTAGGTTCAAGTGGAGGAGGAATTAATAAGACATTACTTATTTTGCACGAAATTAACTAAGATGGCGGAAATGTACATTATGCTGACTTTACCATGCAAGCTGCTTAAATGCTTGTTTCAGTAATTTCTTTTTTCCACTTGAATTCCCCATTAGACCTTTATTTGTTTAGCAGACTATAATTTGACACACAGCCTTTGGTCAAGCACTAGATTTTGTTTTACAGTACGTCTAAATGAAATGCATACCATCCATTTATTACACACTCAGTTAGTGCACCATTATGGTAATATTTGCTGGTCATGAGCCTTCCCAATCAATGGTTAATTATCGCCACTTAAATATACAGCAGAGACAGAGAATGAGCCTGGGTTGTAATTAAACATTGACCTTAATGTAACAATTCAGTCACGCTTCTCTTCATCAGTTTCTACCCCCCAACAGTGCTCTTTTCTCCCCGGTCTGGAACTCCCGTCCACTCTACTTTCATGGCTTATTGCCAGAGGGAGCATATGTAATTATGCCACTTAGTGCTCTCACTAAGTAAAATCACTTTGGAGCCACATATGTATGAGCAGGGTAGGACAATTTTAGTGAGTATGCACACAGATAAAGGGAAAACATACTATACAGGAATTTTATCCCTTGAAGATGCTTTGATTTCATATGAAACTTACTGTGTGCCTTTCTTTTCCCTTTTCTTTGTCGTCATTTTTGATGGGACTAAAATGGAAGGTTTTACCTCACAAGAACATATACACACGTGGACAAAATTGTTGGTACCCCTCAGTTAAAGAAGGAAAAACCCACAATTCTCACTGAAATCACTTGAAACTCACAAAAGTAACAATAAATAAAAATTTATTGAAAATTGAATAATCAAAATCAGCCATCACTTTTGAATTGTTGATTAACATAATTATTTAAAAAAACAAACTAATGAAATAGGGCTGGACAAAAATGATGGTACCCATAACTTAATATTTTGTTGCACAACCTTTTGAGGCAATCACTGCAATTAAACGATTTCTGTATTTGTCAATGAGCGTTCTGCAGCTGTCAACAGGTATTTTGGCCCACTCCTCATGAGCAAACAGCTCCAGTTGTCTCAGGTTTGATGGGTGTCTTCTCCAAATGGCATGTTTCAGCTCCTTCCACATATGTTCAATGGGATTCAGATCTGGGCTCAGAGAAGGCCACTTTAGAATAGTCCAACGCTTTTCTCTCAGCCATTCTTGGGTGTTTTTGGCTGTGTGTTTTGGATGGTTGTCCTGTTGGAAGACCCATGACCTGCGACTGAGACCAAGCTTTCTGACACTAGGCAGCACATTTCTCTCCAGAATGCCTTGATAGTCTTCAGATTTCATCGTACCTTGCACACTTTCAAGACACCCTGTGCCAGATGCAGCAAAGCAGCCCCAAAACATTACTGAGCCTCCTCCATGTTTCACCGTAGGGACAGTGTTCTTTTCTCCGTATGCTTGGTTTTTGAGTCTATGAACATAGAGTTGATGTGCCTTACCAAAAAGCTCCAGTTTGGTCTCATCTGTCCAAAGGACATTCTCCCAGAAGCTTTGTGGCTTGTCAACATGCATTTTTGCAAATTCCAGTCTCGCTTTTTTATGAGTTTTTACAGCAGTGGTGTCCTCCTTGGTCGTCTCCCATGAAGTCCACTTTGGCTCAAACAACGACGAATGGTGCGATCTGACACTGATGTACCTTGGCCTTGGAGTTCACCTTTAATTTCTTTGGAGGTTGCTCTGGGCTCTTTGGATACAATTCCAACGATCCGTCTCTTCAATTTGTCATCAATTTTCCTCTTGCGGCCACGTCCAGGGAGGTTGGCTACTGTCCCGTGGGTCTTGAACTTCTGAATAATATGAGCCACTGTTGTCACAGGAACTTCAAGCTGTTTAGAGATGGTCTTATAGCCTTTACCTTTAAGATGTTTGTCTATAATTTTTTTTGGATGTCCTGGGACAATTCTCTCCTTCGCTTTCTGTTGTCCATGTTCAGTGTGGTACACACCTTTTCACCAAACAGCAGGGTGACTACTTGTCTCCCTTTAAATAGGCAGACTGACTGATTATGAGTTTGGAAACACCTGTGATGTCAATTAAATGACACACCTGAGTTAATCATGTCACTCTGGTCAAATAGTTTTCAATCTTTTATAGAGGTACCATCATTTTTGTCCAGGCCTGTTTCATTAGTTTGTTTTTTTAAATAATTATGTTAATCAACAATTCAAAAGTGATGGCTGTTTTTGATTATTTAATTTTCAATAAATTTTTAT
This sequence comes from Acanthochromis polyacanthus, assembly GCF_021347895.1. NCBI lineage: Eukaryota > Metazoa > Chordata > Actinopteri > Pomacentridae > Acanthochromis > Acanthochromis polyacanthus. The sequence continues at coordinate 16,263,209 of NC_067125.1, read as the reverse complement.
TTATTGTTACTTTTGTGAGTTTCAAGTGATTTCAGTGAGAATTGTGGGTTTTTCCTTCTTTAACTGAGGGGTACCAACAATTTTGTCCACGTGTGTATATCTGTAAAGCTGTTCATGGTTGATCTTAAATGAAAAAAAAAAATAGATCATTGCAACAAAAAGGCAATAAACTCCCAGTTATTATAAAGGGAAATTCAGTGTTCACAAATCTTCTCTGCTGGAATCACTGGTATTAAATTACATGAATCCTTAAAAAAAAATCTTCAGTGATTTTATTAATCTGCTTTAAGACAATAAATAGCCTGGCAAACACCAGCCAATCGTGCTTATACTGTATAATTTTGAAAATGCTTTCAGGGCACAGTTGCTGCCTTTGCCTTTGTTGTTAAATGATAATATAGTACTGCGCCAATTAAAGTCAAAGAGATTAGATGTGCTACCACACACATACCAAAATCCAGGAGGGACCACAATAGATGAGCAATTATTGCCTTTTATGTCTGCTAGACTATGATTAAACATTCTGTGTGGAAAGAAAAAAAAACATGCAATGGAAAGGTAATGCCCTCTATTGGGCTTTATTGAAGGAAGACTAATACAATATTATGAAAACCCGATGTTGCAGTGTTGCTGGATTCATGACAAGTTCAAGAGGAGTTCTCACAAAATGGATTTTTTCAACCAATGCTTCTCTGGAAGCCGATAGTATTTGCTGTAATAGAATTATATTCATAAAACAACACAGCAGGATTATTTAAGGTATCCAATAGTGCACTTAATTTCCAAAGCAAGTTTCTATGCTGATGACATAGTTCTATGACTATGTAACAGAATGTGTACTTGAAACAGTTAATGTGAGGTATTCCTTAGCTACTAAATCAACAGCAGGGTGACAGCAGCATGATTCGCTTTAATGAGTTTACTTACGATTGATTAATTAAATCCAGTAACCGTATTCTAATGCACACTACCAGCTTATGAGATCACACTAAAATGGCACCAGCCACATCAATTTGATCAATTACAAGCTCATTCTCTGTCTGTAATTCCTTCATTCCCGATCTGCCCATTCTGTGTCACACTAGCTGATTCCATCCAATGATCTTGGGTTCCCAAGAGTGAGCAGTGAAGGCAGGGAAGACTGAGTTTTCCATCAGTGACTTGTCAAATACTGATGTCTACTCCGTGCCATCCATTCTTGCACAACATACAACCTGTGACACACATTCTTGTTACAGCTGCACTCCTGTCACATTTTTATCCTGTCTGTAGTGTGCAAAATACACAACACTGAGCTACTGCCAAGCCCTTGTGTTACAATAATGTCAAGTCAGTGAAACACTTGAGATGTCTGCATACATATAAAATAATGGGAATGCGCTATATATCCTACCTATTGTAGTTGTAAGTATGCAACATTTCTGAGTCATGGAGATGCGGAGATGATGCATACAGATTCCAAACATCATCCACGGCATGCTTCTACTATTATTAGGGCTAGAGCTATGCTACCCAAAAGTTGTAGCATGTCAAATCAATTTATCCTTTGAATGCCATGGGTGCATCTTCCGCTAGGATATCTGCAAACACCGCAAAGATCACTGGAGTGGAGATACCAAATGGATTATCTGTTGGCCTCATGTAAAATCATCATTATACTCGACTTCTTGTGCTCGCATGCCATGTACAAATCCGCAAGGTACCGTAGAGCTGCCGGAGAGTTACTGAGGTGTGTTTGGAAATGTGTGTGGTAGTGTGTTGCGTGTTTTTGTGCGAGGCTCAGTGCCCCCTGAACAACATAAAGTCATGTTGATATGCAGTATATTGGGATATTTGAGTTTCATCTAGTTTTCTGATCTGCAGGTCTTTGCCAGTGTTTCAGTTCTCTCACGCACAGTCTTGATCCCTCATTCTCTCTCTCTCTCTCCCTCTTCATCGCACACACACACACCTACACACACACGCACACACACACACACACACACACACACACAGTGTTTTTCTATCATTGTGGGGACATACCATTGACTCCCATTCATATCTAACCCCTAACCCTAACCGTAACCCAGACCAAAACAATGCCTAACCCTAAAGAAACGTTTTTGCACTTTTACTTTTTTCAGTAACAACAACATGGCCAAGAAAACACTGTTTAAACTTGTGGGGACCGAAATGAGGTCCCCACAAGTGACATTGTTTTCGGTTTTCCTACAGTTGTGGGGACATTTGGTCCCCACAAGTATAGCCAGCACCTGACCACACACACATACACACACACACACTGTGTATTCCTATCCTTGTGGGGACCTACCACTGACTCCCATTCATATCTAACCCCTAACCCTAACCTTAACCCAGACCAAAACAATGCCTAACCCTAGAGAAACGTTTTTGCACTTTTACTTTTTTCAGTAACAACAACATGCCCAAGAAAATACTGTTTCCCCTCATGGGGACCCAAATGAGGTCCCCACAAATGGGACCTAATGTCCCCACAACCTCTATAATTACCCGCCCACACACACACACACACACACACACACACACACACACACACACACACACACACACCCATCTGTGAGTTATCAGTGTAATCATATGTGCAAACGCATCTCTTAATTTTATGTGTGGGTGTGTGAAAGGAAAAGAGTTCGTGTGTGTGTGTGTGTGTGTGTGTGTGTGTGTGTGTGTGTGTGTGTGTGTGTGTGTGTGTGTGTGTGTGTGTGTGTTTTGAAGCATCTGAACATTGAAGGGTAATGGCACAGCACCACCTTGGGGTAGACATTTGGGTGATATAAACTACACACTGGTACAATCAGAGACAAATACATCCAGAACCCTGACATCATTTTTTCTGAATTGAAAAACATGTACAGTATTTCTTTATCACCAAATGCATAAAAGAGGAACAGGTGGATGAAGAATGACATTAAACTAAGTTAAAAAGAAAGGGAATGTAAGGGTGCATTTGTATTTTCTTGAATAGGTTTTGAATCCTCTGCAGTCTTGCAGCATGAACATGCTTAGACACACGTTCACACTGTTTTTTAAATATTGTACTTCTTTTCCTTTCTCCCTCACCTTTCACCTTTTCAACACATCATAGCCTGAAAAAGTAGGAGAGAACGAACTTTTAGTTTTTTATGAATTAATAAGTCTCTATAGGTGATTGTAGATGCTGGTCTCTCGTTTGCGGCATCAAAAGAGAGCATTGTCCCTCGGCAGAAAGCTTCTGTCTTACCTTCTCCCCGGTGCGTGATCAGAACTCTGTACACACTTTTATCTGTCTCTGTTACACTGGGGACATTTGGGTATGTTCTTTCCCTTTTACTCTGGAACAGAAACACAATGGAGGGAGAGAGAGAGGCAGAGAGAGAGAGGGGAGATCAACCGGAAAACTGCTGCCAATCTCAATCTGACATTCCGATACCGGATACCTGCGGAAATACAATTATAATTAAATCTTTATCTTCTCTCCTGACTCTCACAATGATTACATTGCAGTTGGGGGTATACAATTCTGTGACTCTTTGCACCTACTGTGATGCAACCTATTTCTGTTTTATGAATTCTAACTTCGACAGTCTGATTTATATTCCTTTCATGAGACTATGCTTCATCTTCTAAAAACGAGCAAGAACGGATATCTCAAGCTAAATGACCCTACAGTAAGCATGCTGAATGATCGGACAATTGGTGCCGGCAGTTAATCTTTTTCATTATGCAGGAAACAAAAGTTATGTAAAAGAAGAAATCTATTTTAGCAACTCTGTTCTTACAATACTCAAGTAACACTTTACTTTTTGGAAAATGTTTATGGAAGTCCTGAAAGCCATGATCGTATAATTCATTTGGCTAATATCTAAGTATGATCATCAATCCTCCATCCCTTAGACAACGAGTTTGATTGATGGACCTGATGTCTGCTGGTTGTCGTGAGCCTGCATCTCTTCCAGATGTTGCCAGGGTCCTCTGTAGTATGCATACTCACAAGACTGACTGGAAGTTCTACTTATAATTTTAGTAATGTATCTGATAAGCTGCATAGTCCTGGTGCTGAATGTGCAACACATGATTTTCTTAAAATATCTAGTCTTGCAATACAGTATTTACTTGGAGTTACAAAATCATTATGACAGTTTTTAGTGGTTATATTTTGGCTCTCACTGTGCCTGGTAAAAGTTGGATAAAGATCTTTTAAAGCCATGTTGTGTAAATGTTACTACATCTGGGACGTGAAACCTCGTCTTTTGTCAAAGTTCTGCACTCTATATGCCCACCATCCACCCTGACCACCTCCATATGACTTCTATGCCGAAAAATACTAAATGTACAAAGATTTAGCCATTTTTTCTCTCTCAGAAATGGACTGCCACGGAACATAATCCCTGCAGACAATGATTTTCATAACATAACACTGAAAACAACTTGTAGTTGATCATGTAAATACAATTTCACAAAAAGGTAAAATGGCAGGCAGCATGTGACCCGGAAATGTGAAACAATCCATTATGGGCAGATCAAAATCATCAAATCCATTATGTGTCGTCCAGACTAGGAACCTCATGCTAAATGGGGAGCACTTTCCGTTCTATTCATTGGACACCTTCACACATAATCCCACTGACTGGCTTGAAGAACCCTGCGTGACCATGAGCATTTTTAGAACAGTAAAAGAGACACTTGCACCTCTTCAACAAACATTCAGGGAGGAAGCATAAGGTAAATGATGGCTAACAATCTACTGTCGGTGATATAGTAATTTTCTCAGCCTTAACGTTGAATGTGAAATATCCATCAAAGTTAACGAAGGAAGAGTTACCATCTGGGCTTATTGTCTGCTGTCAAATACATGCACGCTTCAGCTACCAGTGGCAGGCTGTTGCTCACACCCCTTCTGTCTCCTTTTCTCTCTCTCTCTGGCTCTCCATTCCTTGCTTTAGTCACATGCTATCTCTCTCTGTCTCCCTTTGTTGTTCTCTCCCCCCCCCTCCTTTTACTTCTACCTCTGCCAGGCATTGAAGAGGAATGATTACTAAATGATTGCTAGCTAGATGATTGAATGGCACAGTTGACATTTTCCTGTCGGTACTATACAGTGGAAGAAAAGAGCATCACTGACCTTCCCCTCCGGCATACTGCTGTATTGTGTACAGCCACTGGGAGCGACATAGTTGTTGTTATAGACTCACTGCTGTTAACTCCCGTCCTTGCCGGGTGCACATATGTGTGGATGTGTGCACACTGTGTGCAGGTGTGTACTGGGCAAAGTCCACAGCTGTTCCTGACCTCCCAGGGGCCCTAAGCAAAACTTTGCAAAGAGGCCTTCCTACCTGACCTGTGAGCCATGTGAGCCATTTGTCACTCAATTTTGACCTGACACCCCAGCAGTCCCAGCACAAACAGTTTGCACCATATGTTGGTCTAAAACTAACTAGTTAAGAATAAATAGAAAACAAAACTATTCTTCATTTTATCAGAGGCCCATTCAAACTGATTTCCCTAGAGATATCTTTTCAAATATAAAGTACTTTTTGTACTACTGTTTGGCTGAATATTTGATGCCATTTAGTAATACGTGCATCTATATTGTCCAGTACGCCCTGCAAACCAACTTTTTTTTCAACATTCAATTAATAATCAGTGTCAGTTCATTCCTTTCCATCTTGCATTAGCCTAGACAGTAATTCAACCTTGAGTAAGACAATTTCTTGTTCTAAAGTCATGTGTCTACAAGGCATTCAGCACGCCCATATACTGTTTGGACCGGTTCCTATAGAGGTGGCTGCTGCAGAGCGTAAGCTTCATTGCACTGAGACTTTCAAAGAAAGAGCCACAAGGGTGGTGGAGGACACCTGTAAACAGCAGCTCTTGGAGGCAACACTGGCACTGTCAACTGAAACAATGGCAGAAAATACAGTCCATTTCATCCATTTTGACTTAAATCTACCACATGATAAAGTGTGCTAAAGGATGTCAGTAAACAGCTGTTACAGAGCTATTGAAGAGGGACTCACACTTTATAAGTATGTGAATGTTATGTCCATGCAATAAATATAAATTCTGTTTTGATTTCATCCTTAAGTATTAAATTAATAATTATTACAAATCTTATGTCATTAACAGTAGTTTTTGCTTGTAATAGCATACATATTGCAATATAATTCTTGAGGACATGAAACAGCTTACTGTTAAGAAAAAACAAAAATGATTATATCTGCACAATAACTCGTAACACGGTGTAAAATAAATAAATATGGAGTCTAAAGATCGAATTTGCTCCTCTGGTAGCAGCTAACAGCTACAGTGCTCATTATCTTCTACATTCAAAGTGGATTAGAAATGATAATGAACAAAATTGTCCATCTTTGCTTCTTTTTACTACAGTTATTATGTTTCAGAATAAGTAATGATATGTACACACACTCTGCAGCTAGGTGCCAAGATGTTAAATTTGTTTTTCACATTTAAAGAACAAAATAGTGTATGGTCAAATAATACTTCACTTTTTAAACTGCAGAGAAGTTCCTACAGTACTTTTCAAGGTAAGGTGTTTTGTAGCAAATTGTGTGGGTTTATTGCACAGGACAGTTAGTGATTGTTGCATGCCCGAAAAATACCCTGAGGTAATTCACTGTCCTCATGTGAGATAGAATAAAAGGGAAAATATAGAGAGAGTGTGATAAATAGCAAACTATATTCAAGCCTTTGGATTACTATATCCATTGTGTATGATAATCACTTGTTTACTCAAGATGTGTATGGAACCCATCAAAGCCTTTTTCTGAGAAATTTCTGCCGTCTTCTGTCAAGAGAAACTAATTCCTGCTTGTCTTCTCTGCTTCCTAGTTCGACCCAGCTGCCCGGACCCCCTCACGCTCCGCCCGATCCCCCCGTGCTTTGCTCCAGATCCCCTCCTCAGTCCCCCACCTGAGCGACTGACCCTCTCCGCCGCCTCGTCGTCACAGTACCACCTGCGCCTTGCTTTCCCCCTCCTGGTACCAAGCCTCCCACCTGCTCGCCGCCGCCAAGCGTCAACCCGCTCCCTGCCGCCGCACTCCTGTCCTCCCGGGGTGCCCACTGACCGCTGATCCCTGGCTCCACCGCTCCGTCCCCAGACCTCTCCTCACCTCCCCTTCCCGGATCCCTCCACTGTTCCTTCATCCCTCCTCGCTCCTCTCCTATCCCCCCTCCCACACCATTAAACCTGTTCCATCCTGTCTCTGCCTCTGCTGTGTGTTCTCTGCTCGGGTTCTCCCAGTCGGTCCCTAACAAGTCATGCCTACAAGGCATATCAGCATGCCCGTATACTGTTTGGACCGGTTCCTATAGAGGTGGCTGCTGGAGAGCGTATGCATAATTTCGTGCATTAAAACATATGTTTATGTGGATGCGTTATCTTTTTCCGAGCCACAGCACTTTATCAACACTGTTGACAGTTGGCATTTACCAAATGGAGTAAATAGCTGTTTCACTCTCACTTTTGTCAAGTACAAAGTCACAGAACACAGCCCTGTTAGTGACACAGATACACTAGAGAGAAAGATGTAACCTAGCACATTATCTTAACGTTATTGTTATTCACTGACATGAAAATAGGAGGAGAGAGAACAAAAGTTTATCGGATTGCTGTCTTCCTATTTCACTCTCATGGCATTTCCTCCTTTCGCAACAAAACGGATAGTGCCACTCCATCCTCTCATCAAAGTTTTAAACAGTGATGCCCATTTTGGCACAAAAAGAAGGCAGAGCCTTGGTGTTATTTGCCGGGGTTCCTGTGCAACTTGCCCAGCCCTCGCTATGTGTTCACAGTGCAGATAGGAAAGTATAATTAAAGTATAGGTGTACCTGCTTCTAGGGAACAATATTATCTCAATACAAAGTGGCACATCAAGTTGAAGGACTGAAATAATGGCTAAATACTGTGATTTAAATTCAAGAGAAATGTCAGTAGAATGAAGACTTGTTTTTTTTGTTTTTCTTCCATCTGCAGAAAACTGGTATGATAACACAGTTGTTTACAAGGTGAGTTTAATTATAAAGAAGTCTACTAAAAGGCTCGAGTTGTACGAGATTACCAGAGTACCAGATTATTAAGCAAATCATTGTTTTCATACAGCATGAGGAAGAAGAAAGATATTTCTAGAAAGCATCAAAAAATGCCATTTCTTGCAAAAGGCACAAAAACACTGATATTTCGCAAACACTTGAGAGGGCTTATAAACATGAAAAACTAGTGAGTTTCCAACAGACTAATCAATAGGAGTAAAATGACAACTACACACGTGGACAAAATTGTTGGTACCCCTCAGTTAAAGAAAGAAAAACCCACAATTCTCACTGAAATCACTTGAAACTCACAAAAGTAACAATAAATAAAAATGTATTGAAAATTAAATAATCAAAAACAGCCATTACTTTTGAATTGTTGATTAACATAATTATTTAAAAAAACAAACTAATGAAACAGGCCTGGACAAAAATGATGGTACCTCTATAAAAGATTGAAAACTATTTGACCAGAGTGACATGATTAACTCAGGTGTGTCATTTAATTGACATCACAGGTGTTTCCAAACTCATAATCAGTCAGTCTGCCTATTTAAAGGGAGACAAGTAGTCACCCTGCTGTTTGGTGAAAAGGTGTGTACCACACTGAACATGGACAACAGAAAGCGAAGGAGAGAATTGTCCCAGGACATCCGAAAAAAAATTATAGACAAACATCTTAAAGGTAAAGGCTATAAGACCATCTCTAAACAGCTTGAAGTTCCTGTGACAACAGTGGCTCATATTATTCAGAAGTTCAAGACCCACGGGACAGTAGCCAACCTCCCTGGACGTGGCCGCAAGAGGAAAATTGATGACAAATTGAAGAGACGGATCGTTGGAATTGTATCCAAAGAGCCCAGAGCAACCTCCAAAGAAATTAAAGGTGAACTCCAAGGCCAAGGTACATCAGTGTCAGATCGCACCATTCGTCGTTGTTTGAGCCAAAGTGGACTTCATGGGAGACGACCAAGGAGGACACCACTGCTGAAAAAAACTCATAAAAAAGCCAGACTGGAATTTGCAAAAATGCATGTTGACAAGCCACAAAGCTTCTGGGAGAATGTCCTTTGGACAGATGAGACCAAACTGGAGCTTTTTGGTAAGGCACATCAACTCTATGTTCATAGACTCAAAAACCAAGCATACGAAGAAAAGAACACTGTCCCTACGGTGAAACATGGAGGAGGCTCAGTAATGTTTTGGGGCTGCTTTGCTGCATCTGGCACAGGGTGTCTTGAAAGTGTGCAAGGTACGATGAAATCTGAAGACTATCAAGGCATTCTGGAGAGAAATGTGCTGCCTAGTGTCAGAAAGCTTGGTCTCAGTCGCAGGTCATGGGTCTTCCAACAGGACAACGATCCAAAACACACAGCCAAAAACACCCAAGAATGGCTGAGAGAAAAGCGTTGGACTATTCTAAAGTGGCCTTCTATGAGCCCAGATCTGAATCCCATTGAACATATGTGGAAGGAGCTGAAACATGGCATTTGGAGAAGACACCCATCAAACCTGAGACAACTGGAGCTGTTTGCTCATGAGGAGTGGGCCAAAATACCTGTTGACAGCTGCAGAACGCTCATTGACAAATACAGAAATCGTTTAATTGCAGTGATTGCCTCAAAAGGTTGTGCAACAAAATATTAAGTTATGGGTACCATCATTTTTGTCCAGCCCTATTTCATTAGTTTGTTTTTTTAAATAATTATGTTAATCAACAATTCAAAAGTGATGGCTGATTTTGATTATTTAATTTTCAATAAATTTTTATTTATTGTTACTTTTGTGAGTTTCAAGTGATTTCAGTGAGAATTGTGGGTTTTTCCTTCTTTAACTGAGGGGTACCAACAATTTTGTCCACGTGTGTATAAAAAGTCATTGTTCAGCACCAAACAGGTACTTAAAACTACTGGTGTTTCTGGATTCCCACAAACCCAATGAAGGATGCAGACACTCCTCACCAAAGCTCACAAAGAGAAAGTTTTATGGTTGGTTTTACAGTGGCTGAAGACTAATTTTCAAACTTTTACCACTGAATCCTGTGCTACACTTGACAAAAAAAGGTGGATGGCATTGTGGATGGTTGGTAAATGGCCATCCTGTTCCAAGTGCAGCATGAGGTGGTGGAGTGCTGGCCTGGGCCTATTAGGAAGTGAAATGGTAGCTCCAGTTTAGACCCCTGAGGGTATGTCAAAATGGCGTCCTCAAGTTATGCAGAATTGCCTAAGTGACCCTGTTGTGCCATGACAAACCATACCTTCTGGAAAAAAAATATCACATAAAATAAAAATTTCATGCAGAATGACACCATTCCACACTATGCAAACACAATTTACTTCTTAGCTGCTATATTAATAAAAAGAGAAAAGAATAGAAGTGTGGTCTTTATCACCTCAACACTATCTGAGATTTTTCAAAGAAAGATCCACAAGGGTGGTGGAGGACACCTGTAAACAGTAGCTCTTGGAGGTAACACTGGCATGGTCTACTGAAGCAATGGCAGAAAATACAGTCCATTTGATCCATTTAGAATTAAATCTACCACATGATAAAGTGTGCTAAAGGATGTCAGTAAACAGCTGTTACAGAGCTATTGAAGAGGGACTCACACTTTATAAGTATGTGAATGTTATGTCCATGCAATAAATATAAATTCTGTTTTGATTTCATCCTTATGTATTGAATTAATAATTATTACAAATCTTATGTCATTAACGGTAGTTTTTACTTGTAATAGCATACATATTGCAATATAATTCTTGAGGACATAAAACAGCTTACTGTTAAGGAAAAACAAAAATGATTATATCTGCACAATAACTCGTAACACGGTGTAAAATAAATAAATATGGAGTCTAAAGATAGGATTAAGATAAGATAAGATAGACTTTATTAATCTCACAAAGGAGAAATTTAACGTTACATTTGCTCCTCTAGTAGCAGCTAACAGCTACAGTGCTCATTATCTTCTACATTCAAAGTGGATTAGAAATGATAATGAACAAAATTGTCCATCTTTGCTTCTTTTTACTACAGTTATGTTTCAGAATAAGTAATGATATGTACGCACACTCTGCAGCTAGGTGCCAAGATGTTAAAATTGTTTTTTACATTTAAAAAACAAAATAGCATATGGTCAAATAATACTTCACTTTTTAAACTGCAGAGAAGTTCCTACAGTACTTTTCAAAGTAAAGTGTTTTGTAGCAAATTGTGTGGGTTTATTGCACAGGACAGTTAGTGATTGTTGCATGCCCGAAAAATACCCTGAGGTAATTCACTGTCCTCATGTGAGACAGAATAAAAGGGAAAATATATAGAGAGTGATAAAAAGCAAACTATATTCAAGCCTTTGGATTACTATATCCATTGTGTATGAAAATCACTTGTTTACTCAAGACGTGTATGGAACCCATCAAAGCCTTTTTCTGAGAAATTTCTACCGTCTTCTGTCAAGACTTTCAGTCACTTATCCTGCATATTTTTTGAATTCTCCCCTACTATAACCTATACCTATCTATACCTAACCTCACATATTCATGTATCCTTGGTAATTTTCATCTGCAGCATTTCCTTTTAGGCAAATCTATGAGAGCCTCAGGCAAAGTCTATTTCTCCGTCCTGCCTCTTCAAGATAATGAAACACCTAGTCCTTAATTATACCAAACATAAGTTTCTAACTTTTTCTTTAGATGCTCTCCACTTTGAAACAGACGCGATAAACTTTTATCATATTAAAAGAAGTGATTTCTGCAGCTGCCAGCGCCTTTTATTGTTATATTGTTTAATCCTTCTCCCTCTCCACTACATATGAGGAGCTGTGTGTATTAATTACAGTTTGTAAATTAAGCTGTAATCTATCTTTCAAATGAACAGCTGTCTGAATGCCTGGTGGGTTGTTCCCAGGTGAGTTTTCTTTATGTCCCCCACTCCATCTAGAGATGTGTATTCAAATGGAAGACAACAAAAGATGATGGGGTATCATCTATCATGATCAGCATCACTTTAAAGAAACAGTACACATCATAATTGCTATAGCACCCAGTAGCCCTCCTCAAATACCCAAATTTCACTAAAGATCTGCTAAAACTAAACATTTATTATAATACAGAGATGTCTAGAATTACTGTTTCCCTTCCATTAAAGAAAGTGACCAAAATTGTCAGGTACAACCTCTACATTAGATAGAGAACTGTTACGGCGGATGCTAGAGACTCAAAAGCAGGAAATGAGACAGCAGGCAACGATTAGTTTATAGAACTGCTTTTATTACAGCACAAGAAATATTCAAGGAATACAAACAGAAATGGAACCGAGCAAACGGAAACGGAAGTCATACTAAGTCCGCGCACGGCAGAACGCTGAGAACTAGTGGCGGGGAGGACTAATGACAAAAACAAAAACCTAAGGCTAACTCACTATTGGTAAAACCAAGGCAGGAAGACAACAGAACAGGGAAAATTGAAACTAATCTAAATCCTAGTCTCTAGTAAACTATAGTAAGCCCAAAACCTCTGACTAACAACCCAACTAGATTAGATAACCTAACAATAAGAGTTAGTAAGAAAGTGCTATGCACAATAATACTTCTGGTGTTGCTAGGGCTGGAAAACCTCACTGACATAGGAAATGGGAAATGTCCAAACTTTGGGGAAAGGCTTTTCTCCATCTTGGGTGGGTAAACCTCTCACTCCAGACGTGTAGGACGCCACGATGGTGGGTTTGGTGTACGGAGGTTTAGGCAGATGGAGAGGTGGCCAGAGTCATTCGGCGCATTTCAGAAAGACGGCCAGGTGTGGTGGACAGATGGTTGAAGATGGTGAGACTCCTCAGTCCAACAGAGTCCACAGAGGAATGAACAGAGAACTAGACAGCCAACGAAGGAACCAGAGGACTCAGGTAGCCAACAGCAGGCGGAAGTCAGCACTAAATACGGAAAACAGTGCCTTGACACTCTCAAATCGGGTGCAGTGTGTGAGAACAAACAATGCACTGTCTTCTTTGTTGCCTTGCACAACTGGGGTCCCACAAGGGTCTATTTTGGGACCCTTGTTGTTCAGCCTCTACATTAATGATCTTCCGGTTGTGTGCAAAGAATTAGACTTCATAATATACGCAGATGATGCCGTCATCTACGTACATGGGAGGGATATGGAGCAAGTGGCATCTAAATTGTGCTCTGCGATGGATAAAATAAGTAATTGGCTTAAATCTTCTCGTTTAACTCTAAATGTTAAGAAAATAGTTGGAATGTATTTTACAAAGTCAAACAAATCGAAAGAAATACCAAATATCTATGTTGATGGGGCAAAAATAAATATTGTGACAGATATAAAATATCTAGGAGTCCATTTGGACCAAACGCTGAGCTTCAAAAAGCACATTAAAAATCTATGCAATTCAGTTAGATTTAATATCTCCTCTTTTAGACACATCAGGAATAGTTTGACAATTGAGGCATCTTTCATGTACTTTAATGCTATGATTACTCCTCATATCACTTACTGCCTGTCCTGTTGGTCTCAGGCCAATGAGACCACACTCAGACCACTCAGGTCACTTTAAAATCAGGTTTTAAAGGTACTGGACAGAAAATCTCTTCGTTATCATCATTGTAATATCCTCAGTAAATACAATATCCTCAGTTTTGACAATCTCATCTTGTATTCAAATTTAAGAACAGTTTTCAAAATTGTAAATAACACTGCTCCACCTCCATTAAAAAAATGCAGACATTTTTATTCCGAACAAAACTCGAACATCTCGCTCCACTGCTCACCAAAACTGTGCCATCCCAAAAAGATACTCTGCCTTTGCAAGGACAGCCTTTTCATTTAAAACCATTAAACAGTGGAATCAGCTCCCAGACAGTCTGACGGTGTCTGTGGATTTGAACATTTTTTCTAGGAACTTAAAGAAATACTTCCTTGATAGGCAACTGTGTCAGCATCAGTCCACTTAAATTGTTCATTGCCTTATTTTATGTAAATTGTAGCATAGCTTTTTTAAATTTACATACTGTAAATTGATTGGTATTATTAATAATATTGTATTCAGTGCTACTGTTAATTGTAATGTGTATTTTACTTGCGTGACCTGCCCAGGGACTGCAGATGGAAAATAGCAACAGCTAAATCTGGTACAAAGCATCTCTTCTTTTCAAGAATAATGCATTTGTACATGGTCCCTGACAAATAAACTAATAAACAAACAAACAATACGAGAACTGGGAATAATGGCACAGACAGATTGGCTCTCAGCACTGACTGAGGGACAAAGATGGTCCAGCATCAGACGACGACCGATGTCCGTCTTTATACGAATGCTGGAGTGATAGACTTGCTGGCTTCCACCTGCACACGATTGCTGACTGCTGATGGCATGCACCTGGAGCTCACCAAAATGCCACACACCTGTTGAGGAGAGAGAGAGCACAGGGCCAGAGGAGGAGAGAGCACTGTGGCTGTGACAAGAACAGAAAAGTTGCTTTTAATTTCTTGATGTAACATATTGTTTCTGACAAAAGACCAAAGGGAAACAGGATGGACAGACATATCAAAACCTTTAACCTAGTTTTGTAGCACACTCTTTTCAGGCAAATATATTGCCTTTTTTTAACAGTTCTCAATGAGACTTCTATACTTCTTAAATTCTGGTCCACTGGTATTGAGCAAACTGCTCCAGTTCTCTCAGGGCTGCTTGGTGTTTCAGCTCCTTCCAAAGATGTTCTAATGGGCTATGAGATCACAGCAGCCACTACCAAATTTCCTATGCTGATTTCAGTTGTGTATTTTGGGTCCTATTGGAGGAGCCATAGTCTCACATAGCTGTGCACCTAATTGTCAACAAAAAACATTTGAGCTCATTTGTATTTCTTTAAATAATCATAACTGCAGTTGGTGGTGCTAAGCCAAGAATGAAGTGATGCTGTCCCCTTTTTTGTTCAGAAAACTGGCATACAGTGAGTTCAGCATTAAAGTGGCTCTTTTCCCAAAAGAACTAAGCAGATTTGTCTAAATGCTCTACAAAACTTTAAATTTTCAGTGTGGTAGGTTGCTGCCTAGAGGCTATTTTTGTCGTTTCCCACAGTGCAGGGGATTTTGAAAATGGCAATACATAGATTGTGGAAGAGGATGAGGAAGCCATATAAAAGGTGCATCCAGTGGTTATACCCACAGTCTACATCCAGTGAGTCAGACGAGAGAAGCCATGACCTGTGAGACGGAGAAAGAGGATCTGAGACTGAGCTGATACTGGGCAGGATGTTTTGCTCCAGAATGCCTTGAAAATTTTCTGCTTCTGAGTCAGACATTTCTGTTTTCTTTGTCTAAAAGTGGGGCCATCCTGGGTTTTCTTTCATAGTGCCCATTTTCAGTCATATACTGTTGCACATTGATCTTTAAAGTCAGCTTGTTTTGTTTTGAAGTTACCCTTGGTTCTTTTTTAAACCATTTGAACTATCCTTCTGTTCAGTCTCGAGTCAGCTTTCCTCCTGTGGTCACATTTAGGGAAGTTCACAATGGTTCCGTGGATCTTAAACCTCCTATTAATATTAAAAAATGTGGTCACAGGAATATCAAGCTGCTTTGAATCGGTCTTTACGCCTCTACCTTGACCATGCTTAACAATTATTTTCTTCCTTATCTCCACAGACAACTCTTATATTTTCTTCTTCTGGCCTGCCTGTCTGGTAAATGTGAAGCACAGTGATAACAAATGACACAATGAGGATTTTTCTCCATTAGGCTAAACTGCTGATTGTGAGCTTGTAGACAAATGTAATACTAATAAACGGTAAAACTCTACAATTACACTCCACTTCACTTATTTATTATCACTTCTAAGAGGTACCAATTGTTTTGTCTGGGCCATTTTAGTAGCAAGAATCCAGCTTTCTTTGTTTCATCTAATGACAAACCAGCAATGTAAAAGTGTGCATGACTAGAGAGTCTTTAATTCCACTTTTCAGGAACAGCAGAATATTGTCTCAAAGAGATATAAGGGTACCAACACTTGGCCACATTTGCATTTATGTTTGATATTTTGGTAATGCTGTTTAATCCTATCGGCAATTCTATAAAACCCTGGATTAGTTCCAGTGACAGAATTCCTAACATCCATTCTCTCTACAATATCTGCAATATGCCAAGTCCAGAATGGTTACAGTTAGGGGAAGATTATGGTAAACAAAGGGTATAGATTATTGTAAGTCTGTGATCAGTTGCAAACTGGTATCTGATCCCTTGGATAAAAGTTGCATGTTACACCCCCGTCTCCGACCACAACCTCTGCAATGACATTCTGCTTTGCTACAAAAGGGGAAAGACCATTTTTGCAGGCTCTGAACATTGAAAGCACCTCTGATAGCTTCAGATTTTATAACTTAAACTTTCTGTTTTCAGTCTTGCCTTATGTTTATGCTGAATGTTTTCAAATGCACATATTGCACCAGCAGACATATCACAATATACTAACATCTACTAAATGCCTATTTATTATTACCTATCTAATCTCTACATGATTAAATTTACCTACAGAAACTTGTACCTTCTACACTGTGCAAAGTTGACTCAGGCTCATATTAAATGAAGCAGATTTACCACACACCAACAAACAAACACACACAGTGACATAACCTTTTCACAGTCCAGAATAGACTGTTCGCGAATAAGTGTGCAGCAGCTGGCCAACTCACCTGGGAAAAGCAGGATACAAAGACATGGTGGAACTACATACCTGTCCTCACAGAAAGTCTTTTAAACAGCCAACACAGTGCACATCTTCAGGAAAAGCTGTAAAAGTAAAACGTGAGTACCACACCTGAGTTAAACAGTCTGTGACAGAGTGTCGATGGTAAAGGCATTGTTACAAGAAATACTTTTTCTCAGTACTGCATTTATTTGGAAAGGGATGAGGGAAAAAAAGCATAATGTCAAAAAAAAAAAGATAGGGAGACATCAAGAAAGGGAGCTGCGGGGACACAGACAGATTGATACTTTCTGTGGTTTTGCCATCATTTCCCCTAGGTCTGTTGTTCCGTTTGGCTCCACAGCTCCGCCCGTCCGCTTACCCCTTATTTCCTGGTGTCTTTATTAGAAACCAACAGTGGACTGTTGTTGAATCAATTTGCATGAATAGCAAAAAAAAAAAACGAAAAAGTGGGTTGGAAAGCTTGAGACAAACAAGCTTAATCCAGAAAAAATCCAAATGCTTGAAAAAGTTACGCATCTGTGTAACGGCAGACAACAGAGAGAAGGTGCAGAGCAGCAGAGTGGATTCTGGAGGACATCGCTTGCTGAATCCAGTACAAACATTACGTTTTACAGCATATGCAGTAGGCAAAAGAGAACAGAAAACCAGTTTGATCTGAACAGGATAACGTTGTCCAACTTACTGGTTTCATTAGAAATTTAAATACACTAATTAAAGCACTCAAGGTCTGTGTGATTAGCTCAGACCTATTTCGCTCTGCTTGATTGAAATGTGGTCTGCTGCTGTATTTACTGCTAGAACGCCCAGGCTGAATTCTAATCTCACACTCTCTGTAGCCTACTAACTTGAAAAGTGGATGGAAAGTGAAAAAAAAAAGCCTATTACGAACTGTGAGGTGAACATGTACGCCCTATCTGGAACACTTTCAGGGCCATTTTATGCTGCTCTTCTACCTAGGATTTGGTGTGAGCACTGCTGATAGAAACAGAAGCTTTTAAGTGTGCCTACTGGTGGTCAAACCACATGTTGATTTGATGCAGGTGTTTTTGTCTGTTTGCTGCACTTTATATGAAGTTACCTGAGAAATAACAATTCATGACTTTATTCTTGATAACATTCTCACTTCTCGCAGTTCTTAAAGCCTTAAAGTTTTGCACAGTCAGACTCAGTGAATATATTTTAATCTCTGTCTGACTTAAGCATATTGGTATGCATGCATTTCCGTCTGCTTAAATCGTTTAGTATTCTAGCTCAAGTATGTCTGTGTGGCCTTCTTCCTTCCCTTTCTTTTCTCCCCTCCGCTGCCGTATTTTTCTTATCTGATGATGTTATCCGATGAGCAGCCAAATCTCCAGTAGTGCAAATCTACCCCAAGGGAATCCTGACACCTTGTTATCATAGCACATGCAGAGCAGATATAGCGTCCTCTCTACATGACATCTTCTACCTAGGAGGAGACAGAAGAATACAGAGCTCGGAGACAGAGGATAGAAAGAGAAAGAGGGGAGCGGTGTTGAGTTGTGCCAATGAGAGAGAGAGGGGGAGAGTTGTTTCACACTCCCATTTACGAGGACACATTTAGCCTTCACACAGCAGCCTGGAGGGATTTCAATGCCTGGCTTTCGTCTCCCTTCCCTGTGTGTTTACGTGTCTACAGGCTTTGTTCTTTCTCTCTTCCAAATAACCTCTTCATTTCTTATTGCTCTTTACCTTTGGTGAGATCGTTTCCTTATTTTCTGGTGTCTTTGGACATTTAACCTGGCTGAGGGTCTTTATTTTCCTTCTCTTTTTTCCTCTGTTTCTTTATTTCTCATCTAAATATGGCAGATTGTCTCATTCCAAACCAGCCCACACACTTGGGTTTAAAACTGATTAAATTCTGTGAAAATGGACAGCTAACTAGCCTTTGCAAGCACATCCATCTTTTCTCCCGTTTTCTTTTTCCAAATTTGCCTCTTTCTCGTTTTAATGCATGTGGTGATTCCTGTATGCTCCAATTTGGAGACCATCTGTCTTGTTTTAAGTGGATAATTTTGGCTCTACACACTGATGACGACTGAGAGATACCAGATCAGTTTCCAGTTATCATGTAGAAGTCATAGTAACCAAGAACAGCTCTGGAAAAGAAAAGAACCTTCTGCCACTGCTGGCTAATACCCTCTCTAATTTCACCAACACATCGGTTTACATATGACTGTGTAGCTACACACACCTCATCTGTTTCTGCTTTTAATCAGTCATTCTTGTTTGATTTAACTTCACTCATCTTCAGCACGTTCTTAGAGAACTGTATGCATGCTCCTTTATTACACTAATGACTAATTCCACTACAACATATGTCTTTTAGCACAGTGATCATGGAGGGTATTTTTGCACTAAGCTTACATTCAACCCTCCTACGTTGCCCATCAACCAAACAACCTCCTTACTAGTGTTTTAAGGCCAATTAAACACTCTTAATATGAAAGAAGCGCCGTTGGTGGACCCAACTTTGAAAACAAAGCCCTGATTAAAGTCATACAACAGGGAAAGCTTTCAGCAAACGAAGAGAAGAAAAAAAAGGGGAAAGACAAAGGGGAAAAAGACAAGAGAAAAACAAGAATAAAATGGGAGGATTACTGCGGCACCCCCGTCAGCGAAATGTTTGATTTAGTTTGGTTCTGGCCACTTAAGCCCCGTGTAAGGCCTATTGTTTCCCTAAACCATTGCTGTAATCCCCCCCGACTGCAGCGGAGAGAGAGGTGAAAAACAAGAGAGGCAAATCAGAGAAGAAGAGAGGCATAGACAGTAGTATGGTGACAGTCCAAAAAAAAAAAAAAAGAGGCGGGAGAAGTACAAGAGGAAAAGGGAGGGAGAGGGACAGTTAGGAGGATATGAGAGAGAGAGAATAGAGAGAAAGGGCATCCCCAATTAGTGAAGAAGCCAAATGCTACAGATACAAACTTAAGTACTGCTTCCATCCTCTGACTGTCAGCTTTTTTTCCCCTCTCAAACTCTTTTCACAGTCACTGTCATTCTGTCTTTGTTTCACCATCCTTTCATGTTTGTTCTCTTCATTTCATTTATGCCGGATGGTAGAAGTTAGCGCCTCTCCCCGTCTCCCAACTACAAAAGCTGCTAGAAACTATCTCCTCTTTCTTTTCTACACTCTTGTGCCTTCTCTGGTTTTCTGTCTCACTTTTAATGGGGTTAATCAGTAAAACTCAAAGTAATATCCCAGCTAGAAGTAATTAAGTTGTCAAAACAGAGTTCTTTAAACTTCTTTCCATGTCTGATGGTGGAACACTCGTTCTATACCTCCTGCTGGTTAATTTGCATATTTTTTATTATCCATCATTAACTCAGTGTTGACACATTGTTCGCATAAATTTATGCGTGTCCTCAGGCTTACGTGTGCCTTTGACCCATGTCATTTCCCGAATCTGCAAAGAGATACATTCAGAATCCCATAAACAGGTACAGATGCCCGAGCAACACTTGAGCGTACACTTTGTAAATGGAGAGAGGCCAAAGATGAGAGAAGAGAAGAAGGAAATGAAGAGACAGAGGGAAGAGAAAAGGAGGAGTATAGCTGGATAGCACAGGAAAATTGAGCTGTATTAAACCATAATCCGGTTAGCGACGGCTGGGTGTAATCTCACTCATTAATAACATACTCCCGGTCTAATCTACCAACCATCAAAAGAGAGAAAATTTTCCATAGAGGAGTTCAGTTGCTTTTAGCAAATTTATGAGGATTCTTGACGCCTAATTTTCACAGACGTCAAACGTCAGATGGGTTGACAGTCTGGCAGGCAGGAAAGAAAATAACATGCGCATTGGAATTACAAATAACCCTGAATCCTGATTCCCAGTAATTAGTGGGGATAAACAAACTCTAGCATGATAAATACTTGCAAATAAATCAGTGAAAAGGGACAGAGTTATGCTTGTGAAGGACCGAGAGAAAACATACACGCTATCTCACCTTCTCTTTATTGTTTATTTACTATTTTCATAGGGAACATGTATTACTAATTTAACTGTCTTCACTAATTGTAACATAACTAATTGTGATGCATTGTTGTTATCTTAAATTATTTTATCTTGTTTGAATGATATACAATTTACCTAGAATATATCTCTTATATCATCAATTTTTCTTCACTTTCTTTCCCCCTCTTTGCATTTCCCTCAAACCCTCCTCTTAATGCATGCATGCCTTTGCCTTTTTCCTTCTCGCTGTCTCCCTGCCTGTCTGACCTATATGCATAAAGTAATCCCATATATTACACCAGAGAAAGTCCCCATATGCCATCTCCTTCCTCTGACACAAATTGAACTTGTCCATGTAATACAACAGCAGGCAGTAACACTCTGGCACGGACATGCAACTGCACAGGGGCAGTCACATTCCCTCCCTCCCCTACACAGGCAGGTGTACGGGACACATATAAACACAAATTGGGCTTGTCTGTAACAAAAGCGGCCGAGATGCGAGTAGCACAATCCACTTCGTTGGCTGTAGGCATTAGGAAATCCAATATGGATGTGTTAAATGAACGCCAGCAGAGAACGGAGAGAGAAGGCGAGTGGCGGCGTGGAAGGAGAGGCGGAGGAGGGGAGGGACACAGACAGGAAGGCAGGCAGCTTGTTGATTACTCTGGTGTTTAACATTAGGAAATGCCAGAATGAAAATGGTGCTCATATCACCCTGTCAATTGCCTTGTTAGCTACAGCCAGAGAGAGTGAGAACAGGCGACTGGGCAGAAAAATCAGCTTTCTGAAGTGGTTGGTTTAAATTTCCATTTGTCTCAGCAGGGTTTTGGAGGCAGGGGGTTTGAAAGTGGTTATAATATGAAAAAAACCTTTTGGAAAGCCTTCAGTGCACACAAACTCTCTCTCTCTTTCTCCCTTACACACACACACACACACACACACACACACACACACACACACACACACACACACACACACACACACACACACACACACACACACACACACACACACACACACACACACACACACACACACACACACACACACACACACACCGCTACATACACATATGCCCACATGTACAGACCCCTATCACAGCACACTCTTGTACCCCCAACTGGGCAACACTTACACACAATGTTTCCACGTTTCCACACCCACAGTCCCTCCGTCGCTGTCTTACCGATCTCTGGACTCAGTTCCCTGCAGCTTGTTCTGATGTGACACCTGTTGGTGAGGAGAGGTGAATTGAGCATCAGAACATTCCACAATGAGAAGAGAGAAAAGAGATAACCGCCGATTGCGAGCGGAGAGGGAAACGTCTGAGCGTCTGCGGTCAGGATGAGGTCACTGAATACCTGCCAAAGCAAATCTAGCAGACTCAATGTACCACAGGTAGCAGAGCACTCCAGGTTTAATGGATGTGTAAAAATGGATTCAAGGTAACTCTGTGGTATCTCGCACTGGCAAATGTGCTGTGAATGAAAGTGCTCGAAAATGGCAAAGTGAGTTGGGGATTTCTGTGATGGAAATATTGTATGTAGGTGTGACCGTGAACACACCAAATTTACCAGTCTGAGGAGTAATTTAACTTCAGTACTCAATTAAAAAAAAAAAGTCGTAATAAATAAAATAAGGAATGTGGACAGCAGCATCACACTTGCCCACAGCACAGTGACTTCCAACCTCTCCTCAAAGGGATCTGCATGATGGTGAGTATGCTGAAAATTTAGATATATATAATAGGCTTCTACCCAATTTAAAATGTGTCAAGGAGACTTTTCAACTTTTCAGGGTGAAAAGAGGTAAAAACTGCAATAACTTAATGATTACATACAGTATTTTACATAATCATCCTCTCTCAGCTCTCTCGGAATCTTTTCTATTACCTTGCTACATTATGACCTTTCCGTACGTCAGGTATTTCATCAAAGGCCAGATATTCATAAACACCACAAGGACAATGGTCTATAATAATGATAACACGGGAGATACAATCTGCCCCAAGGACCATCTTTCTTTGACAAACCTTAGTTCCTAATTGCCCTCTAGAGATAAATTCAGAGTCTGGAGCAGCAGTAATAAATAAGTCCCTGGCATCGCTGGCTATGACTGCGAAGGGACACTAATAGCCCCTTAAGTAATAATCATGGCATCAGGATGGGACCTCCAAACCTCAAGAGGGCAGTAATCATGCTGACTCCAGGGTAATTATGATATTGTCATTACTTCTCTCTGCTAACCACAAGTGATCTTAATCATGAAGGGAATTTTTTATTCCTTACCTATATTTTTCTTTGGTGTCACATTCTATCAATTATCTTCTCACTTTCACTTCCACCTCTCCCAGCTGAATTTAAAATTTGTTCTCAGCATCAAAAATTACAAAGTGTGTGCGTTTTCCCCACCACATCTCAGTTTTTCCCGTGCTCTAAAATTAAGTGACTGATAAAGTGCAGTACTGTAAATATTTAGGACTGCAGAATGTCCTATCATGTCCCTTTGGACATCTTGCTCAGTAACTGAACTTCACAATGGATGCTTATACCACAATAGAGCTTGCTTCTTTTTTGAAAACAGAAATGTGCTATAAAATCCAGCCACACTATGTTATGGAGTCATGATGAATGCTCCTGTTGGTACAGCTTTTTTGTTCTTCTAACCTTGATTTTCTGCTAAATTCCCCCCCCCGCCTCCCTTTTCTCTATTGTTGATCTTGTTCATCTTCTTTGGGTCTGTGTCTCCAGCCGGACATGACCTGACTTGCCTTATATTCAACTACCAACCAGCCACTGCAGTATTCAAACTTCAATTTGTCAATCCTCTATATGCTAGATTCTTCTATCCAACAACATGTTAATATTGTTTGGCCAATCTCTTCTCTTGGTGACTGCTTCTGGGTGTTTTCATTGCCAGCATAAATTTGAAATTCTTTGTGACTCAGGCAGGTTTGAAGGGAACCTAATTTTGTTTCTCAAACAAACCAAATTTCTCATCAGAAGACCAGGCTTTGCCTCCCGTGAGGACAAGAGACCATCAGTCTCAGAATTAAGTTTTGTTTTCTGTTGTTTTTACTTTCAGTTTTCATTGCTTTCTGGTTAAGTTTAGGCAAATGACTATGTGGTTAGGTTTACGGAAAAAAAACCCCACTTTGTTACATTCTTAAATTAGGCTAGACATCAAAAGTACTTTGATAGGGTTAAGTGAAAACACATGGTTAGGGTATAAATATTATATACCATTTTCTGTTCTGGTCAGAACAGAAAATGTTACATGTTTTCTGTGTTACAAGAGCAAAAAGTCGCACCCTATCTAATCTATGATCGGTTGGCTGATAGGAGATGACCGGGAAGTGGTAAAACCAATGGCAAAGATATGTTGATTAGAAATAGAAATGCATAGTATGTATAACCTATTTCGCATGTACACAACAGTCTTCCAAGACTCCCACAGACTAGCAAAGCAGTGTAAACAGCAACAACGATGCATCTGTGCTTGTCTGCAGCTTTTTATATACATGTCCACAGCGTATAGTCAAGGTTTCAGATTCACAGTATCTTCCTGTTGTCAACTTGCCATGCATCTCCAACTACCTGGAGTCAGTCAGCAACTCATCTCATCAGACACCACACTCAGCTCCCTGAGTCTCCAAACAGTCAATCAGTCACCTACTATCCTACACAACACACTCTGCTCCTCTACTCTTCTGCGGTTCATTGGACAACCAATCACCTCTTCAAGATTCCCAGCTCTCCTGACTACTCCTCACAACCAGCTACTTACTGATGATGGCCTTTCTCCTTTGGATTCCCTCTCAAGGGTCCTTTCAACTGAAGACTTGTTCCAATAAAGCGTTTTAACTATTGTTAATGTCTCAGTGTTCTGCATTTGGATCTAGAAATTGCATAACCCATAACAGACTCTACCCTTAAACCACTGGACGCTGTTTGTGACAATGCCATACAGATGATTATATGAAGTGACAGCTGGAGCTCTCACCACCGGGAGTTACATCAGAAGGCTGAATAGTCATGGCATCCAGAAGGCATTAGCATGTCTTCGTTTGTAAAGCTTTACTGTCTAAGTTAGAGATATTTAACATTTTAATTGTGTCGAAAAAGTTCCTCATGCTAACTCTGGAGTGGGGAACGCTGATTTCTTGTAATATAGATCTAACTTCTGGAATGAGAAGCAACATAGCTTGACATTTGCCACTCAATCCTCAGATAGATTTGTGACTATTTTAATCAGTCTATGTGTGTTTTTCTGTGTGCAGTGGCTGTTTTGGATGAATAAATGTAGTTGATGCCATCTCGTTTATATGTCATTTGCTGTCTTGATCTCGGTGGGATTTCATAAAAAAGAATAAAATAAAGCTTAACTACATTTCACCTGCTCACTGTTTCCTTTCACAGAAACTGACACATACAGACACACATGCATGCAAAAACTGAAACAGACTTGGAGTCAGACACATGACACCCACTGCCAATGAAGTAAACACAGTCCAATAATTACGGATGTGGTTTGCTGTGGATGTGACACCTGTGTCCCGCCTCCTGTGTCTCTTTGGATTGGACAGCTGTGCTAACAGTGAGTACTGTGCCAGAGTTCTCTCACACACACACACACACACACACACACCTACACACATGCACGAGGGCACACACACACACACACACACACACGTTTGTACGTCTATCTTAGTGAGGACATCCATAAGCGTAATGCATTTCCTAGAGCCTTACCCTAACCTTAACTAGCACAACTGATTGCCTAAACTTAGTCCTTACCCTAACCCTAACCAAACCTCGATTCATACCTGTTCTCTAAAAACAAGTCTTCACCCGCAAACATGACTGTTTTAAAGTGTTGTAAAAATGTCCTCACTTTGATAGTTAAATGCAGAAAATGGTCCTCACAATGTAGCAAGTACAAGAACACACACACACACACACACACACACACACACACACACACACACACACACACACACACACACACACACACACACAAGCGCATACACACATATGCGTAGAAAAGCAAAAACCTGGAAAAAGCATGCACACATGGAGCAAATAAAAATTAAAACTGAACTGAAAATTCTCATTTCTCTGCAGCCATTATTTCTATATCAGAGAATTTGTCTGCCTGTATGGAGGGTACATGGAACAAACACAACCTGAATGAACGGAGGAGCAATTCCTTTCAGCTGAATGGTAATTTAGCCAAGCAGGGACACAAACTCACAAACATACCTACACAGTTAGTGTAGGCTGCTTCTGTAAGTTCATCAAAGATGGTTTGTTCCTGAGGTGTAGCTGCCTCTGTGTGCTTTTGCACTATTTGTATCCATGACAATGCACTATTTCATTAAAACTTTCCAAAGACTATCATTGTACTTCTGTTTGCAGGCCAGTTTCATTAGTCTTTAATGCGTCCCAGCGTGCTGACATGCATTAAACAGAAAACCGTCAACATCTGCTGCTGATTTAGATAATTCATTTGTAAGATTTGCACAAACCTCTCAACCGAACTCTTGATTAAATGTGCAGCTGCATCACCTGTCATTGAACTTGGAACTGACTATTCTTAAGTGTTTGATTATATTTGCATAATGCTGTGTATCCTTTAACTGCTGCACTTTATTTGCTATACTTACACGTCTACGTTTTTGTTATTCATTTGCTTTCACAGAATATGACAGATGTGAAAATAAAATGTCAAATAAAATGTAGCACAGAGTATATTGTTCCTTAAAATTGAAATGTTTGACATATGGTTTCCCATTGTTAGATCCCCACAAGCACAAGCCTACCAGAAAAGAATTGCTTTTTGAATTGAGTTTGTAAGTGTGTTTCACATGCCCAGTTAGGCTATAATTTATTATACCAGATGCCTTACCATTCAACAATGCAGTGTTCTCATCACATAGGAATGTTGGATCACAGTAAAAATGTCACTGGCTTTGTTGTAATTTCTATTTCTATGACTGCAGGTGTGCAGTTATGCAGAGTTATCTATATTCAGGGTCACTTAAGCAGGAGGAATGGAGGAGATATGAAACAAAAGGAAAGCTATGCACTCATTGAATCCTTACATGCTCCAGTGGTGCTATGTTCTGCAGCTAAACCTGACCTTTGATGGGGGATATTCATTATTTTTCTATAACAATGGGGAAATGAAAGCAGCTAATGCTGTATTCTATATCTGCTACTTCATACTCACTATCTTTACTTTTTGTCAGGGTCAAATAAAGGCTTAAAAACATTTCTAATTCTTCTTTTTTTTTTTTTTTAGAATTTAATTAAAAGTCTTCAAGTTGATGTACAGGGCAGTGTGAGGCTGTCCATGAAGCTGTTGTGAGACATTTAGCATCTTATTTTGAATGTTTGCATGCTTGCATTTGCTAATAAAATTTCAACACAATTGCACAGTCCAGTTAAGTTAATGGGAATGTCGACAACTGTAGTTTGAGTCATAATTAAATAAAAAGTTTTGGACTAATTGAAACAGTGGCCTATATGTGGTGCTAAATGAAAAAAAAAAAGACAGGAAGGTCTGAATATGTGTGTACAGAATTGAACAACAATTCATCCAGTATTTGTCCAGGCATTTCTCTCAAAACCACAAGTGTTGACCTCTAGTGACACCCGAGGAAAAGTCTGTACCACATTTTTTGTAACAGTCCACTTAGTAGATGTGTTTGACCAGCTGGTAGTGCTAGAGGAAAAGTTAGAAGATTACCAAAGCCAAGGCACATTGTGTGGACATCATGGACATCTCTACTGAATGCAATGACAGTCCATCAAATAATCATTCAGCCATTATAATGTGGAGAAAATAGGTGGACCAAGAGACTGGTCCACAGAACAGCTGGTTCAGAGTGAAACCCCCATCCTTAGAACCATGTCACTAGCATGGTTAGTAACTGCAGTGTATCGACTGTTTCAGTGAGAAACAGAATAGACCCAAAACAGCATGATTCAGCATTTTAACTGAAAACTACATTGCAACAAATGATTTATAGTACACTCACTAAAGTTACATGTGGTGCTTATCTGAACCCATGTACAGCTCCCATAGAGCTATTCCCTTTACAGTATTTCCAATGTGAACTGTGCAAAGTCAGTCTTCAGAGTTGAAGGGAATGAAAGATGACCATGAAAGATGAATCACATCTAAATCTTGAAAGCCCAAGTACAATTCTCTATCTGAGGGCTGTGCTTTTGATAACCAGAACTTTATTCACTATTTAGCATGAATTCTCCTTCAAAATAAGGTCAAAGTGGATTTGAAGACTACTGAGGAAATCCAGACCTAAAGAAAAATACGTTTCCCTTTGAAAAATAAACCCAAAGAAGGTGAGAAAACAAAGAAGCAGTCTCCAGAGTCAAAACACAGCAAAGGCTAGGACGTATTTATTAGAGATGGAAAACAAGCCATTTGATTATTAGAGGGATTGAAGAGAAATGGGAAGTCTTGAAGTACATAACTTTAGAATTCAGCATATACTTTAAATGTCAGGTCAAACTGAAGTTTTAATATAGTGCCTTTGGGAAAGGAGACAGAAAGGCATTTCAGACAAACATGAAATCTCTTTTCAGATTGCTTGGCAACATAAACATCACTGGTCAGACGTGCACCTGCACCTGAAGACACATTTAATCTCTCAAAAATCATAAATCCACAGCAAAAGTCAGGTAGCTTTCCCCAAAGTTTTAAAACAGCTACCATGATGAATGATTTACGAGACAAAACTTCTCTTTTAGGACTACAATAAAACCCAAGTGTCATTTCCATCAAGCAGCCTGGCTGGAGACTGACAGTCTCCCAACTCCATTTAGCTTCATAAAGTACATCACTTTAATGCAGACTTTTTCCTGACACAATCCTTCAGTCTATATCTTTATCTTTGTCTCCCCCCCAGGCCTCCTATAGCCTTTCTGTCTGCATCTGTCTCTGCTCACTTGTCATTTAAAAGGTTCTACCTTCAGGTAATAAGGTAATAAACCAATTAGCACTTTGTATAAGTTTTGCAAGTCAGCGGTCTAGAGATTGTGAAGTTTTGATGTTGACACAGCAATAATGTTTTACCTTCTGCATGAATTAACAACATACTGTGCTCTGAGCATGAAAAGCTACTACAGCAAGACAAGACGCAGAAGGAGATGATTTGAATGAATGTGGCTCTGAAAATGTTATTATGTCTTATCAGAGGTAATTATCGAGTGCACCTCGACAGTTCGATAGGGTCAGGCAAAAAGCAAGTCCTCTTCATTACGAAAGTGAATGGAAGACCTTGTCATAGTCTATGTTTACAACTCAGCAGAGCTCTGGGATAAAATTGGTCTATTTGTTTCTGCTGAAGACAGATGTGAAAGAAGACATTACCTCTTTATTTTTCCATCGAGCTGCCTTATCAGACTCTTCGATATGACATGTTCAGGGTATACAGAGAGATTTAGTGGTCACAAGTTATCAGCAGCTGAATTTCTAAGTCAAACTTTGCAGCTACATGGCAAAGGGCAATTACAAGAGGACAACCATAGAGTATCTTTCGAAAATGTATCTTAATACAGTTACTGTATGTGAAAAGTAAAGCTATTTATGCCTCAGCTTTGAGGGGCGCATGAAGCATGAAGCATGATGTTTTTCAAATGTAATGGTTAAACCTCCAAGAATCATTTGGGAACCCCACCTGGTTGGTGAGCGGAGCGGGTGAATACGTCGTTACGCTGAGTTATAGGGCGGCTTTGTTTACATTTACTGGCTGTACGCCACCTTGGATTGTGCTACGTTCACCAATTTTTTGACCTTCATTATGACTCCCAAGCATGATCAAGTAGATGAAGTTGTAAAAACAGTGCAACATATTTTGTTATCTTCTTGTAAAATGACTCATACAAGCATTAAAGTCATTGGTATTCATAATTTTTCCAAGTAACTGGTTGACATTGTGATGCACATAATGGTTTTGCTTACAATTTCGCTGGAATTCCGACTTTTGGCAAAAATCAACTTATGTTGGGCTGTAGGAATGGAACTTCGACATAAGTCAAGAACCCCCTGTATTATTATTCCTGACAAAAAGTTTTACTTGACTCTGACCCCAGTTTATAATTCCCAGCATGTTCATGAACAAGAAAATATATGATTACATCGGTCGAACAACGATATCTTCAATTTCGTCTTTTCCTGGCAGGCACCTTTAGCTGCCGTCTCATTTTGTCTCAGCGTGAAAACAAAGTTCCCTCATCCCACCCAAACACAGGAGATTTCACAGGAAAAGCAGGACATCTTCTACTGAGCTCATCAGGATTTAGTAGGGTAGCTCAAATGAATCAGATGTAGATCAAAAACAAATGAGCAGTACAGACATACACTCAACAAAATATAAATGCAACGCTTTTGTTTTTGCTCCCATTTTTTATGAGATGAACTCAAAGATCTAAAACTTTTCCACATACACAATATCACCATTTCTCTCAAATATTGTTCACAAATCTGTCTAAATCTGTGATAGCGAGCACTTCTCCTTTGCTGAGATAATCCATCCCACCTCACAGGTGTGCCATATCAAGATGCTGATTAGACACCATGATTAGTGCACAGGTGTGGCTTAGACTGTCCACAATAAAAGGCCACTCTGAAAGGTGCAGTTTTATCACACAGCACAATGCCACAGATGTGGCAAGATTTGAGGGAGCGTGTAATTGGCATGTTGCGTTTATATTTTTGTTGAGTGTATATGAATGGACCAGGTATCAGGAGGCTATGCTACACCAGTCGCGTATTTCGTATGTATTTTAACTTTCAGGTCAAAATATTGCACAGATTGTTCATCTGTCTATGCCTATGTCTGGCTGTTTCAGTGTCTGTAGAAAAAATCTGACTGAGCTGCTGCTGACTACACCTCTTTGTGGAAGACGGCTGCAGGAAGACCTCCTCTGCATCTACTCATTTGAGTGAGTGGCAGAGACAAGCTCAGAAAAGGAGGATGAGCCAGTCAGGGGTGGTGCTTATCCTTATCCTTGTTCCATTACAACATCCTGCAACCTGAATGACTCTTTCAAAGACACATTTTCTGGTCTTTGGAGAAAAGAAATATTGCCAATTTTGTACATTTTTAGCAGTTGCACTAGGAACATGTAATTATGATCAAAACCTATGAAAAACTGGAATTTGCATGATTTGGCACCTTTAAGGAAAATATCAGTGATCACTTTTTTACGAGACAAACACATTAAAGTTGTTAGTCTGTGCAAGTTCAACTGTAGGAGAGCAAATATACTGT
Organism: Acanthochromis polyacanthus; assembly: GCF_021347895.1. Lineage (NCBI taxonomy): Eukaryota > Metazoa > Chordata > Actinopteri > Pomacentridae > Acanthochromis > Acanthochromis polyacanthus. Next base: position 16,232,170 of record NC_067125.1, on the reverse strand, counting down.
GCTCCTAAAGCTGTAGCGTTATTGCTAGTGACTTGAATGCAACACTTTTAATAAACACTGTGAGGAAGAAAGAAGAAAAATCCCAAAATGCACAATTGCTCTAATGATATTACCCACTTACAGTCACTCTAAATCTCTTAGAACACACTCCATTTTGGTTTGTGGCTGGATTCCAGATTCTTTCCCTGACAGTGACAGCAGGGACAATGAGAGCAGTATGTGGTTTTGTCTCATTTTGGGCCATCCTCCAAAGATGGAGAGCTATTAATTAAAGTGGATCACACTCCCAGTCTGCCCTGCTTTTACGCATGAGCGTACAAATGGCCAGATGCTCTATTTGCAGTTGTTAACAGACCGGACCAGTTATTAAGCACATTTGCACTGTAAACAATTAAGGCTGTGGTACACTGGATGATTTTGTTCTTTATTTTGGCAACCAAGAAGCTGCTTCAGTATAAACACTTTTTATACAGCAGAGAAAATCTTGACAGTATTAGTACATTTTTTGATCTAATGTTGTACTTTGCTCAACAGTGCTGTGCAGGATTCTCGTCTGTCTCAACGAAAAAGAAGGAAAGAGGGCTGAAAGGAAAAGCGCTGATGAAACATGATGTGAAAAACATCTCTTACATACTGATTTGACTTTTTATGCACGATCTATATCCTGTATCTCAATCTGTTTCACCATCTCATTCCCTTTTGCTCCCCTTCTTGACTGAAGTGGGTATGATACTGTAGATGCAATCAATAAATCTACAGACACACTCCAATTTACACCAGATTTGCTCATCCTGACAGCTGGAGGAGAAATCTTGATCAAAGCCAAGGACACGACTGATTGTCAGCACAGATTATCTGGTAATGTGGGCATTTTACAAATTCCACTACTACAATCTATTTGCAACCAATATAAGCCACCTTGATAACATCACACATGTCAAGTCAAGTCAATTGCAAGTACATAGCACAATATTGCATGTCACATAATTGCCGTAAGTGGCATTGTAATCAGTACAGCATAAAGACGTTTGTAATTTAAGAATTTAAGGTTTCAAGGTTCTTTGCTGTCGAACCAGCACACAGATCCGCATGACATGGCACAAAATTGTGCACTCAGGTCCCAGTTATAAGGTTATAAGCCAAAGAGAAAATAAAAAATAATTAAAAAAAAAATTAAAAAACAAGGGGGGTGAACAAGCACTTAAATTGAATGACAAACACATTATTATGACACAGTGTGATACCTACAGATGTTTGGTCATTTGTGATGACTTATAGCAAGATTGCAAGAGTGGATTAGAAGAATGATCATTCTGCTCCAGGTTGCAGGATGATTGCTAGTCTTTTTTTTTTTTTTTTTTTAAAGTCCGCTCATGACAAGTAGTTCCCAGAACAGGTTAACAGGTTGGGAATTTGAGTGTGAAAGTTGCTTCCATACCCTAATGTAAACAAAATGTTTACTCTCCTATCATCTGGACAATACCTAGATGTTTGTGTCCATTCTCATTTCAATCCAAGCATCCATTCAGCCATCTATTTTTTTCTGCTTATCTAAGGTCAAGCGGGGGTGGTAGCAAGTCAAGCAGAGCAGTCCAGATGACCCTCTCCCAGCAATGTTTACCGACTTCCCCTGAGGGCCTCCCGAGGCATTCCTAGGCCACATGAGATATGTAAAGTCTCTAGAGAGTTCTGGGTCTACTTGTGCATCTCTTTCCAGTTGTCCTGGAAAACCTCCATCAGCAGGTGGCCAGAAAGCATTCTAATCAGACGACTGAACGACTTCAACTGGTTCGCTTGGACATGAAGGAATGCTCAGAGCTGCCTCTGGTTGTCCAAGTTCCTCAACAAATCTCCGAGGCTGAGCTCAGCCACCCGACAGAAGAAACAAATTTTGGTCACTAATATCCATAATCTCATTCTTTTGCTCACTAACTAGCTAAAGATGAAACTTATGTGAGAGTTGAAGACTGGCTGAAAAATAGAGTCTTGCCTTCCAGCTTGCCTTCATCTTTACCATGACGGTCCAGTACAGCACTTGCATTACTGCTGACACTGCTCTTATTTATCTATCTCCTGCAACTCGGAAACAAGATCCTGAGCTACTGAAATGCCTCCGCTAATGGCAACAACTCACCCCAAACCCATAGGGAACAATCGACCAGATTCTGACAGAGAGCCATAGCCTTAGACTTGGAGGTGTAGAATCTCCTCCTGGACGTTCCACATCCAGCTGTAAACCTCCTTAGTGCACCCTAGTTTATATCCTGTTTATGCCAAAAGATCCATGTCATCTGCAAAAACCATGACGCAATTGTGAAGTTTCCAAAATGGACACCCTCCTCATCGTGGATGTGTCTTGAGATCCTTTCAGGGAATATCACAAACAGAATCAGAGACAAAGGGAAACCTAATAATAATTTCGTAAAAAATTCCTGATGACTCATTATATTCTCACACAAGAACCTTTTTGACTAAACAACTAATATTACTATCCATTACTATGTGAATACTGGACACTACTATATCATGCAATTATAGAATCTGTAGAAAAAATATTTATCAAAAACCCAGATTGGAGGTTAAAGACCCCCTGTCCTTCTCTTCTATATAACCATTCTCTGTCAGAATCAGATTCTGGTTCGAACATGCAATTGCTACAATGTTACAACAAGCCCAGCAGAGTTGTAGCTGAGCTGACGCATTCTAGTTTCAGTGAGCAGGAGAGGGTGAATGAAGAAGGAAGAAAATGGAATCAGTGGCCACTATGACCCGTGTTATCTTTGAGATTCTTGGATCCTGACATCTGTGATACTTCAAAGAATTGTGAAGTAACCATACTCTTCATGTGTAATGTTTGACGGGGAGTTAGAAGTGAGAGACAGATTTTATTGACATATTCAGTAGATAGATTGCAAACATAAGTCTGCTAATTTGTACTCAAGATTACACCTGTGTTTACATGGTTCATCTGCATCAGAGAAAGAACAGATGCTGTAAATATTTGCTCACACCTTTTGTATTTCTCCACAAACACAGGCAATGTAAACTGTTTGGCAGATGGCTACATCAAAATTCAAAGCATCGACATTTTTTGTCGTTTTTCAATGACATTTCACTGCAATCAGCTTGATGCATCAAAGTAGGGTACCACAAATTTTATGATAAATTCTGTTTCAAAATGATTGAAAATGTAAAAGTGACTTTGGATTTAATGTGTACTGATTTGCTAATTGCATTGTGTTCATGATCAAATTAAAGACAGTAATAAAACTGAATTCTACTTTGCTTTAAGATTTTATTTCTTCACATCGCAGTTGGCAAAGTTTCCTTGCATACACGAGGAATATGATAAAAAAGGCAAATTGCCATTCCTCAGACTTGGAATAGATGGTTGGATATTTCTGATGCATGTCTTTACTTGTAAACCAATTTCCACAAAAGCCAAAGTGCTACCAGAGAGAACAGAAACTATTCCCCACCAAGTGGTGTTCCGTGGATTGACGAGAGGCCTGGAGCAATTTATAGCGCTGCATGACAAATGGAGAGTTGGGTATGTATAAGCACCCAGCTTTGCAGTTTTGATGGAGTCGAATGTAAAGAGTTTGGATTGTGCATATTCATTCGAGGGACGCACTGAGAGCAATGTATTTATCTGTCTGGCAGACCACTGGGTGGATATCAACTCCCCTTGTTTTATCATCTGTGGTGCATCTCGTCTCGAGGCACTCTCTCCCTCCCTCTCCCTCTCTCTTTAAAGTTCTGTCGTCGTTCCGATCCGGAATTGTCTGTGGCCGATGGAAGTGCCTCTATCTGACCCAGATCATCGGAATGAGTTTTCTCACTGCGAGCATTCTGGAGACAATTCCCTGGTCGCAGAATGGAAATAAACCATTGGCTGAAACATCAGATAAGGGAAGAACAATCAGTCATTGTATGTGTGTACACATGCATTTCAGAGTGGGTGTGTGCGCGTGTGTGCATTTGCTTGAGCGCGCTTGCTCATGCAGGCCTACATGCAAGTGCCAATATGCGTTTACTTGTCGGTGTGTGATGGAGGACCACCGATCCTATCAGGCTAATACCTCTGTTGGGCCTGTGGCTAGGCTGAGTGCATCTCCATAGTAATTCTGCCCTCAGTATGTTTGTCCTCCCAACAACTGAGAGACAGAAAAATAACAGGAAGGGAAAAGGGGATAAGAGAAAGGCAGGCAGACACACACACACACACACACACACACACACACACACACACACACACACACACACACACACACACACACACACACACACACACACTTGGGGGGAAATGAATACTGAGTGCATGTTAATGTTATCGGATGTTGTGGAGTGCAGGTGATCAAGCCCAAGAGGTTTGTGTTGCATGTGTCTTACCAGTACTGTAATGGGTCAAGCATGAGGATTACACAATCATTACATTTGTCTTCCGCTACTAAATACATACTTAGAGGAATCTGCCATCAGGCACAGGAGAACACACAGAAGCATATATTAAAGTGCAGCTACTCATTGTACTGCTGTGGAAGGAAAATACTCATATGTTTGGTAGCCATAAATCTAAGTGTAAATATCTCACACTGCCTTTCCTAACCTGCCACTCAGAGAGAGTCTTTTAGTTCCACAAATATAAAGTATAAATGTCACATAATCATGATTCCTGGATGGAAATATAATAACTGTTTTCTCTTGTTGCCTCTTGGCAAGTGAAGTTTTAAAAAGCAGTTCTACCATATCTGTCTTTATACACTCAACAAAAATATAAATGCAACACTTGTTTTTGCTCCCATTTTTTATGAGATGAACTCAAAGATGTAAAACTTTTTCCACATACACAATATCACCATTTCTCTCAAATATTGTTCACAAATCTGTCTAAATCTGTGATAGTGAGCACTTCTCCTTTGCTGAGATGATCTATCCCACCTCACAGGTGTGCCATATCAAGATGCTGATTAGATACCATGATTAGTGCACAGGTGTGCCTTAGACTGCCCACAATAAAAGGCCACTCTGAAAGGTGCAGTTTTGTTTTTTTGGGGTGGGGGTGGGGGGCACTCCTCTTCAATGGCTGTGCAAAGTTGCTGGATATTGGCGGGAACTGGTACACGCTGTGGTATACGCTGATCCAGAGCATCCCAAACATGCTCAATGGGTGACATGTCCGGTGAGTATGCTGGCCATGCAAGAACTGGGACGTTTTCAGCTCCAAGAATTTTGTACAGATCCTTGCAACATGGGGCCGTGCATTATCCTGCTGCAACATAAGGTGATGTTCTTGGATGTATGGCACAACAATGGGCCTCAGGATCTCGTCACGGTATCTCTGTGCATTCAAAATGTCATCAATAAAATGCACCTGTGTTCTTCGTCCATAACAGACGCCTGCCCATACCATAACCCCACCGCCACCATGGGCCACTCCATCCACAACATTGACATCAGAAAACCGCTCACCCACACGCCGCCACACACGCTGTCTGCCATCTGCACTGAACAGTGTAAACCGGGATTCATCTGTGAAGAGAACACCTCTCCAACGTGCCAGACGCCATCGAATGTGAGCATTTGCCCTCTGAAGTCGGTTACAATGACGAACTGGAGTCAGGTCGAGACCCCAATGAGGATGACGAGCATGCAGATGAGCTTCCCTGAGACGGTTTCTGACAGTTTGTGAAGAAATTCTTTGGTTATGCAAAACGATTCTTTCAGCAGCTGTGGCTGGTCTCAGACCATCTTGAAGGTGAACATGCTGGATGTGGAGGTCCTGGCCTGGTGTGGTTACACGTGATCTGCGGTTGTGAGGCTGTTTGGATGTACTGCCAAATTCTCTGAAACGCCTTTGGAGACGGCTTATGGTAGAGAAATGAACATTCAATACACGAGTAACAGCTCTGGTTGACATTCCTGCTGTCAGCATGCCAATTGAATGCTCCCTCAAATCTTGCCACATCTGTGGCATTGTGCTGTGTAATAAAACTGAACCTTTCAGAGTGTCCTTTTATTGTGGGCAGTCTAAGGCACACCTGTGCACTAATCATGGTGTCTAATCAGCATCTTGATATGGCACACCTTTGAGGTGGGATGGATTATCTCAGCAAAGGAGAAGTGCTCACTATCACAGATTTAGACAGATTTGTGAACAATATTTGAGAGAAATGGTGATATTGTGTATATGGAAAAAGTTTTAGATCTTTGAGTTCATCTCATAAAAATGGGAGCAAAAACACTTAGTTTTATTTTTCGACTTAAGGATTTATCTTAGTGTTTGGCTAAGTTTAGGCACTAATATTACTTGATTAGGTTTAAAAAAAAAGAGGATTTAGACGACACCAGCAGAGAGAACTTAGCTTCAGTCTTATGCTATCTATGTATGATGTTCACACAGTTTTATAGGTATATTGAACAATCTTGTACATGTAAAAATGAAGCTAAAGGGTTAAAAGGGACTAAAGAGGTGCATTCTAATGCTATGTCCAAGGATCCTGCCAAAGTGGCAGCATGTGACAAGCTGAAGCCAGGCTTTATGCAATTTACACATTACTGATAATGTTGTAAAACTGAAAAAAAGTAAATTTTGTAAATACAGTTGTTAAGGCGGGGCTGTTGATAATAAGATAAAGCTGGAAATACATGAAATGGTAAGTCCATATTCTGCATTTGCTATTTTCCATGTTGCAGTCCAGATACGTTTCATTTAATTGGCCAAGGTTTTGAGATATCCATTTTACATTGTGCAGCAGAAGGCATCGCCATTGTGTGCATATAATTCAAAGCACTCAGTAATTGGATCTAAACACCTCAGTGTTTTCCCAGAAACTTTAGAAGCAGTTCTAATAACTTCAAATGAAAAAGGAATGGATATAAAATAGGGGCACAGAAAACTGAAAGTATCTACAAAATGTATTTTGTATGTGCTACTGTGTGTTGTTGATGCACTAACCTTTTATTACTCTGCCAGGAACGCGGTGGAGATATGTGATGATTGGCGTACGTTTGTCTGTTTGTGCACAACATTACTTAAAAACGGACAAACGGATTGGAATGAAAATTTCAGGGAATGTCAGAAATGACACAAGGACCACCTGTTTAGATTTTGGCAGTGATGCGGCTTAACAGTCTTGTTAAGGATTTTCCTATCATTGCGAGATAGCAGCACACTCTCACCATAACGACCACAACAGGTGAACAGTACGCCAGTTGCCTGCTGACGATTGCATGATTGCGATCCTGCTACAAATCAACCGTCGCGGACTTTTCTGGAATTATCCATCAGAAAACATAAAAGGAATTGATTAAATTGTGGAGGTTTTTCTGAGTCCCATCAATTCCGCTACACATTTAGGTCATACGATTCGGTATCTGTACATAACGTATGCATGTATAACACACGCCTGTGCTCAACACAAGGTAATTTTTTATTAAAGACTTCATCCGTTGGAAATGATACGACGGGTGAGCAGCCTTGGTGGAGTACTGCACTCTCTACGTGCTTTTTTTGGTTGTTGCTAGAGGTACGGACCCGTACCCGTAGCCTGTGGACTACGGATACGGCACTTGCCATTTGCCAATCAGATACGCGAGATCTGGTCACGTGACTCCCGGTAGACGCTAGCGGTACGGACCCGTAGCATCGGTACTACAGGTACGGACCCTAAACCTGACCCTAACACTAACCCTAACCTTAACCTTTGCTTACCTTTCAACAGTTTGCAGTGGTTAGCAGCTTCTAGACAAAGGGAGACTCGTGTACGGGTCCGTATCTGTCTGGCAAATGGAAAGTGCTGTATCCATAGCCCACTGGCTACGGGTCCGTATCTGTAGACACTACCTTTTTTTTGTCACTGTGAGAAATGATCAGTTCAAGTTGTAAAATGTCAGTGATCTGTGCACTAGTGTGTTCCATTCCAGATTGTCAGCACATGGACGTACGTAGTTGTGCCTTTATCAAAAGGTAAAGCAGTGGGCGTCCTTCTTGGCGAGAATCATGTCACTGCGACAACCACTGTTTCAGTCCAACTGGAGGCTTTTATTGCATATCATTGCCTTCTGTTTCCATTTACCCTGTTACTCGTCCATCTATCCTCTCAACTGCTTATTCTGTTCAGGGTTATTTTTGCTAATGTACCTGATTTTTGTATCTGTAGAATTACCACAAGAGGCTTTTGGATGTGCTGTTTCTTCTCCCCGCCAGATCGTTCTAAGCTGAATGGATAATGTGTGAATGGCATTGCAAATGATGAATTTTGAATTGAAACAGTCATTGGAGCCAAGCCCTTATCATGCAGATACAAGAGCAGAGCTACTCCCGAAAAGTGACTCTTAAACAGAAGAGCTCTCAATCTACCCAAAAGCACATGCAGATATAATATAGGCACAATTTAGAGAAGCATATCACTGATGTCATTTACAAATCTTGTATCTCCCATTTACCCATTTTCGAAGTGACAGCAGATCAAGCCTGCAAAAAAAGTCACTGAAAATATCAGCCTAAGTGCTATATTTCAATTACAAATGTCGACTTCCACACATCTATTTTGTATTATATAATACAAGTTGGATTATAACTAAGAATCTTGATGTGATACAAAACATTGCAATCATTTGATCAAAGACATCTGACAGAAAAGATGCACCTCCTTTATAATCAATCCAGTTTTCAACACAAGTGACCTAGCAGTATGGGGTATTTCAGTATTTCTGTTCTTCAAGTGTGTTGTTCTGCACTGTTTGTGCATTTTAGTGTATTTCTGTACAGGACTGGGAACTATAGAGTCAACAAGGAAAGTAACATTGTGTCCTAAAAATTACTATACAAGTGAAACCACAAATACACCCCATGTCAAAAGTTTCAGGACAGGTTCTAATTTATTTGAATGAGAAAGTGTCCTAAAACTTTTGACATGGCGTGTATGTTTTGAAGGTATTTTCTACCAATATAATAATGAAATATTAGTAAATATGTAGCTGCCAAGTCCCAGTTTTAGTACATTGATATTTATCATACAATTGATAGTGCACTGACAATGTATTTTTAGCTCCATATTATAATAGCATGGTGATTTTTTTTAGTTAGCAGCAAACACAAGCACAGCTGAAGGTGAAGGGCATGCTACTGTGTCTGATTATCAATCAAAATCTTGAAAGCATCAAAATTGGAGTTGAAGATGACACTAGCTAAATAAAGGTAAGAGATGATCAAATAGAGTACAATTCTTCCTAAGGTTAACATGCAAGTCTGTGATAAACTCAGTGTGATCCCCACAAGAACTACAGATGCCACCCTTGAAGGTGCACTAGAAGAAAAGTCAGAGGATTGTGGGTATCATAGATATCGATATCAATCCATCCAGTCGTTCTTGACATTTTTCAGAAACATGCCTCTACCATCTGCTACACTATTAGTTGCATTATTAAAAGCTTTTCTTTGCAATATTGTGGAGGGGAAAAAAAGCTAAATTCCAAGTCAAATATAAGAATTTTACTTAACTCACTTCTTTCTATGCAGCCAACTGTGGCCAGCTTCTCACACAGATGTTAAGATTAACTGCAGGTTCACCAATACAGATGTGCGTGCAATACAATTCAAACATCAAACTGACAACTTGGCAGTTTGAGGTGCTCAACCAACTGTGCTGCTGTCACAGGTTCAGGCCTGGCTGCTTCGATGCACAACACGCGACTGACGGGGAAAAAGGAAAAAAGAGAAAGAAAACTGAGCGGCTACATGTGAAAACATCTGATCTGTCTCCAGATGTGTCACCCAGAAGTGCAGGTTCAATTATTGGAACGTAAGCAAGTGTGAAAGACACCTCAAGATGTTCCATGTCAAGGATTTAATTGCTTGTATGTTACACCCATTGATCTGTATGGGAGAGTGCTTGCATATGTACATTCACCAATATGACAATTCAATATGCAGAAGATGTGTCAGATTTTAATTGTTCACAATGCGACGCTCTCATCTCCAAGCTGATTTGACTCCACTTCAGCAGTGAAAGTTCTTCATTGGGAATTCTGTATGACAGTCTCATTTATTTGCTGTAATGATCCAATTTGAAGAGTTGGAATCACAACGCTTTCCTTTTTTCCCCCCCGTCTGTTTAAGAGTGTAATTGTTTTTCTGCTAAATTCAAAATGAATCATGTGTCTTGCGGGTTACAAATAAATTGTTTAAGCCAATAAACTACATGGATCCAAATGTGCATGAAAAAGGTTGTCAGAAATGTAGGAAAATACACTCTGAGTCTGTAGGTTGTTTGTATATTTCACATAGCTTATTGAAAGATGCTGTCATCTGAAGAGGCAAACTGAATTGGATGGATGGTCTTTTCGCAACCATCTTGTCCAAAGGTTGTTCCTGCCATGACAATGAATTTAAAATGACACTTAGCGGCTGATTTTCATAACAGTCACATCTATAGTTTTGTTGAATGGTTAGACTCTTGTTCTCTTCCGCATAAAACATTCATATTTAGAATTACAACGTGAGACGGCGATGAGGGTTGTGCTCCTGTGTAGGAAAAGCTCATTTTAACCTAATGCTGACTGCCACTGTGACTTCATTTAAAGCGGGGTAGGTAACATTTATTTAATGATTTATTTATTTTTGCATCATTGGGAGAGAAAAAAAAACTCCACACAAGCCTTTCAGCATATTGCTATCCAAGTGAATCTATCTGAAAGAACACTACAGTTCTGCAGCTTTGCTTTCAAGCTTTACAAAATCTAGCCCGTGACGTGAGATGTTCACAAATCATTGGGCTTTTCACTGATCAGATGAGACAGTATAAATATCAACAAAGCCTGTGGTGAGAGTAGAATGTGGTGGTGCAATGAGCTCGAGGGATGGCCCTCACTCAGGAGACTAGGGCTTGAATCCTGGTTGAAGGCACAAATGAGTGCTGACTTATAGCGAGAAGCACTCAGGAAGGACCGTTCTGGCGATTTGTTTTGCTCTTTGTTTCTGTATTGGGTTTTTTTCTGTCTACTGTAGCTTTAACATGTACTAACAGGGACGGATTGAACGTTATTTCATTCGGTCGTTTGACCGAAGGGCCGGTCCACACCTGGGCCAGTGCGCTGGTATTTATTAAATAATTTTGTTTATTTATCCATATGCGGCCGAATGGGATGAGCGTCCAACCATCCATCAGCCCTGTACAGGCACGCAGGCACGCAGGCCCACATGCGTCACACCACACGCATGCTCAGCCCCGCCCTCAGGTGACAGCTCTGGGCTTAGTAGAGTTTAGACTTGATATCGCGGTGTGTGCAGTAAGGCCCAGCCAGGCAGTTGGAGATGGAGAAGAACGTCAAAAAAAAAGTGAAAGGAGGGCCTGAAAAGCTCAGAGAAAAGAAAAGAAAAGAAAAGCTCTCGAAGCGTCGGCCGGACAGAGTAAAACAATAACAGAAATGTTTGCTGTAGCCGCTGCCAGTCCATCACAGGCACAGGGGCCACCTGTTGATGAAGAGGCTGAGCCAACAAGCGAGGATGAGGATGCAGATCGATGTGAAGAAAGCGAGGCTGGAGTGGTGAGCATGAAAGAATCCTGCATTTCACTAGATCTTCGAGGATGTCTGAATATGCTGCCTTTAGTAGAGAAATATCAAGCTGTTAGCATCGGTGGTGTAAACTCTTAGCCCAAGCCCAAGGTCTATCCACGGTAGCCTTAGAAGCTAATTGGCTAGTTAGCCAAATGTAGCTGTCTCCTGCAATACAAACGCAGCTCGTATTGGGCTCAGCAACGAAAACAAATTCATTAGGCCATGGTGTAGAATTGCATGAACTTGAAAGAAGTCACACACTCAAGCGCACCCTGGCCAGTAAGTATTGCCCTGACGACAGGACCTGAACGACACTCAAGACTTTGACTTTTCTTGTCCTCATGTGTTTTCGAGTCGTTTCCATGGACGCATCCGCTGACAAAATGTAGCTGTTCAAACTAAGTTGCCACAATATTCAAATGTGATTTATATTCTTCCATCTGCATATTAAATTTTTTTTCCCGATGGTCTTAATGTGTGTTTCACAGGTAAAATGTTTGCAAAAGGATTTTTTATGGTCTGAATTGTAATCAACTCTGTGAGCTGGTGTCTAAAGCGTGTGTGTGTGAATGGGTAAAGAAGACTACAGTGTAGTGCACAACGCGTTTCATTTGTAAAGTAGCCTACCTTACATTTCTTTGAGAAATGTCAGTGCTGTGAGATAACAGAGGGCAAGAGGGAGAGAAAGAAGACAGATGTCACAAATTAATTGAATTGATAAGACAGGTGTCTTCATGTTTTCAAGATGCATTTCAAATGTCAACACATAGTCCACCACATAGTGGGTGGAAAGAAGCATATATGTGTAATATATAAGGTGTATAGATGTGGGGGTGTGGGGGGGTGGGGGGTGTGGGGGGGTGGGTCAATTGCACAGGTGGGCTGGTCTGGTCCAAAAAGTCCCGGGTCGAATTTGACTCGAATTTGCCAAATTTGAACATACAAGGTGACATGTTGGTGACCAGTGAGTAAAACAAAGCAAATGTGATGTACTATTTACATTAATTTAAACTTTCAAATATAACTTGCATACTCACATTTCGGTTGACTTCATGTGTTTCTGTCAATACGTTATTCAAACCCAGGGGGACTTCCGGGTGTCGGTCCACAAGTACCCTTCTGTGGATGTTCGCATGCAGCCCAGAATTTATGATTGCCTGGACAATGTGCACTGCAAGGACAGCGACTCCACAGCTGCCAAGAAAACAAATGCTGCATAAAACAAATACTTGCTGTGAAGAAAGACGAGAACATTTTCTGCATCAACTGCATTATAACTTAGCAATTAAAAAAAGCTGTGATTAAAGTAGTTTCTGCCGGACTTTGGGAGAGCTTTGATTGGTGCATTTGCAAGTCTCCATAAAGTCTGTGCCATGCCTGACCAGCTGACACACTGGAAAGCCGCTTCATCCTCAATCTGTACCTAGCTCCTGTAACTTATAAAAAGTCAAAGTGGCAGCTGGAAACATCCACAGGATCCCCACATATTTTACTGTGTTTGACGAAGGGCAGCAAGACTGTTTGCAGAGCAGACTGATGTGTGCCTATTGTAGAATGAACAGAAACGTGTCCATGCCCCCTATTCACTTCCAAAGTCCTCCATAGTCTGTACTAACAGACAAAAAAGAAAGTATGAAGTGGTTTTAACAGCTATGTGTAGCACTAATCAATCTGCACTACCCACCATAAACATCACAAACAGCATAAAAGACACATTTTTATGCTTTTGTTGAGTTAGGCCCATGACCTCGAAACATCGACAGGAGCTAATGTTTTTTGCTTCCAGCTGTTTGTAGGAGTCTTTCCTTAGAGTTTATTAAATATTGCAGGATCAGCAGCAGGAAAAATATGAGCACCTCCCAAGCCAGAGAGATGCAGACCACTGCTTTAACCCCCAACCTAATCTCTATTTAGCTTTAACGAACAGAATGCAAACCTTTAATTCATGGTTCAGGAGAGAAACGCTCCAACAAATATGTACATTAATAAACACATGAAAAACATTTTTAAAAATCTGCATACAACTACATTTCAGATACAGTGGCACTACTATTTTACCACAGTTTTATTTATGCTATGCTTATTTTTTCTGAAACTACTCCCGTGTGCTCTGGCCTCTCTCAAGTCTTTTTATGCTTTTAAATGCCAGAAATCTATCACTGACAAAAAGCCTCAAACACCACAAAAAAGATTTATGGCATTCAGAAATTAATAATTGAGGTCAAAGTAGCAGTCCTTCACACCAAGCCTCTAGGTTAAATACCAGTGCAAATAAATGTTAGGTTTTATAAGTTGCTTAAAAGTCTGAAACTAGTGTAAATTCAATGCCAACCAGGTGAAGCTGGAAAGTTTCTCTCTGTGTGTCTGTTACATAATTCTACTCATCTCTCTTGGTCTTCTGTCATTTCTCTACCCAACACTTTTGAACACAAAAACACACACATGCACACATTTCTACCTTGAGGGTGTGTGATGCATGCAGTCAGACCTGATAAATGGAAGTGTCTAGGAAGAGGAATGAGTTGGTGCCTTGACCTCCCTCCTGGCATGGGCATCCTTCTCCAGACTGCCTTATCACCAGACAAATGGTCACAATGGTACACACATCACTCCGAAAAAATGTACACTTCTAAAGTAGACCACCAAGTATTCAAGTCATAAACCTAAAAAAAATGTCCCAGATCATATACGAAGGGCATGCTACTTTTCTCATCTTAAAGAGTTCTGCTGAAAAACAACCTCAGATGAAACTCTCAGTCCCAGCAATTTTCTTTTATGAGTCAGTTCAAACTGTAAGAACATCTATTTTCAATTATTTAATTCAAGTATTTGAAGTTTTTTTTCAGTTATTGAAATTTTAAGAACCTAACTCTGTTGGATTGGTTGGCTTGAGAGAGAGTTCACTCTAAGCATGTAGAGCATTTCCTACAATGTTCACAATCACTGTGAAAAAATGCAAAATATTACATCAAATAAAAAATCTCTTAAAATGTTTTTCTTTCTTTGAAAATCACAGCATTTAACTCAAAAAAGAGGAAAAGGTCCATCAAATGGATGAACTCCTTCCATTCATGATACTACAAACTGTAGATTTTTGCTACACAGTATCTGCAGAATTTGTTACATTCTTATCATCCTCTAATTTTATCATTGCACACTGTGAAACTGGAACAGAAAATGAAAACAGTCTCAATCACATTAATCACTGCTAAAACATATGATAATCACATATCCACAAGCATAGAGCCATGTGCAATGTCTGTTCTCAAACACTTCCCCGTAACTCTCCTAACTGACATAAAACTGTTGGGAACAAAACTGTGATCCTCAAAACAGAACAAGAAAAATAGAAATGAGGGGAAAAAAATGAGTACTTTATCCTTAAATGTCCTTTATGTGCAATGGAAATTAGGTGAATAACAGTCAGTGTGCGTGAGAGAGAAAAGGATGGTATGCCTGGCAGTTGGTTCACCTTTCACATTTAATAATTCATCTCTCAAATGGATCAATAAAAGGATAGTTCAGTGAAATGCAGTTGTCCTTTCAGCACTTAAACTATGAGAAGAGGGCATTTGTGAGGAAGTGTATTTCTAGTACATTGGTGTTTGCTGCATGTTATAATTAGGCTCTAATTGTAAACATTAAAGTAGTAAACTGTGGGACCCGTACATTTATATCTATATATACTATATATATGTCTGTGTGTGAGTGTCCTGAATGTGTACAGACTGTGACCTGCCGTTTGAGGACTCCTCCATCTCCAGCAGAAAGCTCACTGTGGCACATTAAAACTGTTTCCCCTGGCCAAAATTCACATTTGGAAAGGTTCCATTGCTCTTCTCTGGCCTCATCTGTAAATTGAAGGGAGCCATATGAGCCATTATTGTGTAAACATCTCTGTGTGTGTCTGCGCATGTCTACTAGACATTGAGACAAAGGAGAACATTATTTATCTCTATCAATCTATGTATCAGTCTACAAAGACAGATAAAACAAGAAACTAAGGAAGCTTGTCAAATGTCACACAATATAAAAACAGCCTCGTCTGACCTATATTCTCTTGTTATTTCCTACCACTGAGTATCTCTTTGAATATACATCTTCTCAGGTGAGTCAGCTGTTGCAGATTCATCATTTTTGATTGTATTTTTTGCATAAGACAGAGAAGGAAAAGGACAGACATCAAAGGGCAGCAACAGGCCAGTTCACTGTCAGTATCAGAGTATCACTGGAATAAAAGCCACTGTGTAATCATTGGGAATAGGAATCACACAAACCGTTTTAAACACACAAGTTATTTCCTTATGGTGTCATTCAACATGACAAGCAGTAAAAGGGATAAAAAAGACAGAGAACGGGGGCACATGATGCGCATCATGAGTCATATTTGCAGTAACATGAACTGACAAGAAATAGGCATTGTTTCATCTTCTCATCTCTACATTATGTGACAGGAGGATAGAGGACAGCCAGGGAAAACAGGAAAAGAGGACACAGACAAGTTATGACATACGTATATTGCCAGGACTAAAATAATGTTATGACTAGAGTGCATGCAGCCCTGAACATGTATTTAAATTTTCTTATCTGTCTTTTCTACCATCTAGGGAGTTTACCCTGACTGGCTGTCTGTTTCTGGCAGTTTTTTTTTTTTTAAATAGCCGGAGGTGTCTTTTTTTCAACACAGTAATATTCTGCAGAAATGAAATCTGTGTTTGTCTTTAAACCAGGGATAGAAACAATCTTACCATTGGAATAACTTTGAACAACAATTTAATTATAACTATAGTAATATGAGCAACAATCCCACTGCATGTGGGGGAAGAGGAGTGAGAGAAGGAAAGGCAACAGGAGAGAGAAAGAAACACTCAAAGTTCTGAATGATATATACAGTGAAATGCATTATATATACAATTATTCGCGCTCCTCAATGCTAATAATCTGACACTGGATTTAAACTTTCTTTCTTCAGTCACTCAGTTACAATCTGTAAATCAAAAACAGTTTAATGTTGGAGACAGTTTAAGACAAGAGAAGCATCAAAACCCTCCCCGACCGATGAACACAAAGACACAATAGTCAGCGAAGCACCAGATAATGTGTGAAGCAGTCATGAGTTTTACTATTCCCAGTAAAGTATGCTCCATAAACTAATGTTGTTAGCCATGTCCCCATAAAGCTCAGTTTTTCTCCTGCTACAGGGCTGTACATACATACATACTGTGAGACCAACACGCAAACACACACGTCGATCAATTTACTGTTATGTCACTGTGTTGGCTATCTATGTCATTCTTTTGTACGGTCATATACAGGCCCTTGTAAACAGTAAATTTCTGGCAGAAGTGCAAAAGTGTGTACACACACACACACACACACACACACACACACACACACACACACACACACACACACACACACACACACACACACACACACACACACACACACACACACACACACACCAGCCTTCATGTGACACTGTGGACTAAATAACCAATAAGTCATTTCAAGTATGAGCAGTAAATTCTTGTGGAGTTATGTAATACAATGAAAAATCTTTGCTTTTACGTGAGGTCAAAGTTCACAATAGCTCCTCTCTGAGGTGGCTGTTTATCTCTCTTTACAGGAGATCTTTAGTTTGGTGTTTGGTTTTCTGATCATTTGTTCCACCTTTAAAATAATAATAATAGTAATAATAATAATAACAACGCACATACCAAAGCAATGCTTTTAAAAACTCTACTTTGTTGTACTAACAATTGAAAACACTGATATTTAATCTATAGTGATATAAAACAGAGAAAATGGAATCAAAAATCCAGATAATGATCTCCTTGAATAACACATTTTAGTCAAATGGTCACTAATTAATTTTCTGGAAATTAAATGATCTATTAATTGATGAGTGGTTTCAGCTTTAGCGGCATACTAGCGCCTCAATCAATCTAAACCTTCCATAAATATTCATTTTTCAGACCAAAAGCTGAAACTAACTACTCAGAGGTGATTCAAACTACACATTACCTGGAATAATTTCCTAACTCAAAAAGGGTCATTTTACTTTGGCACCGTGCAGGAAATTTTGCATTAATGTCACAGTGACTCTCAGTGTCCCAGGCTGCAAATTTTTGTCAAGGCAAATGAATAAGACTACTACAGGACAACTCAGCATTAACACTTACAATATTTGAAAAAAAAATATGTTGATTTGAATCCCAGGATTTTACGTGGGTTTTGGCTGAGCAAGGAAATGAATTGTGAAAAATATTTATGGCTTATTTTGAGTATTGCATGAGTTAATTGAGCTTTGACTTAGAGTGGGTTCAAACCTTTCAGACACAAATCTGTCTGTGCATAATGCTTTAATGAAGGCATGTGCCAATTTCGTGGCACCTGGATTGAAAGTGTGGTTTCACCGTTCTCATCCATTTTTATTAACAATCAGATCTACGTGCACGGTATCCCATTTTCACTGGGAGTACTTCAGCATTAATGTCTACTGCAGAGGTTTACATAAATCATTCCGTGTGTACTTTGTGAGAATAGCAAATATCTTCTCTTTAATTCATAATATGCGAAGTTTAAGACCTATTGACTACAGTGGATGAAAGTATTTGCCCACCTCCGGGTTCCCTGACACAGAATGAATGAAAAGCAGAGGGAGGAGAGCAGGAAGAAAGGAGGAGGGAAGAAGAAATGTTTGGCTTTGGTGAATGATGTAATTCAACCTCAGCCATGCAATACCGTTATCAGTGCAGAATCTGCCACATGGCACACAGCACACATGCATGCACAGACAAAGCCTTAAGGAAGATTTGTTAAAACAACAACAACAATAATAATAATAAACAGCGAAAACCCCAAAGAGATGCAAACATGCACACGTTCCAGGAAAAAGTCGAAATAAATCCAATTTTAAAAAAATCCCCAACCTATTACTCTGACTGGAAGCTGAGAGGCCACATGGGCATTAGTGTGCACACAAGCACAGTAGTACAGATACAACACTACACACACACACACACACACACACACACACACACACACACACACACACACACACACACACACACACACACACACACACACACACACACACACACACATACATATGAATACAAACACACACAGGAGATGGCAGAGTGGCCTGGAGCCGTCATGGGAGAGTGGGCTGTCATTTGGAGAGGTGAGCTCAGGGACCAGGAGAGAGTGATGGAGCAGAAAGAAAGGAAAAGGCAAGTGGCAGTAGGGGAGGGAGCAAAAGTAAAAAATATAATAGTTGAAAAAAAAAGGTTTACTTGAACAATGGGACAAACAGAAGAAGTACTTTGGAGAAAGAGTCATGACTGGAGTTGAGGGAGATGACAAGAAGGACAGAGTTGAGAAGAGTTTGAAGAGATCAAGTTGGAAAAGAAACCACAATTGACAGTTAAAAAAAGAGATGCCTCAGCAAGACGCTTCTCCACTGATGCACTGAGAGTATTGGATATTCAGCTTGATGTATTACTGCTGTGCCACAAAAGTTATGTACTGACAGCTTGTAATGGAATCGAAAACTAATTGCAGATACAATTCCCAACTGGAAAACAATTTCAACCTGTTTTCAGGAATTTGTTCTGAAAATCAATGTCGGCAATAGCAACCTGATCCTACACCTTGATACTTGAACAACAAAGTGTTTAAAATTATACTTCCTGAACTCCTCAACCTACTCTTAAATGTATTGGTGTCAGAGAGGAGTAAAAGACGATTTCTATGTTAAAATGGAACAGCCATCTCTAAACAGAGGGGAGGGAATACCACACCAGTTGTCAAGCTTTGAGATCTCTTCCCATTAGATCTCCTTACCATTAATATATTGTCAGTTAGAACTGAAGAAGCCTCTTCGATGAGAGTTGAACATCTTCAAACAAAACACCAAAGTTGCCTTCTATTAAAGCTCTTGCTGGCATACAGCAGAATATAAGCCCTTATGTTTGCACATCCGATACAGTTTCAGCTCACTGCACATTACATTTGTTTCCAGTGAGTATCAGCTTTAGGGAAATCAATATTCCATATTTAGATAGCCTGTTATTCCCAAGTGAACCAAGCAGACTGATCACAGTGGGTGCAGTCTGTAGCACTGCAACATATGCATATATACCATAAGGTGTTGGGTGCATAGCTATGTTGTACTTATGCCGTACATTTACAGCAATAACAATCAGTAACTTGAAAGTACTTATTTGGGGTCATTGTGTATTGGTAAAGTAGCTTGCAGGTTAAATAAGTAATAAGGAAACCGAGCTTTCTTGTATCTGACTCAGACCGAAGCGCTCCTGCTTCTGTGATTCCAGGCTTTCGCAGCACCTTTCACAAGCTTGAAGAGTGCAACAGCATGGAACGTGCATCTCTTGAACTTGAAAGCGGGATACAGTTACACTTTGACAATTTTCACTGTCTTCTGTGGTAGTGAAAGCAACAGCTATCCGAGATCTAATGGGTGCCTTACCTCTAAGAAGTTGCATTTTTATCAGAGTGACAGAGCTGACACTCTGCCATGAAAGTGGACGCCAATTTTAAAGATTAGAAAGGGAAACTTCAAACTGGCAAGCACGTCTCTCTGATCTGATGCCAAGTGCGTGAATCTGTTTGTGCTGTATGTACCGGCTTGGCTGCGTGTCTGTATACAGCATTTTTTTTTCATATTTGTGCATGGGCTGGATGGAGTGTAAACCATTTAATCTATTCTACGCTTAGATCTGAAATCTAGACTGACCTTTCCATTCAGAAAGTGGGGGCCATTGTGGATTTTTGACTTCGAATGATGGTTTAGACACAAAGCCTTGAGAAACTTCCTGTCACCGTGTCCCCAGTTCACTCCATTTACCCACTGTAACTGTGTGTAAATAGCTTTTATTCTCACCCTCCTTATATGCGGGTATGGATGTGTGTGTAAGGCCCTTTAGAGACTGAACCGACAAATCTTGCTTTTCTATGCAAATTCTGTGCAAAGACCTACAACAAACACAGAAATACAAATACGTACAAATCTACCCTGGCGAAGATAAAACAACACTAAGTGTTAGATTAAAGTGAAGGAGAAAGAGGGACATCAAAAAGAGGGGATGAAAGAGAATCTGTCTGAGCGTAACTGATCCCTTTGTTTTCAATGCGGAAAATGACTGCTTACAGGTCAAATACAATATCTTCTTTTCTGACTTGTTTGCTCACACATGAAGTAATGTGCAAAACCAGGTGTATCCACCTTTGTCTGGATATAAATGAGTCAAGCATCTTCCCGTCCTCTGTTTAACACTCATGTATATATATTAGAGGAGTGTAAAAATGTCGCTATCTATATTTATAACTCCATATGTATGTGTTCAGCCGACCAAACGTATCTGTATGTGGAACATAATGCTCCCTCGAAAAGCAATCCAATCGACTTGAAAGCACTATACAGTCTGTTACCAAATGTATTACCAATTACAGTGCTGTCTCGCACATTGGGAGTAATGAGTTTCATCACTGCATGCTGATATTCTGAATGGCCCAAAAAGGTTTTATCGGGACAGAAGCAATAAAAATATTTTTGCTATTTCGCACCTTGTCATTGGGGGCCAAGCATAAAAGCTGCTAGGCACCCATTGTGCTTCTACCTTCTCCTCTGCTTCTTCTTCTTCTTCTTTCTTCTTTCTTTTTCTGCCATTGTACAAAGCTTTGAAAATTCGCAGACTGGGGACAGTTTGTTGATTCTTTTCAGTAAGTTTCACGTCTGATCAGCGTTTTTTTTTACCGACAAATTAGTAAGGGTAAGTTTTTATCTTGCTGACATGTTTCGACTGCTGTCTGCAGTCGTCTTCAGAAGCGTCATGTGACTTGTTGATGATGTGTATATATATATATATATATATATATATATATATATATATATATATATATATATCAGCCTTCTCTGGCCACCGCACTCGCGCTCCCCAGGAGAAGAGCGCCGGCACGAGCCTTCCCCACCCCCGACTGCTCCAATTGATTCAGCCGGCCCGCTCTCTGAGGAGGCCGCGGCGTCCACCTGACTGCAGATGCAGCGCTCGACCAGGTGCAGTATTGTATAATAACTGTAAAAAATAAAACTGACTACTTCATGGATTTCGCCTATCGCGGGTTCTTTCTGGAACGTAAACCCCGCGATAAATGAGGGTTCACCGTATATACACACGTGGACAAAATTGTTGGTACCCCTCAGTTAAAGAAGGAAAAACCCACAATTCTCACTGAAATCACTTGAAACTCACAAAAGTAACAATAAATAAAAATTTATTGAAAATTAAATAATCAAAATCAGCCATCACTTTTGAATTGTTGATTAACATAATTATTTAAAAAAACAAACTAATGAAATAGGGCTGGACAAAAATGATGGTACCCATAACTTAATATTTTGTTGCACAACCTTTTGAGGCAATCACTGCAATTAAACGATTTCTGTATTTGTCAATGAGCGTTCTGCAGCTGTCAACAGGTATTTTGGCCCACTCCTCATGAGCAAACAGCTCCAGTTGTCTCAGGTTTGATGGGTGTCTTCTCCAAATGGCATGTTTCAGCTCCTTCCACATATGTTCAATGGGATTCAGATCTGGGCTCATAGAAGGCCACTTTAGAATAGTCCAACGCTTTTCTCTCAGCCATTCTTGGGTGTTTTTGGCTGTGTGTTTTGGATCGTTGTCCTGTTGGAAGACCCATGACCTGCGACTGAGACCAAGCTTTCTGACACTAGGCAGCACATTTCTCTCCAGAATGCCTTGATAGTCTTCAGATTTCATCGTACCTTGCACACTTTCAAGACACCCTGTGCCAGATGCAGCAAAGCAGCCCCAAAACATTACTGAGCCTCCTCCATGTTTCACCGTAGGGACAGTGTTCTTTTCTTCGTATGCTTGGTTTTTGAGTCTATGAACATAGAGTTGATGTGCCTTACCAAAAAGCTCCAGTTTGGTCTCATCTGTCCAAAGGACATTCTCCCAGAAGCTTTGTGGCTTGTCAACATGCATTTTTGCAAATTCCAGTCTTGCTTTTTCATGAGTTTTTTTCAGCAGTGGTGTCCTCCTTGGTCGTCTCCCATGAAGTCCACTTTGGCTCAAACAACGACGAATGGTGCGATCTGACACTGATGTACCTTGGCCTTGGAGTTCACCTTTAATTTCTTTGGAGGTTGCTCTGGGCTCTTTGGATACAATTCGAACCATCCGTCTCTTCAATTTGTCATCAATTTTCCTCTTGCGGCCACGTCCAGGGAGGTTGGCTACTGTCCCGTGGGTCTTGAACTTCTGAATAATATGAGCCACTGTTGTCACAGGAACTTCAAGCTGTTTAGAGATGGTCTTATAGCCTTTACCTTTAAGATGTTTGTCTATAATTTTTTTTCGGATGTCCTGGGACAATTCTCTCCTTCGCTTTCTGTTGTCCATGTTCAGTGTGGTACACACCTTTTCACCAAACAGCAGGGTGACTACTTGTCTCCCTTTAAATAGGCAGACTGACTGATTATGAGTTTGGAAACACCTGTGATGTCAATTAAATGACACACCTGAGTTAATCATGTCACTCTGGTCAAATAGTTTTCAATCTTTTATAGAGGTACCATCATTTTTGTCCAGGCCTGTTTCATTAGTTTGTTTTTTTAAATAATTATGTTAATCAACAATTCAAAAGTAATGGCTGTTTTTGATTATTTAATTTTCAATAAATTTTTATTTATTGTTACTTTTGTGAGTTTCAAGTGATTTCAGTGAGAATTGTGGGTTTTTCCTTCTTTAACTGAGGGGTACCAACAATTTTGTCCACGTGTGTATATATAATCAGGGTTCTGACATAACAGCACTATGTAAAATCACTGCAAGGTTTTTAAAAGTAATACTAGAAATAGTAATCCAAGTTTTTTGATAAGTTGATTATTTGTAGACAACAGCAATGAAATTCAACTGCCAGTTTAAGAATCACTTGGGCAAATGAAGACTTATTTGTTTTGCTTACCTTCTTGAGGCAGCTCAAGCAGCAGCTGTATTGATGCTGTCTCACAGCAGAAATGATGCTGAGAAGAAATATAAGGAAAGGGAGGAATGAGAAGAAACTAAAATAAGGGACAGAGAGCAGAGAGAGCAAAGGATTTAAGAACTGTAACTGACTGCCTAGGAGAAAGAAAGCTTGTCTGAGTAATGTGGGGAGTGAGAGGAGGGAGGAAGGGCAGAGACAGAAGATGGACATAAGAGGTCAAAATGGGACAAAAAGCATAAAGGAGTAAGGGAAAAAGTAGAAATAGATGCCTGACAAGCAGACAGGAGTGTATCTAAATGAGTGTTCCTTCTGGCTAGTAGTTTGTAGAAATCATCGTTACCTCCTTACCCCTGGCTGTCTTTTTGTCACATTTCATCTCCTTCTATCATCCCCCCTTCCTCTCCTCTCTTGTCAGCCCTTCTTGTTTCCTTTTGCTTGATTTCTCCTCATCTGGCTGTCCTCTCATCTGCTCTGCTCTTGAAGGTTTCAAGATGACATTGGTGCTGCTTATTCATTGGTGCTATCTTTCAGTGCACTGCATATATGACCTGACAGCCACACACACACACACATGTTTGTTTATCTATACCGGTGGGGACATACCATTGACTCCCATTCATATCTAACCCCTAACCCTTACCCTAACCCTAACCTTAACTCAGACCAAAACAATGCCTAACCCTAAAGAAACGTTTTTGCACTTTTACTTTTTTCAGTAACAACGTGGCCAAGAAAACACTGTTTAAACTTGTGGGGACCCAAATGAGGTCCCCACAAGTGACATTGTTTTCGGTTTTCCTACAGTTGTGGGGACATTTGGTCCCCACAAGTATAGCCAGCACCTGAGCACACACACACACACACACACACACACGTGATTCAGATCCACATTAGCATACAAGGCCAGACAGACTCAGACATCCACACACATGTATATACACACACAGTGACAGAGGGAACAAATAACATGAATGACAAGTGACATACATTGTTAGAAGAAGAGCTCTTGTGAATATCAAAAGACCTTGTGGAGAGGGCAGAGTAACCTTCTACATCCACATTGTTTCCGTCAACAATCCGGCCAACATCTCGTCATTGATATCCAGACTCTCACAACTCATGTGTGACTCATGATCATATTGTTCTCATGTGCTTCTAATTGTGTTTATGTGCATATATAAGCGCGTCTTGCCCTGATGGTAATCAGACGAGTAAATGGCGACGCAGATGAGATGTACTTGAACCATCTCAGAGGACAGTCAAAATCATTTCTCACAGAACAACACACGCGCACACACACATTCTGACACACAGACAAACACAGTGACTTCAGTCTTCATTATTCATCAACAGTAAATCACGGGACTGATTTCATTTTGTTTTTATTTATTTATTTGTCTCAGTGCAAGGACAAATCCATCTGAAATCTAAGGTCACGATTATCCGCTCTGCTATCCACAGATTTGTTTTTAAGCAGATTTAGCATTAATAAATAATTTTTTAAATCTTTTACTAGTTTTTGGATGTCACACACGGCCTGTATAACATACATTGATTTCTTCTGGGAATCACTGGAAGTCAGTAAATCACATAGAAGGAAAACATAATATAAATGGTCTAAATGGACTGTGGCTCATCTACAGTAAATTGCAGCCAACCGTTTAACTGCTATAACAAAACTTAAATCAGATGTAGCTCCAGCGTCAATCATTCAAATATTTTCCAGTCATTTGTGGACGTTTAATGCACTAGAAGCAATTAGCAAAAAGCATTTTGATTGGCAGAGTGATTGAGCTGGCTTTACTCTTAAATACATGTAAAAATAGAACAACATGCAGCAAGAACAGACAGGAGTTGTTGCTGGAGGGAGATTACATGTTGTTTTTTGGTATCATATGTGTCAAGTCAGTATCTTAATAATAACAGATATATAGATTTATTTCAGGTTTTAAAGTCTTTGAGCTGTCTGGTTCCTGTGGCTATGCTCTCTACTTTAATCTTTTCAACCTTTTACGCCAACAGCATGGTAATGGTTTTGGTAGCATTGAAAGAAAGCAGCACTCAGCCAGACATTTAAAATCATACATCAAAACTTAACAGCGAAAGTATAATCTGTACATGAGGCCCTGACATGACTTGAAATACTGACAGCATAATTGTGAACTTGGAGAGAATAAAGTGTCCGTCTCTTATGGTATAAGTTGAAAAATATTGTAGTATTTCAGACTGTATTGTATTTTTTTAAGCCTTCCACCCATTAAATAATTTTGCCTGCTGGACATGCACATTAAATGACCAAAAGGATAAACTGACTGTATACTATCCAGGTCCATCAATCAGTTTTAGGTACAAAATGTCCGACAGTCTTCAGACAGTAACTCATAAACATGAATGCATTTTGGCATTGTGACTCTATCCCCCAGTGCAATGTATTAATAATGCACACACACAAACACACACCAACACAAGCTGGCATTCTGACTCCATCCCTGGGCACAGCACATAAATCTTTCCTAATAACAGTGGTGGCATTTCAGCAACAATAGGGATTACACACAACCTCTGTCGAATGGTCTACCAGCCAGAACACACACGGACACACGTACTCTCGCTTTCACACACACACACACACACACACACACACACACACACACACACACACACACACACACACACACACACACACACACAATATGTTGCAAGTTCCATGAGTTCCATTGGAGAAAAAGAGATAAGAAAAGAAGAGCCACAGAGGAAAAAAAAAACCTCCCTGAATTTATCTGGTCTCCACGACACAGTGCAGACTCCTATTAGATAAAGACAATATAACCTGTTGAGGTTTCATTGTATACATATACATATATATATATATATATATATATATATTTAAAAAGGACATATGTATTATTGCTAATAAGGCTTTCCTTTGCAATAAAAATGCACAAATAAATCACACCTGAACCTAGATCGAAACAGCTAAAGTCACCACTGCAGAGTCTGTGTGATAATTACACGTTTTTATCTTTAAAATTTGACAAAACTGTTGGCTTCCTTGAAATTTGTCCAATTGTTTCAACATATAATCTATTTCTAACAATGTTGCTGCTCATGAGTATGATGTCATCATGACTAATAAAATTGATGACTTTATTCTCTTAAACAACTCACAGTTTCTAGCAATTTTCCTTTTCCTAACTGCAGTCAAGAATTAGCTTCTTACTGTATGATGTAGTTATGAGCACTTCAAGATATTCCAATAAAGGGACTATGCTTCCTAAACTGGTAAAACACGTTTAATGTAAAAAAAAAATAAATAAATAAACAAACAAAAAAACTCTTACAAAATATCAGAAAATATACCAAACATCAGAAATTCAAAACGAATGCTTGTTTCAAACAGGCATCTGTTTTCAGCTACGGTAAATAAAAGGTATGAACAATTTGCAATATGTGCTACAAGCATCTAAATTAGTTTAGTAGGATAACGTGTGCTGTGAGGAGTAGCATTAGGTAAGCAGAACCTAAAGCAACCACAAAGAAAACCTGTATGTGCTTTTGAGTGTTCCTTCAGGTCCTCAAACAGCTGGGTGCTCTTGAATTAACAACCCGCGGGAACCTTTCACACACAAACAGTTCTGCTGGTGGGTAACAGCACTCCAGCGAACACAGCGCAGCAGACGGAAGTTCATCTTCAATATGAGCTGCCGGTAATTCAGCTGAAGTAGTGCTTTAACATCAATTAATATCAATAGATTGAGTGAGACGCCAGTTTCAAGTCAATTTAGAAAAGGGCAGCTCTGCTCGCACTGACAAAAATGTTACCTTCACTTTTCTCTAACACACCACACATCAATCACAGGAGCTGGACACAATTGCATGAACCGAAAGCTGCTCAGCACACATTTTATTTGAGTCCTAAAATGTCAGCCACACAGCCAGATCTCAGTTAATCTCCATGGAGTTAGTGGAGATGCCCTCCTTAAACCAACCCATCCACCTGGCAAGTTTGAACTAACTTGTTGGGGGAGAAAATAAAAGCCAAAATATCAACTTAGAAATGTGTTTTACCATGATATGCCTTTGCTGGTTCTGCCATGACGACCCACGCCAATATGCACTAACGAGGAGGGGTGAGTGAGAGTTTCTGGAGCATCACCACAAATAATGGAAATGTGTCAGACAGTTTGTAAGTCACTCTATTCGTCACTCTAATGCAATCTTAACCTCCATCTGGTGGAGTTCTGATATAAATAAAAACTGCTTAATTAGCCATTGTATAGATTTTTATGTTGCTGATGACACAGATCAGGTAATAAAGACAAAGAAGCATGATTCAGTGATGAGAAACAACTCAAATCATCACTGACATTAATGTTTTTGTGTGATTTCATACATTATTTCAAACATTTTAACAATCAACTACAGCTACTATTGGGTTTAAGCACTTTATCCAATATATTTGTAAAAAGAAGAAAACGAAAAAGTCCTATGGGCCAAATCTGTGTACTGTCAGTAAATCCAGTAGCTTGAGAGGACAGAACCACTACTCTTTTCTGAGCCCTACAGTTTAGGTCAACATTCAGATCCAACAGCAATTAGATTGCAACATGTTTATTATTTTATTATGTACAGTTTCGATTTTGCAGTAATGCTGCACACTACTGATGCTCTAGTGGATACCAGCTTCAACATACTGATGATCATAGTTTATGCTATTTTGAATGTCAGTAATTCATAGAAAATAAATAAAATCAAGTCTCTAAATCAAAACCCCACAACCTACTGCCAATAGTCTTTAAACAGTTGTTTCTACATGATATATCACTATAGGGTTTACAGTTACATGCCTCAACAACCAAACCTGTAATAGCGAGTTGTTGTACAGTGTGTGAGACTTTGTAAGAGGTGATGGACATTCACAAATGTGCCGCTGCAATCCAGAGGACTGATTTCCACAAACTACAAGTCCCTCCTGCAATTAAATCTATTGACAAGAAGCAGCAAGCACTTGCTGATAAATATTGGTATCTCTGATAGGTAATAACTGTTGGACAGACAATGCCAGAACTGCAGATTGGAAATTGTGGAACTCTCAGAAACTCTAAAAAAAAACAAAAAAAAAAAAGGGGGGGGGGGGGTGTTTATATGCTGGTTTGTTGCTAATGAAGTTTACGCTGAATTTCACTGTATGGGTGTTTGACTATAGAATGCTAGTCCACTCATACACAATGTATAACAGTAAGTCTAGATTAAATGCGATCAAGTGAACTATTTCTTTAATGTACATATTACTTTACTGGGCATTAAAAATGTATCAAATGACATTCACGAGTCTTGAAAGCACATATTAGACTTCACTGATATGAACAAATCAAGGAAAACAGCTTCAAATACAAGAAACAAATACAAACAAGACCACAGAGAAGATGGCAAAGAAATTTTTCCTGCTCAACTGGGAAACCAGTGCTAAAATGCACATTAGTTTTCAACGGAACAATATTGTGATTATTTTATTTCAGAAACAATAAATACATGGGATTACAACCTAAATCTACATGTAGCAAATACTACTTAGTTCATTAATATTAATCTCGGAATATTGCAATATTTGGGGATGTTATCAGCTTGTTTGCTGTCCTTCTAAAAGACAGATCAAAGGATTTATACATGTTTATACATGTTTCATGTATAAACATGAAACATGTTTATATGTCAAATGTGTGCTGTAGTCACCTGTAATTGATTCCAATTCTCATGCAGTGTGTCCAACATGCGCCTTAAATGAGTATCGAGAGAAGCAGCTACAGAACTACTGTTTGGTTGTACGTAGTTATTATTTCTGCTTCCTTTTATGGAAAGGATTGAGAAGAAGACAGGAGACAAAGACGTGCCAGTGACAATAGACAAAATGCAGTTATCCAGCTCATCTCAGAGGAGCACAGAAATGTGCAAGAAGGAAAATAGATTTGTTTGTTTTCAAATGGCCACCGTCAAAGCAGGCATGCGGGAGGTACAAAGCTCAGCTCTGCTGGGACAAAGAAACAGATTATTGTTTACCACAAGGATACTACTGTTGTATTTGTTTTCCTTTAATTCACTTGTTCTTACTTAGAAAATACCATTTGCTCTGAAGTGTCTGCTAAAATTACCATGGGAAAACATGTTTTTTATGCCTTTTCTACAGAAGAAGCCTTGGTGGAGATGCAGTAAGATAGGGCATACCTTTATGCAATCTAATTTGCTACTCTGCCTCTTTCTCTCTTTTTACTGTGCTACCTGTCTGTCTGTCTGTTTCTTTTCCTCTCTCTCCCTTTGCCATCTTTTAAACCTTGTCCTAAAAATACCCTTGTGTCAAAAACAGATATGCAGG
Organism: Acanthochromis polyacanthus; assembly: GCF_021347895.1. Taxonomy (NCBI): domain Eukaryota; kingdom Metazoa; phylum Chordata; class Actinopteri; family Pomacentridae; genus Acanthochromis; species Acanthochromis polyacanthus. The sequence goes on along the minus strand of NC_067125.1, from coordinate 16,202,199 downwards.
CCGTGATGTGTGTAATCAAAGGGTAAAAAGAGTTTGTCTCTCTGTGTAGGGGTGTGACAGAGAGTGCAAGCGAGGAAGGGACAAAAAAAAAACATCTGGAAATTCCACAGAGTTTATTCTCCCAAGAAATCTTTTACTTATTTGCTTTATTTTCCCTGCTCACACCTATTTTTTGTTGTTGCGTGCCTTTTTCTTGCACCTTTGAGTGTCTGCTCTGCTTCCTGCTTCGATCACTGTTAGAGCTGTGAGCAAATAAATGGGGGGTTTCATTTTTTAAAATTTGCAATTAACAGAGTTTATTCCTCAAAAGTCATTGTCAAAAGCACTTGGCTTAATTTAAGACCCACAGTGTTGCATCACTGAAGTTGTCTCATATGTTTGCATGTATGGTCATGAGTGTGACTCGTGTTGCACATAAAGGTCAGAGCACACGTGTCTAGAAGGAAGACTGTCAGAGAGAAGCTCCGCTGAGAGCTCATAAGAAGATATTCACCAAATCAGAAAAACACGGAGACTGTAATTTTACTTGCAAGGGTAACACAGCACAGTGTAACAAGACACATTAGTGCGAACTACAAAGACTGCTCCCATACGAAGTTTATTTTATACACAAGCAGGAATGAAAACATAGCATAAGATAAGAAATAGCTCGAGTCACACAAAGGGGGTGTGCTAAGCTGAAAGAGTGGAAATATACTGGGATGTGGAGACTAGGGAGAGAGAGAGAGGGAGAGATGTGTGCAGATAGACGTGAGTGAGTGGTATTCTATAAAAATAGTCATGTAAAATACTATGCACATACAGTTAATGCTCTAAGGCTCGATTATGATAAATGTATTTACAAATTCAACTCTAACATTCCCTCCTGTTTATCATGATCAAAAAATGTGAAGATCAGTTAACAACATCTTGTAAAACATTTTCTGCTGTCACGTCATTAAACTACACTTCAACATCATCATTCTCATCATTAGTCATATTGTGGTTCTTCCATTTTGAGTGCAGCATACGCAACAACAGAAGTGGTTATCATTTTAGAAATTATGGATCTCAAACATGGTAAAATGCAGGTAGCAAAAATGCAAAATAGTAACAAAATACATACACTTATAATTACAAATCTTTTAATAGTCTGAAAAATACCACCAGATGTAAACCAAGAGGTAAAATCCCAGCCTGAAAGAAGACCTTTGTCTTGGTTGCTTAAAATGTCTATTTTAATCTCATCCAATTTCTGTCTGATTAGGGTGTAATTGCCTTTGTGATCAGGGATGTATGTATAACAATAGTCATTAACAACTTCACAAACTCCTCCTTGTGCTGCTAAAAGAAGGTCTAAAGCTATTCTGTTCTGGAGTGTCATTTGCTTGATAGCCTCAAGTTCAGGATCGTTTTCCAGCTGATCAGTTATGTCAATTAGTGCGTTAGTAACTTTATTCTGGCGTGCTGTAAAATTCATAGCTTTATACCAGAGGTTCTGTTCCCAAGTCGCTGCCATGGAGTGTTCATGGGTTCTTTTAGTCTTGTGAGTTCCTGTAGGGGGAAGGAAGAAGAAGGAAAGCCACAGAAGTGACAAAGTCACCCCTGCGACTAGCAGGAGTCGCCAGAGAGCCATTCTAGAGTTGGGCGCGGATCAGTTGGGTTCTTCACCGGATTGAGACGTCAGCACCCTATTGTGCTACTGACCCCTTTGTATCGGACTTCCACCGCTACCCCGTCGGTTGATCTGGCTCTGCTTCCAGTTGCATCAGCTTACAGTGCGATTGGTGGATCCACGAGGGCCGTTCAGCAATTTTTACTGCCGTGGGTGTCGTCAGCAGTATTTGATACGGCCCTTCCCACCGAGGCGACCTCCAATTCTTCCCCCTCAGGACTCTGATCAGGACCCAGTCTCCAGGCTGGAGCTTCTGTCTGGACAAAGGAGAAGAACACTCGGGCAGATTATTTGAACTCTGAACTTCTCTCATTTTCAGTGTATGTGCCATCTAATCTGCTCACGAAGATTCAGTGGACTGTTGTTTTATGGAAGTGGGAAAGGTCTCCCATGCATTATCTCAAATGGTGTTATTGCTTTGTCTCCTGTGGGCGTAATTCTCATCCACAGTTTAACCAAGGATAAACAATCTGGCCAAGGCCTTTTAGTTTCTTCCATAGTTTTGGCTAGTCTGTTTTTTATTGTGCCATTCGTTCCGTTCGTACAAGGCCAGCTCTATTAGCTAGTCCGGTTTTCCACTAGGGGTCCGATATCAGGACTAAAGGTCGTTTTAGAGTTTTCACAAAATCCTCCTAAATCTTAATGACTGTTCACACTCAGTGATTTACTTCAACTGACAACAGCCGTACGTTCACACCGATAGGTTTCAGGCTGTCCGCTGCTTCAGTCACTGACCAGTCCTTTCACACTCATAGTTTTACACATGCGCACGTTTTGTAAGTTTTGGCTTCTCTTAGCTCAGGACTTCACTTTCCTAAAGCGCTTTGTTCGGATGCCGTCAACCTGGAACCCCGCAGAACCCGGACAGGGTTTTAACCGGCCGACGTGGAATTCAACCACGGAGGGCTTTTGTCCCCAAACCTAGTTTCAGGGGGCTGTGCACAGACTTCGGTCTCCCTCGAACAGCTCCTTAGGGTCCCAGGTCTATTTCTGCGCTTCTTTTTTTTTCTTCACTCTTTATCTGAAGGATTTCAGTTTTTAGTTTAGTTTGGAGTTCTAAGATGTCTCTCTCAAATTATTTCTTTCTCCATCTTTTTTGACTTATTTTTTTCCTGATTCTTCCACATATCCTTCCATAAACTTCTCATCACCTTCTAATAAACTCTGTTTTTGTCCCATAGCTGCTTGTTGTTGAGTTCTCTGGCATGAGACAACGGGAGGACACTAACACATCCTTCTTCTGCAGATAAGCTGCAGCGGTGTCAGTTTTTATGAGTCCAGCTCGCCCTTAATCCCCTTGTCACCAGTACGTCGTCAACAACAAGGAAAATAATAAACTAGAAATTCAGCAAGGTACTCTAGACCTTCTAATGTGCTTGAATTTCCCAATCACACTTCACATTCACCCCTGTGTACACTTGTGCCCGGTTTCATTACGGCTAAACCTTAAACCTTGGTCTCTTACGGCGGACCTGCCAGTGGCACTATTTTACTCTATTTCACGGCCTTTTTTATCGTTTCATTACGGCGAAACCTAACCAAAGAATTCTTTCTCTTTCTCACCATGGTTCTGATCGGTGTCACTTCCTGGATCGGATCCTTGGATTCACACCCAGCGCCGAGGGACCGCTTTTCTTTTCACCGACCTGGCCACGAATTCACGTCCCAGGATTTTCAGATCTCGCTTGGCGACGATCGCTGTCGACAGACTTCGGTGTCGGCTCTCCTCGACGTCGGGAAGGAATCTTCGGATCCGGCTCGAAGGACCAAGTTATATGTCAGAGAGAAGCTCCGCTGAGAGCTCTCACATAACATAAGAAGATATTCACCAAATCAGAAAAACACGGAGACTGTAATTTTACTTGCAAGGGTAACACGCCACAGTGTAACAAGACACATTAGTGCGAACTACAAAGACTGCTCCCATACGAAGTTTATTTTATACACAAGCAGGAATGAAAACATAGCATAAGATAAGAAATAGCTCGAGTCACACAAAGGGGGTGTGCTAAGCTGAAAGAGTGGAAATATACTGGGATGTGGAGACTAGGGAGAGAGAGAGAGGGAGAGATATGTGCAGATAGACGTGAGTGAGTGGTATTCTATAAAAATAGTCATGTAAAATACTATGCACACACAGTTAATGCTCTAAGGCTCGATTATGATAAATGTATTTACAAATTCAACTCTAACAAAGACTGTCATTTTAAGTAAAACTTATATTATCTCTCTCTTGAAATGAGGATACTGATTGAAAGATTGAAGAGCACAGTGACAAAAAAAAAGATTATTGACAGCATGAACATGTGAAAAATCTACATAAATGCACACAAAATATTGTCTGCAACAGGAAAGAAAGATGCATAAATATAGAAGCTTGGAAATGATTTGCACTTGCACACCCCAATACTGCTACAGTCACATTTACAGACTTTCCAGTGCAACAGAACTCTTTTAAAAGCTGAGTGTATTTAAAACGCTACAGAGAAATATTGAACTCATGAACTCCTGAGTGTATATCACTAAAAAACTAAACACAAGACAAGTTTATTACACATTTCATCAAGTGAGGAAAAGACTGTATGAAAAAAAACTCCATGTCTTTCAAAAAAAAAAATTAATTTGTTAAATCTTAATATAAATGTTAAAATGTGTTTCAGCATTCACAATTGTGGAACTTAGGAATCTATGCCCAAAAGGTATGAAAATCATATTTAGAAAAGTGAATAAATTAGAATAAAAGTAGCAGCGGGAAGGACAAAATTAGGTTTAATTAGCCTCCTTGGTTTGGCAAGTCAGTAGCTGCAAATCAAGTTTCTCAGTATCAAATCTGTCTAAGTGATTTTGACTAAAGCCTTTTTCAGAACCTTTTTTTGGTATGTAAAACGCGTTGTTTTTTAATTCAGTGCCTGCTTGAGCTTCATATGAAAAAGCTGTGTGCACTTAAATTGCACACAGCTTAAAATTGCATTTGCTGTTTGAACACCGAAATATTTCCTATAGACTGCATCAGACAAGATTCACATGTGTGAGTTCAGATTTAATGTTGCATCAGTTGGTACTTTGGCCCTCTGTGGGAGTTGGAGCCATTCCTTCTCATTCCTGCCAACAGATGCAGTATTCACAAGCATGACTCATGGCTCAGGCAGGTGATGCCCAAAAGGTTTTTACTTGGCAAAGGTTTGGTGTACAAAAAAGCAGTGCAAAGCTCAAGCTGAGGTATCAAAATCACAGAGGTAAAGCAGAGTCACACCACACAACAGCTTGGTCAGTTACTACAAGGAATGCATGAGGAGAAAAGGCTGGAAGACGAGACACAAAGGTACTGAGACGACTGGCACAGAGGAGGGCTGAAAGAAGTCAGGCTCACACTACATAGATTATGGGTTGATTTACCAGTTTCACCCCTCAAAGGAGAAATCTGGTCTGAGATCTTGGTCTGAACCCATGTTCCTAGATTATTTGCTAATGTAAGGGGTTTATAGATTACTGCTTGCAGATTTATCAGAGATACCCTGATCAATACCCAGCATGTAGAGTGGACTGATAGTTGATCTGGTAGAGCATTAGCCCCATGAATCAAGGGAACAGGCTTTACTGCAGCGGCCAGTTTGAGACACCTATGTCTGTGCTTTATTTCCTGTCTCTCTGTTACTGTAATAAATGAATAAAATGGCCCAAAAGATAATCTCTAATATCAGACAGGATTGAAATATACAAATGAAAGTCTGGATAATTTGGTTGCCAAGCAATGCAAAACATCTAGCCCTTGAGGCTAACATAAGCTGCAGAATTTAAAACCGATGGTTAAAATCTCACCTCCGGTTTTCATTTAAGAATCCACAAGCTGTGTTGACCAAGTCTTCCTAACCGTATATCACACAAGAAACGCAAGGCAAGATGTAATAAACACAGTCCGCTTAAAACATCCCCCGCCTTATATATAGTGCCTCTAAGTGCAAGAAATAATAATATATACTGGACGATACACCTACAAAATGATACATCTTCACTACAATAAAAACAATCAGGTCAAGGTCATACACCAAAAAAGGCAGATCTACATTATGCACAGGTGGCGGTGGTGCAATATGCATGAAATCCTTCAGGTAGTTTCTGACATATGCTCCAGAAACAGAATCAAAAAATATTTGAAGTGCCTCACAATGACCTTGAAAATAAGGTCAAGCACCCGAAAAACCACATCTACATTACCAACAGGCTTAGTGTGCGCAATATGAGTGAAATCCCTCAACTAGTTTCTGAGATATGCTCAGGAAACCAAAAAATATTGGAAGTGCCTCACTATGACCTTGAAAATCAGGTCAAGGTCATGCACCCCAAAAGGCACATCTATACTATATAGAGATGGCCTGGGTTCAATATGAATGAAACCCCTCAAGTAGTTTCTGAGATATGCTCCGGAAACGAAATGTGGACGTACGTACGGACGGACGGACGGACATACGGATGGACGTGCCCACGTCAATATCCCCCTCCGTGCCTACGGCCGGCGGGGGATAATGATATAGGCAATGAGACAAAAGGTATTTCAAAGCAAAAATGGAAATAATGACAAATGGCTAGACAGTAAAATCATGACCTTAAACAGCACACCAGGATGTGCCAGCTTGCTGAGCATTTAACAAAAACAACTTGAGGGCTTCCGACATGTTTCCATGCAACATGCTTGTCATTTTTTTCATAACCAGCAGACAAACAAACAAATGTCATCAAAAGCACAATGGTACTGCAAAAAGTTCTCGGCCTCACCATAAAAACATCAGAGAAAAAATATCATACTTGCAATTTTTTAAATCTCCTTAAAATTCAATGCACTTAGTCTACTGATATGAAAGCTTCGCTTTCCCTTTGTGGAAGAAAGTCACAGTAGTTTGTGAGCTCAGGTGTTGTAGTTTGTTTTGTTTTTTTTCAGAAAGGGGGATGCTGACAATGCCAACAAGCAGAGGGGAGAAAGAGAGGAGAATGCAACATGAAATCTGCAGCTATTGGCTGGGGTAAACTTGTAGTGTGTCGGAATGTTTAAGAGCTATGTCTGTGTGGATACAATCAGAAACTGTACCTGCACTGTACTGTGCCTAATATTGGTTTTTGGTTGCCCAGTCACAAGAGGCTTTATCATTCTCTATTTTGTTTTCTTATATAATGCAATAATGCAAGACACAGCTGAACGCAATGCTACCTGCAAATATCGCCAACAAAAGAATTAAATGTATGTTGATCGTGTTTAGGCAGTTTAACTTACAAATGCACACATATATCCAATTTCAGCATGAATTCAATAACAAGGTCAAGGTATCAAGAACAGGAAACAATTCCTTTCTCTAAAAGCAGTCGGTAACCTCTGTTTAGAAAGCAACCAACCAAAAGACTATTACTCAGCCATGCATTCAATGCTTCTTTACCATCCATCCTTTAACAAGCATTGACTTCCAAATGGGACACGCATTGACTTCAGAGAGGACTGTCTCTGAGAAGTGTGGCCTCGGAGGAGGACAAGAATCGACTTCAAAGGACACATGCTTTGAAACACATTAGATTCAAATGGGGTACATTCAAAACAGCATTAGCTTCAAATGATTCATCCTTCATAGTTTATTGACTTCAAACAGAGAGGAGGTGAACAGCAATAGACCCAGTTAGTTATATGTGATACTAGTTCCCATGAAAAATTGTGGGACGCCCACCACTGCTGCAAGAATGAACAAAACCCTCCTTTTAAAGCTTTTTGATTTAAATAGTAGGAGGATGGATTCAGGTGGAAAACTACCATTGAGACCAGTTTCACAAAAGATTGCTTTATTTTCAAGGCCTATGGTCATACAAGAATGTTTTGTGTATGAGGTTAATGTTCAGCAAATATTTAGATTGGATTTTGCCAATGGTGCAAATCACTGCTAAAGAAAAAAAAACTAATTAAACAAAGGTTGGTTTCCAGAGGCACATTCTAAAGCTCAAGGTGGTTAACAGCTTGTTGAAAGAATAGAATTATATGGATGTTTAATCCTAAAATTTTGTTAGCCAGTGGGTGATTTGCTTTATTAATTTAATAAAAATGGTATTTGGCAAATGACTTGTAATTTTGGTGATTTGATAATTATGAGAGTGAATTACTTGCTTACGCTTTTTACATTCCTCGCAGGCTGAGTACAACAGCATTCACTTAGGAAGAAGAAAACAAATATTCAAACATTCTCTCAAGACAAAATTGAGAAAAAAAAAAACAATACACACTGACCCTTCCAGTCTATTTCTTCATGTGCTTATTAATAGTCTGTGTTTGTGTTGCTTTAGGACCATTATTAAAAACCAGAAACATCTGCAAAGGTCCGTAAACTGTCCAGAACCCAATGTGTTGTTCTCATTTAAGCTGCCAATCAAACTGAAACACACAAGCGCACATACACAAGAGAAGAAACGTGTTATGCTCTACAGAAATGCACACACAAACACACTAAACACATACACTACATGCAGTCTGATATGAACTCATGCTGAGATACACATTTACACATGAGAAATAGAATATACAGAACACTCACATGCCTCACAGCTCTCTGTACACTGTGATGAGATCAATGACCATGTTGACAGACAACACAGTGCGGTGATAAGAGGCCTTATTCCCATTACTGCAGTTGTGTGTAATGTGAGATCATCTTTAAACCCTGATACACACAGAACCATGTGAATCAAATATTTTCCATGATAAAAATGATGCAGTATTGGGAGATAAAAGGAGGTCAAAGCCCTGTTACAACGCTCTCCTCTGGCTTTAAGCTAACACCAGCTCTCCAGCTCCACTGTCTCTTTCCTCTCTCATCTTTCCCCCTCTTCCTCCTCACTCTTGCCCTCACCCCCTGCCTGTAGTAAATCTCTCTCCTGTCTCCTGGCTGTGAGGTTCAGTGGAGAAGCAGATAGTCAGTGACACTCCCAGTGAAGCGGTTTCATACTGGCTCTAGCTGTCCCTCGGGTACAGAAACTAACTAGAAAACAGAAGCCTGTACACACATGTAGTTTCCTTGAGAGAATAGACTGCATTTATTCACCAAAATTACTGTTTGTACAACCCTTTACAGTAAAGTATTCAAGTCACCTAAACCTTCACTCCAATCAAAACCAAAAGACATACGGTACTACAAAAGTTCTTTCTGTGGCACTAGAGAAAAAGAAGAAACAGCAACAAGTCTTTAGGATTTATCCTGTGGACATCATGAGTGTCCAAAGGCAACCCAGTCTCCACAACATTACATTTCCATACAACTGAATTGCATTCTTAATTACAATTTGGGGGAAACACATTTCCTGAGGTATCACAGGTACATTTCAAATCTGTATATCTTTACTATCTGTTTTATTGCTTTGCTGTTGCTACTTTTCAGCCAGACATTCATAACTGGGGTGGATTTGTCATCCTGGTAACCCTGAAAATAGAGAAGCTTCACATATACAGTGACAGGGTTGTATTTTAACTCAAACTGTGATATTTTCATGAACCTAACCAAATACTTTTAGTGCCTAAACTTAATCCAGCTTCTAACATGGAGTTGTCATTGTGAAAGGGTCAACCAAAACGTGATATTTTCCCTAAATCTAACCAAGTAGTTGTGGTGCCTAAATCTAACCAAAGAGAAAGTGAAAACTAAAAGTAAACAAACTGAATGGCTGAAACTCTGGTCTCTTGAGTGAAGGTCAAGTGCTAATTTATGCCTCTGTGCTGCTATACATAGACTTTATGAGTTTTTCAAACTGGAAGCCTGTCCTATAGCATCATAGATTAGGAAATATGTTTGCTTCAAAACAAAATTATCTTTCATTCATAGTTGTATAGGAATGCAATTTATGGATTTCAGTGCAATCCTTTCAGTTTGTTGAGACATTTCACTATGAAGCAAAAAATAAATAAATCAAACTTGCAAGGCCAGGAGATGAAAAGGTATGTAACTAGATCATCAAAAGTCATAGGTATCAACTAAGTATGTGAGTGTGTGTGGAAAATTTCTCAAAATCCTTCCAACAACTTCATAAGTGGGCTGACCGACCTACCAAGCCACACCACAATCCCTGAAGCCATGGCAGTCACTAAAAATATGCACAAATAATGAAGCATGTATGAGCACACGTACTCAAATATATATTGACACCCTCCCGCACAAAAACACACATAAGCCGGAAGGGTGTGGCCATTGGTCAGTTCTGGTCCGTCCACAGACCTTGTGTGCTCTGAGCTGTCTTTCTACCTAGCTGCTTTAAATGTAATCTGACAGATGAGGGTCACTGCCTTCATTTGCAACACAGGCAACAAAAAGACGAACAAATATCATGCTGCAATTACTGCCACTTTATGGCTGACCTTAGCTGTGCGCTAAGCCCAGGCTGGCCTCAGGTAGCCCTCGACGCAATGATGATTCACTGACTTTGAGGCTGTGCAGGGAAAAGGAAAGAGGTTGATCATGTGTGTGTGGTTTTCTTATTCAGTGTGTAGCCCAGTGCCATGCCAGAGGGTCAAAAACATTTCTAGTGGAAATTTAGACACACTTGAAAAAATCAGCTACCTGAAAATAGGCAGACTGTTTTGTCTGTCTGTGACTACATTTTATATGATTTATGTGTGTAAACCTTCACGTGTGTTTGTATTCATCAATGACCCAAATAAATAAAAAGTAAGAAGTGAGAGGCTGTTTTCAGGCGATGAGTCTTACCCCCAGTATTAGATCTTTATTTCCCTTGGTAGCTGAACATATTAGACCATTGTCTTGGCCTTAAGCTGTACACACACACACACACACACACACACACACCCACACAGTCGTACCCACAAACACCCAGACAGACACAAAGGCGTGTTCGAAAACATTCAGGTGGCAGGTCCTAGAAGAAGAAAAAAAATCAGTCAGACAGATAAATAAAAGTCAGATACATTCTAAATAGGATTCTTAAGGTTATCAGCTAGCTGGGTAACTCATCTGCAAAAAGTTGTAAGCCCTTGAATTCTAATGCCCTTCACTCCAACACGGATATCCGGCATTTTAATCCCAGATCAGCTAAGTCCAGTCGTCTGGAACAAATAGAATGTGAAGGCTGACAAGAAGACGGGGAAAATGTCAAGAAATCCATAGGAATTCTATATGCTCGGAGTAAGACTTGATTGGAACTGTCGATTACCGCAACGGACATAAAATAAAGTGGATGTCGTAGCGGCATGAGTGGCGCTTGGATTAAAGCAAATATACACTGTAAAGGAGTTATTCTTATTTAAAGTCGTTCAACTTGGACTCGAAAGATGGTGGGTGTTGAGCGGGTTGGTGAAGTCCCACATGCATAATTCGCTTCCTTGAGCCTCACCTGTTCTCCGAGGCTGAAATTTATCTAGCAGCTACTGCAACGGCGGTGGGGGGGTGGGGAGGATAATATTAGGAACGCTTGAGCCGAGGGTTTTATCTTAAGGTCAGGTTTTACATATCATATCCACACACACAAGAATTATGCAAACACAGTTGTTGAGAGTTAAACACACAAGCGCTGCGTGTGTGAAAGTTGGGCGAAAAATTTTAAAGTTGCATTCACGTTGGCACACATATGTATCTCCTCTGATGCACACAAACTCACATACGCTGTTAGTGACAGCACCTATCTGCCACCCACAGTAAGTGACCTGGGTTAAATGTGTAATGACTGCTTGTCCCACACTGAGGATTAATGGGCTGTGGAGAGAGGAGATAAAGGCACATCATTATCGCACACACACACACACACACACACACACACACACACACACACACACACACACACACACACACACACACACACACACACACACACACACACACACACACACACACACACAAGTAACATCATTAAGAGTGGTGGAATCTCACAAAGTATGTTTGAGATTCCCTGAAACACCCATTAAGATATTTTACATTTCTGAGGGGTTTTGTTTTTAGCTCATTATTGTGCTGTTTCTGGTAGTTTGGCAACAAAGTTAAACAGCATGTAAAATATGGGAGTATCCAAGTATTTCCAAGAAATGTGCAATGTTCCAAAAAAAAAAAAAAAGATAGAAAAATGAACTGAGAGGTAATTCAGACAGAGGGAAGGAGAGCATTAAACATGAAAATCAATGAATGTCTGTCATTAATGCTGAAGGCGTGAAACTGCTTCATCCCAAGAACATGAGCTGACATAATACCTGGATGAATGCAATGACTCATGTGTAACTCGTTCTTTTTTCACGGCAAAATTCTGTTATTGTAAATTACATGTCTTCTTACATCATTCAAAATAAATCTTGTCATGCATGCACAATTATAAGAATGAAATGCAAATTACCTTCATTTTCCTATCCACCTACGTCTCCTCTTTTCCATCCAGGTTGCTGCTCTCCTCACCTATCCCCTTTCCTCATACATCTTGTATCACCATCCCACCTTCTACTAACTATACAACATACGTGACTGGGATGCTTGAATAAAGTTAAAAAAAAGAAATTAAGTGGTAGCTAAACAAAAGTCTTGATCAGAGAGGTAGAAATGAAAAAACGCCGCCATCGAGGCATGTGACAGTATTAGCTTTTGAAGGATTATTTTTAACCACAGAAATGTATAACTCTGTGTTGTTTTGTTTTAGTTTAAAAAAATATAATGAAAAAATCCAACCTTGACATAATCAACCATCCAATTAAGTACTGGGAGGGTTGATTTTCATGTCTAGAGCACAGATGTCTGCTACAGTCTTGCAACACCAGTGAGAAAAACAAGATGTCCAAACGAATACTATTATAATCACATGTGCTGTATCTGTGGTCAGCCTGGCAGGGGTTAAATTAGAATTTGTAGGTGGTGGGGCTCTGTGGTTTCAGGGTTGCCATGAATGCTCGTTTGTGTGCACGTAAGCAGCAGTGAGAGGCAAAATCTTTCTACATAAGATGGCCTGCTTTGGAATCAAGAACAATTAATAGATGTGAAAACGTAGATCTCTACTTGATATTATTTGTGAGAGTGTACATGAACTATACTGAGGATTTAGCTGCGTTAACATCCCAACAGGAATGGTGATTTTAGGCCGTCATTAAAGGAGATCTTTTTTAATAACTACATTAAAGGGAAATAATTGACATTCTACATGAAAACATAAGCAGACATTATTGATGTTATACGTGGGGAAAAAAATCTAATCAGCTCGCATTTGGTCAAATTCCAAGAAACATCTATAAAACCTAATGATATGGGTGAAAATATATTGTGGGCCTTGTACAGACCAATTACACTAAAAACCCCGATGTTTAAATAAAAACAAAAACTACTCTGTCCACAAAAATGTCAAACACTCTAACAAGCATGCCGGGCTGGTCTACATAAATGATACATCAAATACCAGAGCAGACGGTCATTTCATCATATCTGCAGACTTTAGACTGAGATGCTGTGGAGAACCAGTAAAGTGGTGCAGCAATGTCAAATTAAGTTTTAATTTTGCAACTGCTCGTGCTAACCAAATGCAAATAAACTGGTATATACTGGAAATTGTTGTTGTTGATGAGTTATATTCACATCCTGCTGAAAGATCTTTTGAGTGGATAGTTTAAAGTTAAGCTGCACCTTAAAGAATAAACTGCATTCAGTTACCTTTTAAATACTGATTTTGACCATTTGTTGTGAGCATAGTAATTACACAAAAAGCACCAATGGAGCTGATGAGGTGCAACGTCATTGTTTCTCAAACTCTCCCTTTTATATGTCCACATAAAAACACAAAGTGGAGTTAAAAATCTTTAGAAGATGTCTGAAAAAAACTGAGTTTCAATAACCTGAGGAAGATGTTCATTTTGCAAAATATGTATATTAATGTCAGCAGGACCTTAGTCATTGATTAAAGACTGGGAATTCTACACACGTGGACAAAATTGTTGGTACCCCTCAGTTAAAGAAGGAAAAACCCACAATTGTCACTGAAATCACTTGAAACTCACAAAAGTAACAATAAATAAAAATTTATTGAAAATTAAATAATCAAAATCAGCCATCACTTTTGAATTGTTGATTAACATAATTATTTAAAAAAACAAACTAATGAAATAGGGCTGGACAAAAATGATGGTACCCATAACTTAATATTTTGTTGCACAACCTTTTGAGGCAATCACTGCAATTAAACGATTTCTGTATTTGTCAATGAGCGTTCTGCAGCTGTCAACAGGTACTTTGGCCCACTCCTCATGAGCAAACAGCTCCAGTTGTCTCAGGTTTGATGGGTGTCTTCTCCAAATGGCATGTTTCAGCTCCTTCCACATATGTTCAATGGGATTCAGATCTGGGCTCATAGAAGGCCACTTTAGAATAGTCCAACGCTTTTCTCTCAGCCATTCTTGGGTGTTTTTGGCTGTGTGTTTTGGATCGTTGTCCTGTTGGAAGACCCATGACCTGCGACTGAGACCAAGCTTTCTGACACTAGGCAGCACATTTCTCTCCAGAATGCCTTGATAGTCTTCAGATTTCATCGTACCTTGCACACTTTCAAGACACCCTGTGCCAGATGCAGCAAAGCAGCCCCAAAACATTACTGAGCCTCCTCCATGTTTCACCGTAGGGACAGTGTTCTTTTCTTCGTATGCTTGGTTTTTGAGTCTATGAACATAGAGTTGATGTGCCTTACCAAAAAGCTCCAGTTTGGTCTCATCTGTCCAAAGGACATTCTCCCAGAAGCTTTGTGGCTTGTCAACATGCATTTTTGCAAATTCCAGTCTGGCTTTTTTATGAGTTTTTTTCAGCAGTGGTGTCCTCCTTGGTCGTCTCCCATGAAGTCCACTTTGGCTCAAACAACGACGAATGGTGCGATCTGACACCGATGTACCTTGGCCTTGGAGTTCACCTTTAATTTCTTTGGAGGTTGCTCTGGGCTCTTTGGATACAATTCCAACGATCCGTCTCTTCAATTTGTCATCAATTTTCCTCTTGCGGCCACGTCCAGGGAGGTTGGCTACTGTCCCGTGGGTCTTGAACTTCTGAATAATATGAGCCACTGTTGTCACAGGAACTTCAAGCTGTTTAGAGATGGTCTTATAGCCTTTACCTTTAAGATGTTTGTCTATAATTTTTTTTCCGATGTCCTGGGACAATTCTCTCCTTCGCTTTCTGTTGTCCATGTTCAGTGTGGTACACACCTTTTCACCAAACAGCAGGGTGACTAGTTGTCTCCCTTTAAATAGGCAGACTGACTGATTATGAGTTTGGAAACACCTGTGATGTCAATTAAATGACACACCTGAGTTAATCATGTCACTCTGGTCAAATAGTTTTCAATCTTTTATAGAGGTACCATCATTTTTGTCCAGGCCTGTTTCATGAGTTTGTTTTTTTAAATAATTATGTTAATCAACAATTCAAAAGTAATGGCTGTTTTTGATTATTTAATTTTCAATAAATTTTTATTTATTGTTACTTTTGTGAGTTTCAAGTGATTTCAGTGAGAATTGTGGGTTTTTCCTTCTTTAACTGAGGGGTACCAACAATTTTGTCCACGTGTGTATATACATACATATATATACATTGCACTATTGATGGATGCAGTGAGGTTGAGCATTCCTTGATCACACTGAAGTACTGAATGTGCAGACAGCTCCAGCAGGCAGATACATATATTTAGTAATCAAGCATACGTATGCCTTTCCCATATCATATTGGCAGCAGCTTTTTAGTTTTTTGTCTGCGTCTCATCAAATGCTCTAAAAGGCTTTCACTTCTTTTATTTTGTAGTCGCACATTTCATACTGCAAGGAAAAATGCACAGTCAATTTGAGCTGCTCCTCTCATCTAAAATCTTTGATCTTCAACACTACCTCCTCACATTACTGTGCACATACAAATATACATACAGAGTCTGAATGCTATGCAAGCAAACACACATACACACACACTTTTATTCTGTGCTGATTCATTTCTCCCTGTAGATGCGGTGTGTGCATAATCTATTTTAATAATACATAACCAAAATAACGTTACTTCTTCCATTATTATCACTTTGGTGCAAGGGGACATCCATGCTTTATTGTACATCATAAAGCTGATATACTGCACGGTCACACACCGACACGCAACTGCAGACTCTGATGGAAATTTCATGCCCCGACATTGTTGCATACTGATAAATGCATATATATTCACAAACAGTGATATGATTGCTGATATGTACAAAGAACACAGTCGTGACTGAGGGTGACTGGGAGGCATTTGATTGCAGATGAGTGTCTGTAATTAATTCAGGGGGTGATGATGCTGGCTGTCTCCTCGCACAACACCTTGTGATCATTAAGAGCATGAAAGACACCGGGTGGAGGTGATTGTCTTGTTAGCAAATGGAAGGAGGTGGCAGAAGCTCTAACGCTCTTCAGAGGAGGACCTGTGTTTGTGGCCTTTTCAGTAAATACATTGATTGTACATCACTGCTTGTATAAGTGGCCCAATTAACGGGCTTTCACAAATACTATTTTTTCTTCCTTAAAATTTTAAAACTTTTTGAAGATAAATTATGAAATTGCACTACTAATCACTAATGACATCTGCATGCTGTCCACAGTGCTAAGCGCAAACAGCAGAGTACATGCTGCTCATAATAGAATGATTTCTCTTATCTTTGATGCTACATGACATAGCAAACAAGTAGCTGAGATCAAAAAGTCTTGCAAATTTATTGCCTGGTGGAAAAAAAAACTGCTGCAGTGAGCCAAAAAGAAAAAGTAAAAATGAGAAACAAACGCAACCTTTTGCCTCAGACTTTCATCACTGCAAAGAGACTCGTGGTTTCAGTACATTTAAATAAAGGCCTGCATCTAAATAAAGGTTTGGATCTCAGATAGTCTCCTTCTGCAATAGTTAGAACAAATATCTGTTTGAAATATAAATACAATGAGGCTGTTAAAATGTTGATTTTATCATGTGAAGTGGAAGTTCATGTATCAGTGCTTTGAATGCATGTCAGATTTACTCATTTGAAATTTTCTGCTGTCAGCTGCAGATTTAGCATTATAAAGTGTTCCTTTCTAGCAAGACATTTTCTCGAGAGTGGAAAACTGTCAATAGACCTTTCACACATATTGATAATTTTTTAGCATTCTGTGTCTAGGCCTGGGCCATGAGAAAAGTAGAGCAGTTTATAGGTCAGTGATGTAGCAGACGTGCAGCAAGACTGTAGCATTTAACCTTGCTAACTGTGTTGTAGTTTGTAGCTAAATTAGTAAAATGATTAAATGACAACCTCGTACACACTGCAAAATCTGTTCATGACGATGACCTCTTCTACGGTGGAATTATTTAGTGAAATGGTAAATTCAAAGATAGTAATTTAAACAACAAGCATTGTTTTGATGTTTATAAAGGACTGGAAATGTTTTGGTTTTTTTTGGTGTCGTTTTTCCCTGCTACCCAGAGGGACAACACACAGGGTTGCACACTTCCTGCCACAGCCACCAAGGCTCATGGGAAATCTCCATGGTAACACTGACAATGTAAATCTTGTGTTTTTCTATCATTTGTGTGCGAGTGTGTGTAACATGCAACTTATCCGCTGGTGTTTATCACAGCTCATTACCGCGACAACGAAAAAGTCAAATCCTCTTATGCCAATGAGCTGCATTTAGATTTACCCAAGTGCTCTTGGGAGAAGAACCTCATTCATTCACACACACACACACACACACACACACACACACACACACACACACACACACACACACACACACACACACACACACACACACACACACACACACACACACACACACACACACAGAGAGAGAGAGAAATACATGCTGATAGATTACACTGAGTGTTTAGATTCATCCCAATACTCCAGAGAGATTCAAACTCATTATGCTGTGGATATGTTGGCTGGTGAGATGCTTAAACTGAGGCCAGTGCTGTGAGGCCACCAGAGAATTTTAGTCTTGGCTCCTTCATTGCTTCTTATTTACCCAACTCAGGCAGGGACTGACTACATCTGATAGCAGTCTGGCCACCTAGTCATTTTGGAGCCGCAAAATCAAACACATCAACATGTTTTATGCATAAACACATAAACGGAGTCACACGGGCGGACGGAAAGTACACGTACAGCCGGCAGCAGCGCCCACACAAACGCAGTCATTTGAATGATGAAAACGCAGACTCAGGAGAGTAGAGGTGGAGGAGATGAGATGAGTCGGCAGTGTCATTGCCCATGGGCCTGTCTTATGGCTAGACACGCACAGATATTGAAAGGTAGTTGCACATACACACAGTTTTGGCTCTGATAAGCAACAAGATGGCACCTCTCATTGAATTGATATCAATATTTGGCCAGAGAGATATTTACACTCCCCTTTAATCAGGGGGAACAGATGGCCCCAAGGTCTGTGAACTGTGTCCATCCCTTTAACCAAGCACCAAGTCCTGGCAGTGTTTACATGCGGTGAGAGAAGAGAAGGCAGCATACGGGGGAATGGAGGATGAGAAAAGGAAAGGAAAAACAATAGCGATGCCCCATTGTTTCAAGACAGACATGCTGACAGTCCTAACAAGCTAATTAAGGAAAGAAAGTGTATTTTTTCCCCACTAAATTGTAATTAAAAAAGCACATTAAACTCATTAAAGTCCATCATGTTGAAATTTTTTAGTGACATTTTTACTCACTGAAAACAAGTACATTATTTTTTTTATGAAGGCTGTTAAAAAGACCAGTGGCAGTAAAGCAGTGGCAAAATCTCAGTCATGGTTTGTAGTTGAATCCCTCGGGTAACCCCTATACTATGCCCAGAGGACATGTGGGGTATTTAAATCAACATAGTGTAGTTTTACGTCCTCAGTTTGTTGTCGCACCACTGCAGAAGTTACATCACAGACAGAAGTCACCCTCTTTGTCCTATAATCAACATGTTATCCCGAGGTCTTTGTTCCGTTTCCTTTCTCCGTGCATTCTCTAGTGTTTCTTTTGTCCTACATGTCTTCTGTAATGCCCCTCTAAAATACATCACATTCTCTACGCTGTGCCATTTCTCTTTTATGTCTTGTTCACTGGAAATGACATGAAATTAGAAATGTATTCACACATCCAGGTATTAATCTGTTGGTGACTTCACATTCTGCCTCTCTCTCTGTTTATATGTGTGTGTGCCCCTGTGCCATCTGCCCTCAGGAGCTCCACTCAAAGGAGGAATTTCATGTTTCCATCCTTTTTTAAAGCATCCTCTCACACTTACGGGTGACAGTTGCTTTGAGGCATTTGCCGCCTCACAAACCAGACCAGACCGATTTCCAGACCTCACACACATGAACATACAAATACACAAATGCTCACAAATAGATACCAACACACACTAATCCTGGCCCAGGTGTTGAAATTGCAGTAAGCATTTCTATAGAACTGCACTAGGTGGCAAAATTGCATAAATGCAACTTGGGAGAAAACCTTTTCACCGTTCCGGGGATTAAATCTTCCTTCTAAGCCCAGATCAAATATCTGATTGTTCAGCCTGCTGCTGCTTCAAGGTGAAGCAAATACACACACACACGCACACGTTTTGATGATATAGATTAATCCATTAGATTTTTTGCCTAGTATCCGATATTCTCAACTTTCATCGCAATGTATATTTCATCTGTTCACAAAATCCATGATCATTTCCCTCACTGCAACAAGAAAGCTTTAATTGCACCATCTTCAATTAAACATAAGCCAATATCCCTGAACAAAATCCTCTTTAGTTGCTATAATACAGGTATCTTAATGCCTGTATAGAGGAGGAGGAGATGGAGAAGAGGAGGATTTTATGAGGCAGAGATGATTAGGGTTAGTTCTCATAAAAAACTCATGGATTTAACAACTGTCTCTTTATCTGCCTCTCTCAAAGTCATCGTTTTATCCCTGCTTTTTTGTCAGTTTTCATATTTCTGCTGCCTTTACTTGTTTATTTTCTCTCTCTCTCTCCATCTTATTGTCTGTTTCTTGCCTACATTGTCTTTCTATTTTTACAATCCCTATATTTGTCACAGAATAACGAACACGATCCCAGCCTATGTTTGACCTGTTCATACCAGAAGCCTTGGATTTATACCAGATTTTGAGTAGATATAGAAGATGTTGTTACTCATTTCATTTGAAACTACAGTCACTGCTATGCCTGGAGGAGAGACAAGACATACAGTGTTCCTGTTCTATATTTGGTCGCCTCGTGAAAAGTTAATGCTTTAACATGCATGTGCACTCCACAATCATGTTCAGTGCGTCTCTGAGATTGAGAAAAGCATTATTTCAGGTTGAGAAGGCAAAGCAGCAATCTTGATTCCGCAGTCTTCACAAAAACAAGTTCACAGTTTAATACCAGTGTCGTGCAAAATTATATGACAGAATTAAACCCAGATCAGTGCATGAGGTCATGAGGCCAGGTCGGTTCTGTTTGCACTCATAACCAACAGCAAATTACATCATTGATTTTATATTGTTGGCTTCCGCACAGATGATCATGCTCGTAACAAAAGAATAAACTACTGTGTTTAAAGATTTTCTGTGATCCTCAAAGATGTAAGGGCAATAAATATGCAAGTAAATGGCTACTATTTCCATGGCTGTCCTTTCTATGTTGGCCAATGGTGGATCTTATGAACTTGGATAAAATTCTAATTTGCTGTACACTAGAAAAGTGATGAGATATATAACAGTATAAAAGCAAAGACCTAGGTCATTTTCAGGGTATTTTCATTCATCTTTACTTTGAAGCTCCTCTGTTGATTATTGTAAGGGCTAACCACAAGGCTATGCAGTTTTTGTTTTATGTTCTTTTGTTGTTGTTGTTTTCAGATCTTTTCTCATTTTAAATAAGAACAATTACATACTAGGCCACACATTACCAACAAAGAAGTAAAAAAATAACAGTGTGCTTTGCCCCTAAAGGAAAGTCACTGTTTTATTCTTTTATTCAGTGAAGAGTTCATATACTGTAGTGTACTTGGAAACAGGTGCCCTGCACTTAATTTTTTTTTCTCATTGTATTGAAAATCGACCACATTGTTTAGCATTTTTTATGCTAAGTGGTATGCAATGTAATGTTAGCCTTGCATATGTTTGACACAATGCAGAAATTTACCTTAGAAACACATTGCATGGCTGAAAAACAATTAGTATCACAGAAAGGTTACGTTCTACCGTTCATTTCATTATCTGATAGGTCTGTGCTGTGAAATGATAGGAACTGATTTAACCAAAAAGCAGATAGGTGAAAATGGTTGGAGAAATTAGTGTAGATATTAATTTGCAGAAGATTGATATAGCTTCAAAATGTTTTTATTTTAATGGGTACTAATAGGTGACAAGCTTCATTACAAAGTTCCAGCTACACTCTTTCCTGCGATATTTGTTCCAAATCTCTGCAATGATGAATTCATGTGTAATGACAACCTCAAGCCGGCTCCAGCCTCTCGTTTGATCAACACACTCTCACACAGGGCTAAACACCAAAGAAGATTCCAGACCTTCATTAGTGCCGTTATCACGGCAAGACACCAGACAAACCCAAATCCTTTTTGGAATGTAAAACATAGACCAAAGTCTGAGATTTGTGTCCTCTGGAGGGGATCTTGAAAACTCCAAAGAGCATCACAGTTGACCC
Source organism: Acanthochromis polyacanthus (assembly GCF_021347895.1). Lineage (NCBI taxonomy): Eukaryota > Metazoa > Chordata > Actinopteri > Pomacentridae > Acanthochromis > Acanthochromis polyacanthus. Next base: position 16,180,888 of record NC_067125.1, on the reverse strand, counting down.
TGTAAAGAAATGTACTGAGATGTGTAATAGGTCAATCAGACCCTCTGTCCATTAACACTGGACATCTGCAAAATCAGAGCCATGTTGAAATGTCCCCTTTAACAAAACTCCATTTTTAGACGTTGAATCTGGAGTTAAACCCAGCCTTAAGAATTTAAAGGGCAGAAAAACAATTTTTCCAGTCCACGAAACTCAGATTCAAACTAGGCCCAACGTCATATACAGTTGACAGGCATATAGAGTGGGGTCTTCTCCCCAACTTCTCTTGCAGAAATTCAGCCATAAAACTGTAAATAACCTCCATCATTCTACCCTGTTGCCCACAAACCACTCATCCTTGTAGCACACTCCAGTCCTTTGGAAAGCAAACTGCCTTCTGATAGAGCTAAATATTCCAAATTTTGACTTATCAACCCAGAGCACCTGCTGCCATTTTCTGCACTACAGTTCTTCTGTGTTTGTGCATAAGTGACTTGTTTGGCTTTGTTTCCATGTCAGAGGGATGACTTTCTGGCTGAGAGCCTTCAGTAAAGTCCACTACTGGGTGGACTTCTCTTGATTGTAGATGGGTGTATTAGATTCCTAGTGGTTTCTGCCAAACCTGTTGGAAATCTAATGATCTGAAAAGGAAGTCAAGTTGATGTGAGTTTCATCTGCTGTATTCTTTGGTGTAGTCCTAAATCTGCGTGTTTCCAGAGAGGAGCTTGGACAATATATCTAGAAACACCTGTCCAACCCAAAACATCTCATTGTGAGAGATCGTGCTGATGTGTCTTGCTGCGATACTCCCACTTGCAATGATGTAGAATTTTTTAGATAAATTGTCAGCATCCTCACTTTTTGGCATGGTTGCCCCTTGCCAAGCTGCATTCCATCTACACTGCTGTTTCTGTTGATTCTTTGGCTAAACCAAAGACAATATTTCTCCTCATTAGCAGTATTTGGGAAGTGGCCTGTTATATTGCTACTTCTCTAACAGCATATATCTCACTAGAGTATTTCACAATTTGTAAAATTAGTGTGGAAATATAAAATATAATTTGGCCTACTGATGCGCTAACGTAAAAATGCAGAAAATAACCTTGTAAAATGAATGTTTTTATAAAACATTTGAAAGACCAGTGTATAAGCCAGCATGTAAACAAACACAACTACACACCCATGATGCACAGTACATATGTGGGTGTAACAACATGACGTGTGGCAGGAAACTAAGTTCCCTACTGAGAGAAATAATGAACAGGTGTCCTGAGTACATGCTTCAGTTATTGCGAGTGTGCATTTGTGCTGGCATGTCTGCTTGTGCTTAATTGTCTGTTTATTTGCATGCATGCCTTTGTGTGCCTCGCTATTTTCTTACAAACTCCCCTCTTAAGTCTGAGCAAGTGCGGGCCTGTCGTGTTGTTGTTGACAATGCAAAGGGGTGACCTAAACTTTCCATTCATATTCTGAACATCATTAGTATGCAGCCAAAACAAAGGCAAATAGACTATAAAGGCTGTCACAGAGTCAGAATTAACTACCAGTAGGACGGAGCAGTCACCTAGCAGAGGCAAGATTGACAGTCTTTGATTGCATTATTATGCATCAATCACATATTTATCTCTGTGCACGAGTTATGCCAGTGTGAAAAGAGATGCACATTCACACAAGCACAGACAAACACAAAGTACACAATCTGGCAGGCATTCATATAATAAAAGGTGCCGTAAGCTAAAATACATTCACCACATACAACTACAAACACAAATGACTTATGCAGGCTGAGTCACTTTCACACCTCTGTGTCTGTGCCTCCTCCACCTCTTATTATTACCTCTATTCTGTTGATCAGCTAAGTCCCGATGCCAACGTACCAATAGTGGACTGGCAAAGTTCCCCGGTGCAGCAGGCTAAAATCTAGCCAGCAACTGACACTTGACAAATTGTTGTTGGCGCCGATACCTCCAGACTAAGAGAGAAAAAGCACAGTGTGTGTAAATTAGCTTTTTTGTGGTTTGTCTGGTTGGGCACAGGCACACAACTCTTTTAGTTAAATCTTTTCTAATATATGCACTCTGAGACTATTTGCAGTGGTGAATGGGTAAAGTGCATGGGGGTGCAGTGTATTTATGTAACTAATATAAGGTTATAGGTGTCATTATCATTGGCTCAGTTTGTATCTCTATAGTAATTAATTTTTAACACCAATCCAGCCCATACCAGAGATGAGATCTGTAAGTCGAAAAAAGGACTTGGTGTGTGGCTGTAAATTATAAATCAGGGATGTCCAGAGTGTAGGCACAGAGGCACAGGTTTGTGAGTCATCACATTACATTTTGTAATTACGTCTTCAATTATTTATATCATCCACAATCTAACACTGTGCACACACATTTGAAGGACAGTGAACTTGAGGGATGTTTTGAAGCACTTAGCAAAAGGACAAATTGGGGTGATGGTACTTTTTTTTTTTAAATGGACACATTGAGAAAACACACATACATCCACACACGGGTCAAAATGAGATGTTGAACTATCTTGACAGTGACAGTAAATTGAAGCAGACTCAGAAATTATTTCGGCAAAAAAGTTTGTGCCAGGTCTTCATTTAATTGCTTTCCCTTTCGATAATCTTGATAACCCATAGCAAAATTAAATTACTTTTTCCACTTGACTTTGCCATTTTGGATTTGGGGACTGGGGTCCAGGAGTGAAACTCCATGTTAAATAGAGAGTACATTCAATGCCAACTTCAGTAACTTCCTTGGTCTGAATGAACGTCTGCGGTTTGCAGGTCTTCTTTCAGTGAAAATTAGTTAATCTCAGACTCTTTGCCACTGTGGGAACACCTGCTGTGGAAGTTCCCTCTTTTGCCAATATTAAAACTGAAGAAAGACTTTCCTGAGTTCCAATATGAAGACCATTATGATCCAAGTCACCATGTACTGTACACCATTTCCCCAGTAAACCCACAGGTTCTATAAAACATCAAGAACACACATTTTTTGCACATTTCACCGGTTTACTTCTGCCATTATGTTTTATTACAATCATTTGAGTTAATGAGATGTAGGTCATAAATTTGGTTTTACTACTGCAACAGGATTCGAAAGGAGTGTGTCGTTAGACCTTCCATCACATGACAAAGTGATGGGCAATGTCAAACTATCTGCATTATGTCGGTGTGTTGGAACAGATTTGGGTTGAACTTTCACGAACTTTTGATTAAAAGCTTGAAAGTTCAGGTCACTGTATTCCCTCTCCAGGCCCACAGAGTATATCAGAAATCCGGATATTCCTGATACATATGAGTCCATGAATAGATAAAGACACTGGGGTGTTAAAGAGGTGGATGTACCGTAGTTAGGAAGGGTGAAAGGTTTAATAAGTAAAGCGCTTAAGCAATGATAAAACAAACCCTCTCTCATCTTAATACAACTCAGAATGGAGGCCATCAAAAGGATCAAAATATTAAATTCACCTTATGAAGTTTCACTAATTTTGTTCACCATTTTTGTACCATGTTGTGCTTTCACTTTCTGTTGCATTATCATTTGCCATCCTTAATTGAATCAGTGTTTGTGGAAATAAAACTTGCTGATTTAAAGGAGAGCATCAACATTTTTACACATCAAATTCACTAAACCGGCACTGACGCATATGTAAAAAAGCTGCATAAAGCATTTTGTATCCCCAGAGGAAGCTGGGGAATTTTGATAAACTGTCTCTAGGGAATCAGTAACAGTTGGGAGATTAAAAGTTTAAAAAAGGATGGGAAAAAAATGGTGTGTGGAGTAAAAAAGAGGTGAGCAAACAGGACTATTGTAGCCTGCTTCTCATCTCTGCTTGTGGCCAGCCGCTCCAGGCAATATTAGCCTCTACAAGCAAAACATGCCCAAATCTCCAACTCAACAGTCAGGAGTCAAATTGTATTGTGGGAAATGTAGATGGCAAGGTTTTGACAAGAAAGAAAAATATGTGGTATGAAACAGACAATATCACTGGTTTTGCTGCATGCATTTTGATCCTTTGTGGGTCCGACAATGTTGCTGAATCTGTGAAGTACTCTTTTAACGTTCTAACACACTTACCATTGATTGAAATTTGTACATAAACACAGTGTGATGAAAAATAAATCTTATTTTAGTTTGGTCACCAATGCACCCAACCCACTACCCATTGATTAGAACAGTATCAGTGCCAGTAAACATATCTTTACTCGTAATTCAAAAATTTCTATTATTTAAACATATAGGAAGGAAAATGAGTGGACAAATGAAACAAACAAGCGAGGAACAGAAACCGTAGGCCTCGCTGATGCAAGTAAAGTCAAATCTGACCAATCAGAAGATGGAAGAACTCCAGAAACCAGTTTATTCTTAGATCATCACTGTTGATATTTGTGTGTAGGTGTGTGGATATGCACAGTACACATACAGTACATGCCTCTTACCATTGCAGATATAGGTGCTCTAATAAAAGAATGGGTTGGAATCAGTGTAGGGATTTAATAAAGTGTAAAGGCAAAAAGCCACAGAAAGTAGAAAGTAATGTATCTGCGGTCACTGAAAAGCACCAAGAGTTATGAAAATATGTGCTGAACAATTCCTGTGTTCTTACAGTATGTTCTCATTACGATCTCACAATCTGTAGCCTCGAGACATTCCTCTGATAACCACACATAGTACATACTGTATATGTACCCTGTTGCTAAAAGCACTACGTGGGGCAAAAAAAGATGCTCATTTTCAATTCATCTTATTTTTCAGCCCGTCACTCCACATGTACATTCCGTCAAAACATAGGGTTTTCTGGGCCCATAATTTGCGGCAGATAACAGCTAGTGGCATAGGCAGGTGGCTATTAGTCCTGATAAATTATGAATCAGCTTTATCATGCTGACTGTCTCCGGCTCAAAATAATTTATTCTTGGGTGACAGTACATTTGGACCGCACACATTTTTGTACATAATGAGGATTTTCAAATGAGCGAAGGCCTGATTGCATACGTTTGCTGGTCTGTTTGAATTTCTTTGAATGTGAGAATACGTTTGAAAAGCTGCCGTTGTGCATGGTGTGGGTACCTGTGTCATAAAGCTAAACTCCAGGTTGCGGTTCACACATAAATGTGTATGTGTGCTTTTGTGAGGCTGTGAAACTAGATGGTAATGGCTGTCTCCTTGTGGGGCCCTTCTGATTGTGTATGATAAAGACAAATGAGCTGACAGCGAAGAGCTTTGCTCAAACCACCAGACAACATGCTTCCATCTATTCCCTCATACACACACACACACACACATTAATGACACATTTGACTTCTGCTAACCAGAGTCCCTGGGAAAAGACCAAGGTGGGCTCATATGAAAGTCCAATTAGAAGAGACAGTTAAAAGCATTAAAGAATAATTACAGCAACGCTGAATGTTCAGCCTGTTTCCCATTGAGGCCTTTGCTCCTTTTTCCCTCTCCCTCAACACGCCATTCACTTTCATTTTCAATCAAAATTGGAACAATACTTCTGGCATTCCAAGTGCATCGATTTAATCTGTACAGATGCTTGTGTCTCCAGCATTTATTGTCAGACCTTGCTAATTAAAGGATAAAATGCATCGTTTTGCGAATGAACGCTAGTCCCTGTCGAAGGCAATTTAAATTATTTGATAAGTGTTGTTCATATGCATAAAACCATGATTAAACAAACAGGACAAGAATTACTAAATTAGGCAAAAATCGGCTCCGTGTGTGCACATGCAGTGGCACTGATGTATTTACTGTAACAAAGTCTAAAGGATTAACCAAATTCAAAATGCTTCATGTAGGTTAGGGAAACACGTTCTCAACTACAGTAGCTGAAGGAGGATGGATACAAAGATGAATGGGGAAAAGGGTTATGAGGGAGAAAGAGTGGTAACCTCAGGCAAGATGGACTGTCTGAGTTAATAAGTCTCTTTTCTACAATTTACTACAGTTAATGGCAGCAGTAAAACAAGGCAGCCAAGAGAAAACTGCATCCACAGCTTCCCTTCAAATTTTTCCCAGTAATTATTAAACTCAGGGTCTATCCATCTATCTATCTATCCATCTATCAGTCCATCTGTCATTCTGTCTATTTGCTGTTACAGGGTGAGGAAAATGTATTGGTATGGAATGGCATCAAATGATAATTCTGCAGTTCAATAGCAAGTGTCCTTCAGCTAAATTGATATCATCACTAGGGGGAAATTGCAAAGGGAAGGTAGATACGGCCGCACACAAATCGGTCTACAGAAACACACAGACAAACACACACACACGGACTGAAGTGATTGCTCACTCTGCTCAACCCTGACCTCTGCTGTAATATCTGGTCCTCCCGCCACCCACTTTCTCACCACTGAGATGCCAATCATGGGGCTGTGTGGTGAGAAGGTTAGCAATTGTCTGTCAGTTCCAAAGTTTTGACTGCCTACAGGTTCTATGCATGCACATTCACACAACATCACACACACCCACACACACACCAACTAACCTGCTTTGCAATCCCGGTGTGATGTAAAGGGATTTCTGTCAGAAATCATCAAGCTCGTAAAGTCCCCTGCCCTGCCCTTCATAAAGAAATCAATACACACATACTATTAAACCTATTTATGTACGGCACTGTGCAAACTTTATAGATGCCAGAAGCTTCTTTTTTCTTGAGGAAAATAAACCAAATAAAACAAAAAACAAAGTGAGATTAGCAGAAAAAAAAAATCACTATTTGGAGTGATTAGCCGGAAAAACAAAATCACTATTTGGAGTGATTAGCAGAAAAAAAATCACTATTTGGAGTGATTACAGATTGCAGAAAAAAAATCAGTATTTGGGGTGACTACGTGTTGCCTTAAACACAGCACAAATTCTGCTGGTATTCATGTACACACATTTTCAAAGTTTTTAGCAGGTGGGCTCTAAATATCTTTCAGAATTTACAGCAAGCTTTTTGTGATTTAGTTCTTACTAGCCTATGTCTTTTCATGTATTTCCAGACTGTCTCCATGATGTTGAGATTGGGCATTTGTGGATGCCACGCCATGTTTTTTTTGCAAGACCACCCACTCTGTCCATACAACTGCACACACATTTGCAATCAGGCAATTCATCATTAAAACTGTACCTAAGCATCTTTTCATACCATTAGCATTTGCTTTGGCCTCACTAATATTTGCATGGAGGCTAACTAGTTACCCTGCCTCACCCCATTCTCTTCATGTACCATGAGGATAATGGTGTTGTTATTACTGCATCTCCACATCCTCTCATTTACTACTAACAATCTTCTCTAGTTTGCACAGGAAAGTACTAAAATGGAAAAGAGCTTGCCAGGGGCGCTGTGGCTCATGCAATTAACCTCTAGAACTGCAAAGTAAGGGAAATTAGACTTGACTTCAGCTTTAATTACAAAACAGCAGGGAACTGCTGCACACACGTGCCGATAGTACACACCAAACAATACACACACAGAGCCAGAAACACACCCAGATACATGTATGCTCTGTTCATGTATGAATGCACAAATACAGGACTACAAACATGCTACAATTGCAACAGTTGCACGAAGCAAAAGCAGCTAGCATGCCCACAGAATAGATATGCATTCCACCGTATCATAATCACCATAATGTTCAATTTAAAGACGCTTAGGATATTTTTTAATCCTGCTCAACAAACTGCTCAAGAATGGTCCCTCACAATGGTGTCATTTGTCAAGTTATAAGTTTTGAACAAATTTGCACAGAAACATAATATATTCAATCTCAAATATTTCAACTGCAAATGAGACACTGCAGAGTTTTTACAAATATCTGTATGCATATTTCATGTTTTGATTAAGGTCTTGGCCAGCAGGATCTCAGCATCTTTCAAGGTTCTGAAATGCATAAATATTAATAAATGTAAGCCCACTGTCTTCTCTTTGCTCTTTCTGCATTATGAATGACATCACATAACATTAGGTTGCTGGGTAATGATAAGAGAACAGTGGTGCTGGTTTGATGAGTAATGCATGAAAGGACTTCTTTCAACCCTCCCCAGTTTCAGTCTCGGCAAAGCTCGTTTGCTTAAAGCTATTTTGATGTGCGCCTTTGTGAGACCTTTGTGTGGGCCTTTTTGACTTTCCAAACTTCAATTTCACAAATTTGGATTCTATTACTCAGAGCAGTTTTTTTTGTTGTTGTTGTGCCAAGTCGCTCCTGCCTGAGGATGTCACTCGCTTAGTCACATAGTATAGTGATTTGTTTTGTTTGCTTGTTTTCCATTCATATGGTAATGTTTGAAATGAGGAGCAAGAGGAAGAGGACAATGTAGGTGTTCATATTAAAGCATGCGGACCACTGACATATGCATTGTCCCCTGATAGATTTATTCTTCGGCAGGTAACAAAGAACAGTCTTGAGAAAGAGATGAGATTATCATATACAACTACAACTTTTCTGACATGCAAACAAATTAAACTATATATTGTTAGATTCACAATTCTGAAAAGTAGGTGAACAACACCAGGTCGTCTTCACACATACAATAGCACTGCATTGAAAAGCCCTCAAGTTCATTTCGATAAAATCACTAAATTGACGCAGTGAGGATGCCAAAGCAGAGGACTCTAGCAAATACATGCAGGGTTGTTCAGTAAAAATGCTGAATGTGGCTCAACTGTGCTGTGATGTAATGCAAACTTATAAAGAATAATGCTGTGTTGGTTAATCGAATCTGTCTACAAATTTGTAGAACATTTGTAATGTGAATCTCATATTTCTTTTTTTTCTTGTGGATCTTGCAATCATTACAACAGAGGATAAAATAATTGCATTCCAGGCTTGTAAAATGTGTTGTCAAAGTTTTGTAGCTGCTGTGCTGTGGTTTGGCATCTGGTAAACTGCTATTAATCAAAAGGCCTTTCCTGGATCATAGTTCATAGTCTAACCACTACTTCAGAAACAGCACACCTATGCTAATGAAGGCCTAACACAAGTCTGTTTTTTTTTAATAACTCCTCAGCCAGTGTATCGGATTTGCGCTTCCCCTGAGTCTAGCTACAGTCTTTAACAGTTTTTTAGTAAGGCTACAGTAGAACTAAATCCTCAGGTGACTGCCTGAAGAAACATGGCCATTATGGGTCAAATCGGTCATTTTGGAAGGCAATGACAACTTATTTTGTCATTTAGGATGGAGGACTGAGGTTGTCCAAGGTGATAAACTGACCTCAACTACTGCTGCAAACAGATGATTGAATTTTTTTTAAATAATGTGTTGATTATCAGCATCATGAAGTGGCAATAAAAAGTATGTGAATATTTTGGAATTTCATGGCTTTATGCAGTAATTTGTTACAAAATGTGATTAGATGTTCATCTAAATCAAGGATATCAATAGATATAATGTGATCAACACAAAAAAATCTGATCTTTTGTGTCTTTACTGAACAAATTTATTCAACATTCAAAATAGCAGTGACTCCTTGGAATTAACAACTGGTTAACCCCTTCTTAGCAGCAATAACCTCAAATAGGTCCTGCCTGTAGCTGTGGATCAGACCTGCACATCATTCAGAAGGAACTATAGTCCATTCTACCCGGCAGAACTTAACCTCTTTCATATTCTTTGGGCGTCTCGTGTATGATTCTCTTTAAGTCAATCCATAGCATCTCTATTGAGTTGAGGTCTGAACTCTTATTGGCCCTCTCCTAAAGGTTGATTGTGTTTTTCTGCAGCCATTTTGTTGTAGGTTATTGCCCTGTTGCATCACCCAACTTCTGCAGAGTTTCAGCTGACATACAGATACTCTCACATTATCCTGAAGAATTTGATACACTTGGGAATTCATCTTCCCCTCAATGATTGCAAGCTGGCCATGCCCTGACACAGCAAAGCAGGCCCAAATCATGATGTTTCCTCCACCACACTTTACAGTTAGCATGATATTTTCATGATGACATGCAGTGAGCTTTTTACACCAGAGTGTAGTGCTGTGTGTTCTTTCCAAATAGTTCAGTCGTTGTTTTAATGGTCCACAAAACATTTTGCCAATACCACCGTGGAGTGTCAATGTGCTCTTCCGCAAACTTCAGGTATGCAACAATCTTCTTTTTAGTTAGCAGTGGCTTTCATCATGGTGTTCTGCCATAGACACCCTGCTTGTTCAGTGTTTTATGTACTGTAGACTCATGAACACAGATGTTAGCCAGTTCCAATGACGCCTTCAAATCTTTGGCTGTCACTTGGAGTGGTTTCTTTACCTCATGGATGAGTTTTTGTAGTACTCTTGGGGTAATTTTGACTGGGCACCAACCCAAAGTGTGTCCATTTGTAGACTGTTTACCTAACTGTAGACTGGTGAATGTCTGAAGTCTGTGAAATCCTTTTTAAACCCTTTACAGCTTTATGTAAATCAACAATTCTTGATCGTAGATCCTCTGCAAGCTCTTTATGGGAGCCATGTACTCAGGCCCGGACTGGCAATCGGGAGAGGCGGGACTTTTCCTGGTGGCCTGCCTCCTTATTGGCCTGCCTGGACAGGCCAGCCACGGACTGGCAGGCCAATGAAAAAAAGATGATCGGCTTTTTGGAAGACAGGCCAGAGACAGCAGCGGTAGAAGCCTTACAGAGTACACGCCCACCCTCCTGTCACTCACACAAAGCAAGTGCTCTGAGCTCTAAATCAGAAGGATAGGGATTGGTCAAAGTGACATTTTTTTAGAAGAAACGTGCCATGATTGGTTAGTGGCTTTATGGCCCGCCCCTTCATCGTGAGAACGGGGAAGCATGCACTGCAGAGCGGTGATATGAGAGTGAGGCGAGAGAGTGGAAGGAGCGAAGATTATGGAGCACTCTACTGTATGGAGCTGTCGTTATGGTTGTGTTTAATAGACTTACTGTCTGTTTAGTAGTGTTGTAATTGCTATAACATAACTGTAAAAGGTATATTTTTGGAAGGAAAACAAACAAAATTTTGGTGCATTATCCCACGTGACACAACCCTTGCGGTGGTGGAAGTGGCCGGACTGATTGGAAATCTCCCGGCCTGAATTTCTTTCCCAGTCCGGCCCTGCATGTACTCTACGTATGCTAACACCAGACTACACTTACCTTTGATGAGGTTGACAAACTAAAGGGTTCACGTGCTTCTTCTGCTAGCACTATGAGTTTTTCTTGGTTGTTCTCAATGAAAACATGAACGATCATAATTTTGTTGTGTTATTATTTTAGGCACATTGTATTTGTCAATACCCTTGACTTAGATGAAGATCAGATCACATTTTATGACAAACTAATGCAGAAAACTATGAAATTTCCAAAGGTTCACATATTTTTTCTTGCCACTGTATTTCACACACATGATAATTAATTAGCGGCAGCTGAATTTGTACGTTTTCACAAAGCTCATTTGCCCCTCTTGCTGTCTGGTCCTGCATTTATGCGCCAAGGATTTCTATATTTCACGATTTCTCCGGCATATTTCCACAGAACAAAATAAATTTTAAAAAGTCCCTGGCCAGTGTATGGCACTAGATTCACCAGGTTTAACAGCCCTTTCATCCACATTCATGCAGTGGCCATTTTGTGCCTGAATACTTGCCCTCAGATCAGTTGACCTCCATTTAATAGCAGCCATTTTGTGTCTGATAGTAACAAAGTTTCTGTCTTTGTGGGTCAAGGAACAATTGGTGCTACACGGTTATCATAACAGCGAAATATTATGCTGAGACAATAACTGCTTTTCTCACCACAGTCTGTTGTAATGCGGTGTCTGTGTGTGTATGCGTGCCTGTGCTTTATGACTTGTTCACTTGTTCCACTGTAACTACCATACAGGACAGACTACTCAGCTATTATAATCCCAAATGACAGCCAAGGACAGAATCAGAAAAACACACACACAATCATTCACACATACAGATGCACACACTCATACAAACACAGACACACTATTTAGATGTTCAGATTCTTATCCATTATGAAACACAATAAAAATACATGCACATAGTAGAACCCAACACATATAGAGAAGAAATGTCACAACTGTTTTCCGGCCTTTACATCTAAAGAGTAAAATGGTTTCATGTGTGCTCATATAAAATGTCACAAATATGAAACATGGTGGCAAACCCTGCAGAAATTTTCGTTGGCTGTCATTTTTCTGTATACTTAATGACACATCATGAATATTATGTTTCACACGCAGAGGTGTTGCTGTATGTGCTGTGTGAGACCTCACGCCCTGCACAGGCTCTAATTATATTCACAGCAGCAGGATATCCTTCACTCAGCACACACATGATCACACACAAAAACAGCAGGGATTGCAATACTAATTGGTTTCATAGATTACACCACACTTACATCTCCTCTGTTACATTTAGATTGACATGCATGGAGCTTACTGCATGAAATGCTTGGTAATAAACAATTTGCATCACAAATGTGGCATCGCAAATGATCTTCCAAAGCCAGTGCAGAGCTTAACTATACATCAAGTGGATGTGTTTTCATCCAGCGTGGGATAAAGGACTGTTCAGTAGACTGTTAAGTAGGTAGAACTAAGTTATGAGAGGTGCCACGTTTGCAAACAAAGTGTTCCTTGATGGTCCTGTAATAATTAAGGGCACTGCTCAATCTGCCGTCAGCAACCCCTCAGTGCAATATCCTGCAAAACACTGAAGGTCGTGACAAAGGCAGAGTGTAGGCATTTTTTTCTTCTTTTTGTTTTTTACCCAACTCCTTACCTATTTTTCTAACTGAGCTAAAGTTCTCTCTGAAATAAGCTTTTGTTATTTTGTTAATTTTATTTTTCTCTAACTGATAGTATACCATTTGCAAGACATCACGTTTATACTGTATTACAAGTAGTGTTACCTCTACATGCTGTTTGAGGGACAATTTGCAATTACAAACAGGATACGTTGCATGTCTCAAATGCGAGGTTATTAAAAAGTGGAGAAATTAAATGATTTGAGCTCTGAGTAGGACACAAACTCTGTGTGGGGTATGTAATAAACACATAGCGAGAGAGTGGGAGAGGAGACATGTTGGATCAGGAGGGGGTGGCATCTGTTAAAACAGCAGGGGGTCAGGACCACACACACTCTTAAGCACACAGGTGAATGCTCAAGCTGGCACTCGATCGTTGATCTCATATATGTAGTCATGCTGTATAGGTACAAACAGAAATGAGGCAATGTCACGTGTATGCAAACCCAAACATGCATGCATGTGACTCTATGTTCCAACCTGCCCACAACACGCTGGCATCTGTGGAACTGCAACTTCCACTGGGGTGACTCTACCCTTCCTGAGTCAAGTTGGCAATAAATAAAAGGTAGATGGCACGAACACAGAGAGAGATTTTCACTGTCAGCAACAAACTGAGAGTTGGTTGGTGGATAGAAACTGCAGACTAACGGTTTACATCACTGCTGAGCTGGTTCCCTTTGATTAAAGCACAAATATCTGGGCATATGTTCTTTCACTGAATTGGGCACTCACAACTGGTATGCATGTACCTGCATAGGCAATAAGTAATAGAAGTTTTGCTGCCACATTAAATATTCTGAATACAGAAACATGTTCTCCGATTGTATCGGATTATTTTCCTCCAAAAAAAGGTATTTGTACCCTTTTTGAGTGTTTACACACTGCTTTCCATCTTCTCATCACTGATGTGATCCTTGTCTACTGAAATGTAGACAATCAGTGCTCGTATTTGACTGATGCAATGTTTTCTGTTCTCATCTGGCCCAGCTCTTGCGTTGGTAAGCAAAGGACGCGACATGAATATGTGGATTTAGTCAAATATACCTCTTTACTTTATAATTGTACTTTTTTTTTTAACAGGCAAGCGTCGGTGCAGTTGCACTGAAAATCTAGAGATTTTTTGAGATTGGTAGACAAGCTTGAAAAAAAAATCAGAGCGATCAAAAAATTCTGTAGAGGAAGAGTTCTCTTTGCTGTTTGTTCTAATCAGGTTTAAATTCCTGGTATATTCACTTGTCACAAGGAAAACTGCTTTAAAGCAAGTTCTGCCTTGTCGACATTTCGCTACCTTCTCCTGTGCAGTAATAATCCTGACAGACAGAAGTTGTAAAATAAGCTTTTTTGTCTCTATACAGTGAGAGAAAAGGTAAGAAAATTTGTCTTTTTGTGTGTCTACAATGAAATAAACTTTTTTACTTAGTATTTTATTAAAAAACAAAAAAAATCCAATAAAACATGGTGATGCAGAGAAAGAAACGTACCTTGGGTCTGTCTCTAATAATAGACTGCTGTCTCTTATTACTGAGGTAAGTCAACACCTTGAACTTATTAGACAAAGTCAAATATACAACAATAATCTGATGGAGATCAGAATCTATCACCAACATTGGAGGAAATGAATGATTACAGTCCCGATAAAGTAACTAGTATCTGTGATGGTGCACATTTCCAAAATAACCTACTCGCTCCCGTGTTTGGGAAAACATGTTTGTGTACTTGTAGCCGACTACATTTGCATGTTAATGCCTGGGGAAAAAAACTGATTTGTCCATCCGTGGGTGTGTGAGAGTGTGTGTGTGTGTCCACGGATGAGAGTGTTTGCGAACATGTCATACCCTCTCCCACTCATTAGAGTAGGACATATCCACGTGTGGCATTTACCTCTGACCTCTGCTCCGCGGCCAGCACAATTACCGAAAGGCCAGACTCTTCAGCCAATGTCCATCACGTCCGCCGTCTCTCCTCTCCTCCCTCGTTTCTTACCACTTCTTCACTCCACATTAGACTCACTGGTGGTGCTAATCTGAAGTCAGAAAGAGGAGGAAAAAAATTGGAAATTTGACAAGATGGATGTATCTTTTCATGACTTCACACTTCTCATCTTTTCAGGATTCTTTTTAATGAACCACAGCTGTTTTCATGTAATTTCATTTCTGGTTCTCATCTCTAATGCATTTTATTTTAACCTAAGATTAAGTAAAGTTTCTGAGTTCAGTGAACAAGATATAAAAAAAAATGCAGAAAAAGAATAAGAGATGGAAAAATAGCCTAAAGACAGAGTGGAAGGGAAGCCTGATTAGGGGCAGTCACAGGCTACCCTTTCTGTCCTTCTCCCTGCTTTCCTCTCTCGGTCCTTTCCTCCCTCCATCCTCAGGTAACAGAGCTCTTTTTCGGGGAGGAGGGGATGAAGAGATTAAGAGAAAATTACACAGTCCTTCTTTTTGACAAGACAAGGGAAGTGAGAGTCGAAACTTCAAACAACTTTTGAAAAGACGGGGTCAAGGGTCAGAGAGAAAGGCTGGACGAGAGGGGAATAGAGAGACACACAGAGGGAGAAGAGGCAGAAAAAAGCCATCTGGGATTTGAGGTCGTAGTAGATGAAGGAAGGGAGATTGAGAGAGGAGTGAATTAGAGAAGGCACTGAATCTCTACGTTGACCCCTGACAAAGAGGAGGTCACAGTGGTGACAGAAAAGTATTGTCACTTAGGTGAAGGTCACTGAGATTTCTTAGACACAAAGAAATGCTCCGGCCTTTTTTTTTTTTGTTAGCAAATTAGCTTAATTTACTTAAAGAAAAACTTAAGAGGATCTTTCAAACTTTGGAAATACAGATAATATGTTTGCTTCAGAATACCTAAATTGATTAAGCAACTCATCCAAATGTTTGCAAACATTTGGAAAGGCAAAAATTAACTCAAGAGATGCTATTAGATAACATTTATTTTGGACGTTCTTTCAATCAGTCAGAATGTAGAGGGGAATCTCTTCGTTTTCCGTTTTCTGTTTGTAATTTTTGGATATCTTGCACTGACAGCCTGTTCATATGCAGTCTTACAACTTTTCATTTAGTCTTATCACTTTGAAATATTACTGTATGTGATTCAGCGCTAGAAGAATATTGTCCCTTGTGTCCTATTTTGGAATAGAAAATAATATACACACAGTGACAAACTGTGAGGTGCATCACAATATAATCAAATACCTGTTTATGCTGTGAAACAAAGCAGTTGTAAGAGTTTTATGTATTTTTGTGTTGTGTAGTCATTATTTTTCTCACTCTGCAGGGCACTGTTGCTGTAATCCTTTCCTTTGCCCGAAATTGACAATATAACTAATTAAAAAAACATTTAAATGGAAATGCAAATTCTAATTCTATTTGTTTGCCAAATAGTCAGATGAATAAACTGGTAACAGAAATGCAAAAAGACTTATTGGCTTTGAAAGGCTGGTGAAGGCCTGTCAACACCAGTCAGAGATATACATCAATCAGCTACAACATTAACACTACTGACAGGTCAAGCACATTCTTGGAACAGTGCAACACTCTGGAAACTCTCATGTTCTGGCAATCAACTAGACGTAACATCTGACACCAGAAAAGAACTAGGAAAGCACTCAGAGATCACAGTACTCCGCCAAGGCTGTTCATTCCCCATATGGCATTGTCAGAAATGCAGCATTTGTTTACTAGTTATTGATGATCAGAAATCATAGCAACATAGAATGTAGCCATTTAATGCAGATGTACTCACAAACTAAATGACCTTGTGCTGAATACAGGCTTGTGTTATGCATGTGTACGCTATGTACGGATACCGAATCACGTGACCTAAATATGTAGTGAGCAACGGGAAATGATGGGACTCAGAAACACCTCCACAATTTAATCAGTTGTTCCTTATATCATTTCCAACAGATAAGTCCCGATATGTCCGCAGTGGTCAGTTTGTAGTAGGATCGTAATCATGTGATCATCAGCTGGTAGCTGATGTAGTGTTCACTTGTTGTCATAGTTACAGTGATGCTGTGCTGCTATCGCTCAACGATACAGAAATCTTTAACAAATTCGTGGATTTAGACTATAAGCCGCATCACTGCCAAAATCTAATCACTTGGTCCTTGGTCTGACCTTCCCTGAAAATTTCTTCCAAATCTGTAAGTCTGTAAGAGTAATGTTGCTAACGGAAACACAAACAGACGGACAGACAGACCAACCAACACCGCTCGTCACATAACTCCACCACATTCCTTGGCAGAGTCATAAAATAGAATAGATCTTCATCCTCCACCAGGGTGGTAACTCTTCTTCTGCTCACCAAAGGCAGGTAGCAACAGCAAAAGCAATTGGTAAGGTATACACACAATCAATGCCAGTGTTACCTTGTGCATACTTGTTAATTAAATATTAGTAAAGTCTACATTTTAAACTAAATTCATCCAATTTTTATGACTTGGTGATGATGTGTTCAAATTTTATTTAATTTTTTTGTGAATTTGACTTGTATGTGAAAATATAGAACATCTGAACCAGAACCTAACACTCTCTCACACATACACGCTCTGTATCCCGTGTACTTCTACCCCCCATTACTTTCACTGGAACAAAAAAAAGAGAAAAGGAAACACTTCGCTGCCTTTCTATCAAATCAACTTTTAATGAAACTGGAAAGTTCAAAAGAAACAAGGGATTTTTAAAGAGCAACTACATATCCATATCGTCTCAGAGCTGACTTAAACTCTATGCACGACTGCTCTTCTAAAATCTCAGTGGAGATATGGGTGAACGGGAACAAGTCTGGCTGACAGAATGGCTCAGTGTATAGGAAAAGTGAAGTGTATGTGTGTGACAGGGTAATGTAATTTGCTTTTGTTTAACCCTGAGCTGTAGGGTCTCTTGTTTTAATAGAGTAGTAGATTAGTTTTGCAAACCCACATAATTGGGTAAGTGATAAAGCATACTGTGGTATTCCTATTGTCCCATTACAGTGCTCTCTCTCTCTCTCTCGCTCTCTCTCTCTCTCTCTCTCTCTCTCTCTCTCTCTCTCTCTCTCTCTCTCTCTCTCTAATGAAATACAAAAAACCTGCACGCAACTACTTCAGGATTAGTGAGCAAAAACAGACTAAACCACTGCTAGTTCAGTACATATAATCTATTAAATATGTTCTCTATTATCAGCAGATTATGGATAAAAAGTGTTGTGCTGCCATTTGAGACAACAGATCATCCTTTATCCCCTTCATTATTCCTGAGATAAAAGCAGACTGTAGTTTCTTCCTCATTAGTTTTCTTCGTCTACCTTTCTGCTCCATTCTTCCTTTAGAAAACAGGCCACAAAAATATGTTGCCAGCAATGTCTACTGTTATTAGGCAGACATGTTTACATCTGCTTTTTAATGCAAATTTTGAGTAAATATCATTCCATCTGAGCTTTCTTTTATAGCAAATCATGGGGTGGTTTACATTAAAATGGTTGAAAATAAGTAAGATTTGGGAAATAACTACATACATTCTCAAGGTGCAAATTTAACAGATCAGCTTAAATCTGGTTTGAATAGACACAAACATGCTACATGATGGTGTATTTTATGCTTTACGTTGTGATTATCACTGTATTTCAAAACACACTGTGTGTATCATGCCAGGTGTCTGTAAAATCTGAAGCAAAATGTTGCTTGGGTTGTTGCAGGTAGTGCCCACAACCACCATCTGCTAGAACACAGGGTCACAGCACACCTCCGCTTAGGTAAGCTCCCAAGGTGAGTGTGAGTTGTGCATGTGACTGTGTCTTTTCCATGTATGGACAGTATGTGTTTGTCTGATCTTTAAATGGTGTTCATATTACATATGATTATGGATTACAATGACACCGACATTTACAGTAATTTCTTTAAAAATATTTTTTAGAGCCATAGCACTTAACAATACTACACATTTACACTAAATTTTTACTCTAAGTTACCAATTAACCTACACTTTCTTTTTGACAGCACACCAATGTGCAATGTAACTTTTATTACAAGCTTTTTGAAACAGATTGTTAAACTTCGTATATTAATTATGGTTAATTAAGGATGTCCACATTGAGGTTATTTTTTCTTCTTTTATTTTTTGTCGCTCCAGATCCAATTCAGGTCATTTATTATTTAGTATCCGCTGATACAACCAGCCCGATCTCACGGGGATTCGTGAAACTGTCACGTAAGTTTTAGTTTCGGTTTCGTGCGCACCAACACGATTTCGTCATGTTTTTCGTGCCGCTCACCACGAAATGCGCACCAATGTATTTTAAACGGCGGACTTTTCGTGCCACCAAAGAATGTGTATATTATATTTTTAATGTAAAACCGTGGCGAATCCAACGCTATATTTTGCATGACATCGTCCCTAACCATAACCCTAACCATAACCTAACCATAACCTAACCATAAGCCGGTGGTACACTTACCAATTTGCATAGGAATTTCAAGAATGTCCGGCGGCCGGCGGCCGCAAACGCAATCACACAAGCAGTATACGCCGATGGACAGCTTAGATCGTCATGAATCCGCCGGTATAAACCACTTTCAGATGTGATTACCACAGCGAAAAACATTTCGTGGTGAGCGGCACGAAAAACATGATGAAATCGTGTTGGTGCGCACGAAACCGAAACTAAAACTTACGTGACAGTTTCACGAATCCCCGTGAGACCGGGTTGATACAACACACCATTTCCCCCAGATAACACAGATTTCAAGTATCGGTTGCGCCACCAGGTGGAGAGTCTTACAGTTCAATACTATCACGGCTTAAGAATGCAGAAACTTCTGTGTTTTCAAGAAAGCAAAGTAGGAGTTTAATTAGTAACGGGGCACAATGAAATAGCCTACTCTGAGGCTTAATGACCACCAGCCAGCTCTTAAGATAAACCAAGTCAAACTTCTTGTATCCCATTTGCATAAGAGCTACTTCATTGGCTTGTTTTCAATACACGTAAGAAGACAGATGTAAACAAAGAATCTAGCCCAGCTTCCTGTCCATACCAATCAATTATGAGTTGCTGTAATTGGCCCTGATCTTAACATTGAGCTCAGGGCATTTCTACTTTTAACTGATTATTTCAATATATATTACAATGATAGAAGACTTTTCACTCTCTATCCAGATGACTTTCAGGGAATGTAAGGGTTTTATATGGCATACAAATTGTTAGATAAGGTGACAAAGCCAAAAAAATACTAAAATAATTGAACAGAAGAGGCAACTCTCCATAACTCTAAGTTATTTGACGGTTGCTCCTCCTTCCTAATCTATGCTTTAAAGCAGTTACCATGGCAATGTCATGTACAGGTTAGCACAGTGACCTCTAAAGTCCCACATCGTGTGTGTGTGGATATGTAGGTGTGTGTCTGCATCCACAGTACATGTACTGTACAAGGTGCACGATGCATCAAAAGTATAGAGTAGGCTGGAGAGTTTGAGAAGCCCACGCAGAGGAGGCACACAGTGAAAGCCCCAACACACCTCAACTGACTTCCTGTGCAAAAGAAGTTGTCAAGTTGTGAGTTGTGAATCTATAAATGACCTCTTCTTTTAGCCGTTTCTGGCTGCATGGAGATAGAAGAGGAGAGAGGGGAGATAAAAGGCAAAAGAGAAGAAAGGAGCATGCATGATGAAAAAGAGAGACGAGATAAAAAAGAAAGAGCAGGAGAGATTGTGAGAATACAAGAGCAACTCAGCTGTCACTCAGATAAAAAAAAAAACTGCAAGCTG
This sequence comes from Acanthochromis polyacanthus, assembly GCF_021347895.1. Lineage (NCBI taxonomy): Eukaryota > Metazoa > Chordata > Actinopteri > Pomacentridae > Acanthochromis > Acanthochromis polyacanthus. The sequence continues at coordinate 16,160,385 of NC_067125.1, read as the reverse complement.
GAAAGTGACCAGCTTCTGATGCATTCACAGTTCATACAGTACACGGCATCCTTTCCAAGTTGAGTATAAACACAGCTGCAGAGGTGTGTGCGTGTGTGTGTGCACATGTCCACATTTGTGTGTCTGCATATCGGTTTGATGTCACGAGTCAAAATGGAACATGAGAGAAGCTGTCAACAAGCTCAACGGGGGGCTTTTTTCCCGAGGTGACTCGAGACCTGCCTGCTCAACTAAAATCTATGTTTTATAGGCTTCAAGTACATAAAGTTCTTTGATGGTGGAGCCACAGCTGCATGAAAACATATGCACGCCCATGCATGCCAGCATACAGATGCACACATTTACACAAACACATGCACTTAGAGCTCATCTGTTGAAGTTTGTGCAGCTGCACTCCAGACTGCAGTTTGTTGGCGAGTAATTTTCTGAGAAAAGTTTAGCTTATGTAAGTTGTTTATGCTAATACACATGGATGCAAGCCCTTGACTTGCACTTGAAACACATGACATGTACTTTTGAAATGCTGACAGAGTTAACAAAACAATCAAGTATGAATTTGGTACAATACAAGAAGAGGATTTTGTCTTTGGAAAGCTGCTGATTTCCTAATCCACCCTTTGTTGGCATTCTTTTCCAGTCGCATTTTAGAGAAGATATGCACTAGTGTCATGCCAACAGCGAGAAACCGAGATTTTGGGGAAAAAAAACAACAGAAAACAGCCAATCCCATTTCTCACCTCATTTCTCACCAAAATGGGCCCTGAAAATAACCTCGCAAAAGTAATTGATGCCGATGTGAATAACAATACCAATTACCAAGACAATTCCTCTTAATTGCATCAGTGGCCTTCTGGGTTGCGTTGTGTAAAGTTAACTTTATAGACATCTTTTAATTTACGACAATTTAGTTATTTTAAGCAAGAGTATTACTGAGCTTCACCGAAGTAGGACAGTGTTTTCAAATCTCTGTCTCTCCTCTTCAGCCGTCTCTCACTGGCTCTCTTTCCTCTCCTCAGAAAGCTCTTATGCTGTTTCTGTATATGCTTTCAATTTTGTTCTCATTTCACTCAAGTTTCCTAAAGCAGAGTTTTAAGTTTCTTAGAGAGGAAAAATGTTGAGCATAACATTAAAAATAGTAAATCGGAACTCATCCGACTATACCCTAGCTCATCTGTCGTCATTCAGGTTCTTTTCACATGTCCACATCATTTTATTTCTATTTCTCCCTGCTACACAGCCCTGCGGTTGTCACTTTTAATTCTGTCTTTGATTCTACTTTTGTCTTTTTCTATTCTTTTATTGGCTAAGTTGAACAGGAAACGTGTCTGTCCATGTTCCCAGAATTCCTTTCACAGTATTACCAGAGCGACGTACCCTGACTTCAGTGTTAAATCCAGCTGAAAAGGAACGTAATCATATCAGTGCTGAGCAGCAAAGTGGGTTATTTGACAGCAGAAAGAGAGACTGAAAGGGACAAGAGCCAGCCTCATTGCTGCTACAGGGAAAAGCTAATTCGACTCTTTCAAAGGGCATGAAAAGAACGGCACAGGAGAAGAGAAGAGAGTCGGTGAACAGATCTGTTCAATTCCATCTTACAGCCTACACCGGACATGTGCAAGAGGGATTAACAAGGATAATAAAAGGTTTTAATGGTGGAAATTTAAGAGAGCTAAAGTGTGCGGCTGAGTGTGTGACAGAGAAGGACAAACAGACAGAGAGGACAGAGAAGAACAGACAGACAGACAGTGAAGAGTTAGACTATCCAGCGCCATCTTCTCTGGTCCCCTCATTAAAAAACTTTAAGAAATATGTTGAAGAGTAGGGTTCATTCTTCGGTTTGCTGCGGTCTCAAATGAATGGCCTTTGGTGTGTAATTGTGCCTCTAAGCCCTGATCCTGTAGTGAAAAGACTGAATTTACAACAGCAGACATAATTAATACCCAGTTGAACTGACGAGAAAATTGATTCATGGAAAAAAAAGAATTAAATTTTTTTTAAAAACTAAATAAAGGTAAGCAGAACAAAGCTAAAGATAGGAGGTCTTCAGTATGTTCTGCTGTGCAGGTCAGTTGACCTGAGGACAAGCACTAACTGGCTCCAAATCATCTTTCATTTCCGCCTTGAAAGCAGATATCATCATTATGCAAAACAGCTTTGAAACTGGCTCTGCATTGCCATTTGGGCAGTAAGGGGTGAAAATACTAATGATTATGTAGCACATTTATCGCAAACCATATATCAGATCGTAAAAGACATTTGTCATTCTTATCATAGATTCCTACAAATGTACTACAACTTAATAAGTGAACTATTATGTCGTAATGTAGATAAACATTGCAATAAATGAATGAATAATGAAGGAGGAGGATGGAGATGTTTAAAAGAAGAAAGTGTATAGTACCACATTGAACTCAGACACAAATATTACAAATGAAGCCTGGTCTGACCTAACATTGTACCGCTGCAAAGTAGTTTCTGCATGTTTTAAATGAAAATATACTGGCAAGTATAATTTCATACAAGTGAGAATCATCTTCCTCTGCACATGAAAATTTGGATGGACTTTTCTATAGTATACTCCAGAAGTGCAGATAAAATTCCCACTGCCATTTTCTGTGTCACGCTGTCCTGAAGATGGAGAGATTGCACTCCCTCAACACCTGCACACAAGCCTAAAGCTGCGATGTCATTTTTAAGACTTAATAAATTTGAAAAGGTTAAATGACACCGTCATGTTGACTTGGCAGCCATTAATATCCTGTGTGGACTGAGGAAGCTTCTGAGGCTTTTAACATGAGTGCAGTATATTAGGTAATGGAGTATTTTTATACATAGATTAAAAATCAGCAGCGATTTGGTTCTCTTGTTGTCATTATAGAAAATGTAGACAAATATTACTACAGCTGTAAACAGTATCAACATACACCAATCAGTCACAACATTACACTGAAACCGCTGACAGGTGAAATGAATAACTTTGATTATCTTGTTGCAGGGAGATGTTTTTCTGGGTTTTAGGTCCTGATATCGACATGGACATTACTTTGACATGTACTACCCACCTAAACACCAATGCAATGGTTTTCCATCTTACCAGTGAGTGGATTAATTTTCCTGCAGAAACACAAAATGGTTGTTATATAAGTCTCTTATATATTGAAAAAATATAAGTCATTGAATAATGCAGCACAGCACGAAATGGAAACAAATGTTTCTACTAAAACCATGCAGTTTAACCATGTCAAACTGCATGGTTAAGCTGGAAACTCAAACATGCTTAAAACAAATAGAGATTATTATGTCAGTCAGTACTGCAACTGCAATAGATATCCAAGTTTCTATTACACCCAATAATAAGGTTAAAGAAGTTCTGTGTGTGTGGTAAATAAAAAGCAACATAGACACAAACCAGTGAAAGCAATTGTTTTCCTTTCTATTGTGCAATTGCTCTCTGATTTTGGTAGGAGCTTCAAATTCTATAAAAAAAAAGATAGTGCTGAATTCACAGCACAGCTCTCATCTTTACCTCTGTGTATGGTGATTTTGTCAGACAACAGTGCAGCTATAAAATCATGGTTTTAGCAGTGCAGAGCAGCTGTTTCATCATTTCACACTTGTTTCATTGTCTGACAAGAGACACAAAAGAAAATGTAAATAAGAACAGCTTTACAGGCGATTCAGCTGTATTAAAATACAGTATATGCGAGCACAGAGAGCAGGAAAAAAGAAAACCGATGTACTGTCATTCTGAATGGAGACTATTGTGTGTTTCTCTTCAGGTGTTCATGCATTGCATTAATGCTGTTGTGGGTTATTGTCCAAACCCAAACAACATTTTTGCATTATGATAATTTGAAGTATACCCATACTCGCAAAGTCGTGGGTCTTTGGAAATGTTTGCGCTGAACCGAGTAAGACTTTGCTTCAGCTGACATTGTCTAAAATTGTAGTTCTGACTGCAGCTGACCAATGACTGGAGCTATAAACAACTGACACAATGACGGATTTTCAGTGCTAATGTCATCAATTATGCTAAATAATCGTGTTCAGTCACCAAGCACACACCACACACTGGTCACGGCTCTCCCAGAGGGTCAGGGTCTCCCTTAGCAAGACAATGTGCTGCCTAACTCCACAAAAATGCTAAGGAACAGCTCAAGGAACACAAGACTCAGGCTCCAAAAACCCCACATGCCAATCTGACTGAGAATCATGGGATGAGCAGGAGCAAACCTGATTCACAAAGACCCCAACATGCAACGTACTCCTCCCAACGTATCCACTGCCAGTGTCTCGGTTGCAGACACCACAGGATGTCCTAAGAGGTCCCGTGTTTGTGCTCCGACTCATCAGCACAAATGGGATGTATGTAAATACAAAGACGATTTTAATGTTGTATCCTTTCCATTGGAAAATTGTCATCAGCGCTGCTTTACATGCACATGCAACTTGTGCATTAGTGAGGTAAAATCTCTCGCCTAATAGCATCCCAAAAGCTGGCATGGGATTGATGGGAAAGGCTGGAAATGCTTCATTGTTTGTTATACTAAACACCCCACAAATTACCATTAGGGCTGCAAGATTTCGCTTGAACACATGTTTTATTTACAAACACAGTGGATGTAAATGAGCACATCTGCCAATGAATTAATTTGAATGCAGACTGCCAATTAAGGCCTGATGCAGGACTATGTAAGACATGTCTTGCACATGCCCAGAAAGCAAAAGAGGCTCAAATGTAGAAAAATAATATTATTGTGATGTTTATATTCATGTTTGGGTCTGTGATGCTATAGCACAACAGCTATTAGTCAAATTTTGATATCTAATACCTCTCTCGCTGCCTCCGCCTCCCCCTTCCCACAATGAAAACATCCTGGACTGCTGTCAGATGGTGCTGGCAACCCTGACTCTACCATGCTAACAATGTCTGCTATGAATAGAAATAATTACCATACCTACAACAGTGGCACAAATTTTACACCTGCTTCTTCCCCACCCTGAATGCAGCATCTGCAATAACCTGCGCTACCGTGGTCAGTCAGCGATGATATATCAGTTATAGCAGTCATCCACCCCACTGTAATTTTTCCTACACAGGCACACCTAAAAATGCACGTTCATTCTCTTCAGTCTTGCTGCTTTTGTCATTTTGTCTGCAAGGTGCTGCTGCATTATTCCTGTTACTCCATTGCTCTTTTTATTCAGAATATTGAATAATTGACCCTGAATCGCAGTCAACAGGGGATTACTACGCGATTTTGTCCAAGCCAAATGTGCAATTGACTCGCTACTACAGTGTATCATTAACTTTTCAAAAAATGACTATGTAAAAACCTTGATTGCGAGTTCAAACTCATTACCGTTTAAAAGCGAGACAATAAATTGTAAAAGACACAGAGAACATGAGGTTTTCAACAATATTAGGAGTGTGAAATAATAGCTGGCTTCCAGAATAAATCAGAAACTAAAGGGGGAACTAATACGTTTTCTCAAAGGAGTCAACAGTGGGATGGATATTTCAGTAGTAATTATTTTACACATCTCTGCAGCTGATTCAGGCACACAGAGCAGAACCCATTACTGCACAAAATCTTTCAGAAGCCTGGGATGGAAGTTAATGACTTTCTGCTGCAAAAAGGAGAGGGTTTGGTCTATGCTCGAGAAAAAGACAGAGAGTGAGGGATGGGGATGATTAGGAAGGACAGATTGAGCAATACAAACAGAAATGGCAACAAGAAATTGAAACAGCGAGACTGAGAAAGGAGAGGAAGAGTGATAAACAGATGAATTGTGGGAAAGAGACAAGATGAGACTGGGAGTCGAACAGAGTGGTTATATATAGTAGTAGTGAAGGGGAAAACACAAAGGTTGGCAGAGGAAGAGACAAGAAAAGAAGACAGAGAGAAAGAGTGGTATGCCTTGTGCATGACAGGAACAACCAGGTGGTGCAGAGAGAAGATGAACAGCAAGCATCAAAAAGCTGGGTATGCAGGTTAAGGTCTCTGCTAATCATTAGCGCTCGGACTCTCTCTCACACACAAGGCCCGAACCTATCCAACAGATACAAATCATTACCGTATGCAAAATGGAAGAGAATGGCTGTGTGCAGCACTGAAACAATACAAACCTGCAGATGAGGTCAGGATAGTTTCATTACTCTCTGGTGTTGAGACTGAGCATGAAAAATGACATTCAGGGCAAGAATAAAAGCGTGATGTTTCTGTTTTGTTGACAAAATAAAAATAGTTTCGCAGCACTCCCAATATGTCACAATAAACCAAAATCAGCATTTCTTTCTTCACTTTCTTCTTTTTTTGTATCTTTTTGACTGTTTTGCTCATTTTATACACTGCTCAAAGCCAGTGCAGTTTCAGGATTTGAAGATGTCTATCACTGAAATACAAGGTGCAATCAAAACATTCTGACCCTGTTCTTGTTGCACAAACAGAGCATGACATGGTCGCGGACATGCAAGTGCTGTGAGCAGCAACTCTCCCGTGTAGATCCACAATAAGGTCCTGTGTTTTTGGAGGTGCAAACGTTGCAATGTCACTAGGGACATGCAGAAGCAGCACAAAGTTTGTGGAGATCTCAGTCAGCAGACCTCAAATAACCCAATCTTCACATCAAGTACGTTTACTGGTGACAAGAGTTGGATCTATGGCTGCAGCCCGGACACCAAACAGCAGACCCTGCAGTCTCCGAGTCAAAGCAAGGCACGTCAGGTCAGAAGTGCATTGAGAGGTCGCCTGTTGTATTCTTCAACATCCATAAGGGTATGCACCATGAACTCGTCCCTAAGAGTCAAGCTGTCAATACAGAGTTCTTCTATGACCTCCTGGGGTGTCTCAGGGAGAATATTCAGCATTCAGCACAAACGGCCTGAACTGTGGCGCGATGGCGACTCAGTGCTCCATCATGACAACGCTGATGCTTTTTTGGCTGCACCAACACTATCATCGCTCCCCACCTGCCCTACTCGCCAGATTTGGCTCCGCGCTACTTTTACATCTTCCCCAAAATGAAATTCAAGTTGAAGGGTTTGCTGTTTTGACACAGTGGAAGAGATCCAGTGCACATCGCAGGAGCGTGGCAGGAACACTGGGAGTGATGTATCACTGCAGAAGGAGACTTCCAAGGAGTAAATTTAAATCAGGTTTAGCTGCTGCTTTCCATAGGCGCAGGCTCTAAACTTTTAGATCACACCTTGTACTCTGAAAATAACACAGGCCTATGGAATAAATTATTCCATCTTCCCTGTAGGCTTGTTAGAATTGAATTACTGTAAGTAAAAAGAAGTGGGGCACAACTTTACTGAAATTTTTATGAGTTGATGCAGCATGTTTCACATAATCATTAATGAGCATTGTTCATTTTTGTACTGGAGAAACAATGTATTTATTTATATCACCTCTTTACAAAGCAATGTGATGATTATGAATATGCTGCACACAACAATAGCCTTATTAGCCGCAACATAAATCAATAAAGAGTTTTTCTAGGCAGTATTTGCTGGAAAAAAAAAGTAATTTCTTACTTTTTAATGGCACAAACGCAGTAGAGTAAATTCATCTATTCAGTTTATGCAACTGCCAGTCAAACTCTGTGTTTTTGGTTTACTATAACATTTAAGAATACTTTTCTGCTTTGTTAGATTATCAGAATTCTTGTCTTTTGGCCGAGGCACAAAGCTGGAGAACTCACACAAATGAAAGGGCACTTTAAACCGCACTGTGTCTGGGTCTTCATCAGCAGGTCACAGGGGAAATTTGTCTGTATTTTCAAGCCAAGTTTTTTCCCCTCCCAGTAAAGCTGACCTGTTAAAATGAATTACTTTAGCGGTCATAACACACCAACGGTCCGAAGACAACTCCCTTTCTCATCGTAACATCGAACGCTACAGGGACAACCCAAAAACTGTGAATGAGCATGGACATGTTAAATTTGACGACAGAAGTGAATTTAATCAGCATAGTTTGGAAAGGATTTCATAAGACGCCAAAGCTATTAAAATTCAGCAACATGAACATACAGGGAATTAATATGAAAATACATAAATCAACAAAATTGGACTTAAAAGGTTCTCAAACATCATCACCAACACTTATCAAGGTTAGCAACCATTTCCACAGCTGCACAAACATACACAAACCACTCCAGCACAAAGATGCACACAAATTTTGAAAGTGTGGGTTAGCATCAGCGTTTCTGTGTGGATGATAAATCAACACATTGTTGCTGCCTTCTGTTTGTCTTTAAGACCCCTGGATCAAGGCACTGCAGTTAGTCAAATCCAGAATGGGGTAGTACAAGGTATTGTTATTGATGTGCGGATGAACTTCTGAACCGCTCTAATGAGCGGTGAAATGCGAGACAAAACTTAACACTGAGATAGATGAAATACAAGAATCTGGAGCTGAGAGTACAATTACAGAAGAGAACAAAATACCAGAAACAATTAGCTCAAACTGAGTGTTTATATCAGTGCGTCACCTTGGCCTTGCCGCCTTGCCTAAACTCATGCTCAAATTCCCACTTAAAATTAACCTGCATCAATGCACCAATGCCCATGATTGTCAGAGCTCCCTCCTCACCCCCGCCCTCCCCATCTGGCATCCCAAATACCCCTATCCTTTCTGTCTCCCCCCTGTTTCTCCCTTCTGTCACTCCTCTCTCCCTCTCTTGCTCCACGCTCCCTCTCTCTCCTGTCAATTCTCTCCTCAGCGCTGCACTAAGTGGAGAGCAGTCTCACGGCTGCTTCCACTCAGCTGATTAGCTCCTTCCCTGGCGTCCGGACAGCTGTGGCTCATACTACTGATTACCACCTCTGCAATAAAGACCGGCTCATCCTTCCACTCGCTGCCAGATTGTCAAACCTGACTACCCTGTCAGTTTGTCTCTCGCCACGCTGTCTTTCTCTGCGGAGGAGAGGCAAAAACCTAACATTGTTTCTCTGCTCTTTTCCTCGCTAGAGAACCCCGCTGTCTGGACTCCCTCCCACCTTGGACCCCTTCTGCACCGTGTCCCTCTCTGGTTCCCCGACGTGGCTCCTTCCTGCTTCGTTTTTCCCCTCCGGCTTCCCCTGACCGGCCCTTCCTGACCGGACCACCGGCCCTTCCTAGCCAGACCTCCGGACCTCCCTGACTGGCCCTTCCTGACCGGACCTCCGGAACTCCCTGGCCGAGCCTTCCTGACCGGACCTCCGGACCTTCCTGACCGGACCTTCCGGACCTTCCTGACCGGATCTCCCTGACCGGACCCCTCCCCCCGGACCTTCCTCCCTGGACCCCCAGATCTCCCTACCGGAACCCCCTCTGTTCACCCATCCCCAGCTCCGTCACCCCTTCCCCGGACTCCGCCTCACCTCACCCTCCAAGACCCTCTCCTGACCTCCCACGTACTCCCCCACCCTTTCCCTCTAATAAAACCTTTCACATCCTACCTCTGCCTCTGCTGTATGGTCTCTACTTGGGTTCGCCACTGCATTCGTGACAATGATAGTACGTACTGAAAAGACAAACGGTAATAATAACTGTATTTGCAAAAACATATGCTAAACATTCCTTGCTTACTTGTTTTTGTCAATAATTGCTGTAACACTAATAAAATAAATACACAAAATAGAGTCAAGTGTGTTGGTAAAGCAACAGTTCTGCAGGTTTCTGGTTCCAAATATGACATTTCTGTGGCAGTGTATCTACACTCATTCAAAACGTATTCAATAATATACACTGAGAGACAGAAAAGTCCATTACAACACTGAATGCCATGTCTACTTCCCAAAAAAAAGGGAAAAAAAACAAGTAAGCTATTGTGCCTTCTTCTTTTGGCTCACATGATAGACTTTAGATTTGTTCTTCTTTTTTGGGACAATCATTGTTGATTACAAACTTTTAACAGCACAATTAAAACTCAAGATGTTCTACTTTTCTACTCTCTGTAATAGTGTTTTTGATGTAAGTGAGCCTACCTACAGTGGTCTCCAAAAAACTCATTTACTCCAACACCTGCCACAAGCTCATTAAAATGAAATGAAATCTTCTGTAGTTTCTGCATAATAATCATGATAGGAATTAAGTTTCATGTTCTAGGATTGTTGAGTTCACATTAAATAAATCCTAAACTAGCAAACAGGCATAACGCTTTTGCATAGTTTTAAGATTTAAAAAATGTGTTTTATGCAAATACTTGTGCATTTTAGAAAGAGTGTCATTAAAAACTCACTAATGCTACTGCCTACATTCTACTATATGAGAAAATAATAACAAAACCATGCCCATAGATGTAAAAGGCCTAAATATATAAAGTTGTTTAGGGTGCAGCAGACACAGTTTAAAGACATAGTGTAGCATTACGTAAGGGAAGGCTGCATATTCAGCTTTTGCTCCCATTATTTCCCAATCTTGTGTGTGGCTGATGACTTTAATGTGGTCTGCAAAATATTTGATAACTGTGATAGAAAACCCTCATCTCTATACAGTGTGTCTGCATTACTCCCTGTAAATAATTACTTGTTAACTGGCAATAATGTATACATTTATCAGTTCAGTAGGCAACGCACTGCACAGATCTAAATTAACCGTACGTCAGACCCAGAACAGCATGCTAACAACACACTTTAATCAATACTCAGTTCCCTCAGTTGCCCCTGTTCACACTGGAACCATTACTCCTCATTAATAAAGGTCTTTAGTTATGACCAGTGAAAATCAGCACTCAAAGTTTCTCTGCGACCTCAGTCGTGGTCAAAATTTTACACTTTTTCTGTTAACCCATAATAAAGTCATAAAGGAACCAAACTTCATGAATGTTTTTTGTGACAAAGTATTTGTTCCAATCACTCTATCAGAGAAAAATCAGAGTTGTAGAAACAACTGGGAACTCAAGAGAGCCATGACATTATGTTCTTTACAAGTGTATGTAAACTTTTGACCACGACTGTACCAGTATATATATATTAGCACTGAATTGCTGTCCTTCTCTCACTCTCTCTTCTATATTTAAAATGTGTGATTATCAGTCTGAACAAATGTACAGTATGAGTGTGTCTGTGAGGGTGTGTGAAGATTCACACGTGTGCCGTTTTAGAACTTTATTTTATGAGCTTCATCAGACAGTGAGAGGTCACCGAAAAGGTTACTGAGGTTCAAGCTTATAGCCTCGTTAAATGTTTTATGAGAAAGGCAGAGCAGTCATGCATATCACCTTCACAATGCCTTCAATAAGACAGGCCGGGGTAATCTATCCAACTAAAGACAGTTAGAGCTCCAGTCCTCTGGATACTTCTTCATTACCCAGTGGCATCCAACAGACACTGTTATTTGGTTTTCTTTTGAACCTCCCTTTTTTATGCTTTGTAACATAACTAGTGTGTCATGATTGACCAACATTAACATTACTCATTCAAATGATGAAAGGACAAATCACAAAATACTAAAACTAGGGCACAGTCTTTTTTTTTGTTTGCTTGTTTTGTTTTGTTTTTTTCATACACTGACCTCTGCTTTACTGTTTCATTGCTTGTTTTGTGAAAACAATCAGCTTTTGTATTTGTATTTGTATTTATTCTGAACTCCATTAGCTGCAACATGTGCAGCTACTCTTCCTAGAGTCAGTCCAACAGCGTTACAAAGAAAACATTTTACACCTGTTTTTCACCACATAATACCAAAATAAAAGTGACCCCCCACCCCCCAACCATTCACACACATTCACACCCACACACACCTACTTAAATATCTTAAAAAAGACAAACACAAACAAATACCTTTGGACCAAAAAATTAATATAACAAAAGATGCCTTTTTAAAAGAAATTTAAACTGCCGTTTACTGTTTGCATGAGTGACGTCACTTGGCAAAGAGTTCCAATTTATCATAGCCCTGTACATTACACTACTTGTTCCCATATTTCCTTTTACTGAAGGTAATTTAAATTTGCCCTCTGTGGCATGTCTTGTTTCATAACAATGAACATCGGAACTGAAATCTAATCTCTGATAGAGTATATTTGGTAATTTGGATTCAATAATATTTCTTGTCAAATTTAGCAGCGATGCTTTAAATCTCTCATTTATCTTTAGCCAAGACAACACATTATGCATCCAGTTTACATTCGTTCTAAAAGGACATCTGAGAGCACATCTAGCTGCTCTGTTTTGAATTATTTGTAAAACGTTTAAATCTGATGCAGCAGCACATGACCAAATTTCAGAACAGTAATCTAATTGTGACAGCACAAGTGTTTTTATAACATCTGTGGTCATGTTCAGAGGTAACATGTGAGAACATCTTCTAACTGTTGAGAGACCTCTGCCCATCTTACGGGCCACAGTTCTAATATGTTTAGACCAGGATAGCTTATTATCAATCCCAACACCAAGAAGTTTTATCTCCATGACCTGCTCAACAGTTGTATCTTTGACAACCAATTTCAGTTTGGGTTCATTCAACAACATATTTCTGGTTCCAAACACAATGCTCTTTGTCTTACCAATGTTTAAAGCAAGCTTGTTATTTGTAACCCACTCGTCTATAGATCTTAAATCAGTCATTAAAACATTTTGAAGTTCTTCTATTTTAATTTCTGATGAATAGATTGTTGAATCGTCAGCATACATTGCTATTTTTGCTTTTTTTAATACTAATGGCAAGTCATTTGTGTATATAGAGAACAGGAGTGGTCCTAGGCAGCTTCCCTGCGGTATACCACAGGAAACATTATTTCCATTTGAGAAGCTTCCATTAAAGAATACTTTTTGGCTCCTATTTCCTAAATAACTCTGAAGCCAATGTGATGCTGTTGAACTGAACCCATAACAATGCATTTTACGTAATAAAAGATCGTGATCTATAAGATCAAATGCTGAACTAAAATCTAAAAGCACAAGCACAGCTTTTTCAATGTGTCACCTTATACTGACTGTGTTGTTTCTAGTGTGATCTGGATCACCATCCCAGTCCAGAACTCAATAGAATGTCTGCCAGTTTTCCTGTTACACCAAGTGCCTGTTAGTTTTCTTTTACCTCAAAAAGCATGCTACGCTCCCGAATATTATAATTCAACTGCACCGACTACATAAAAATATATATCCCCATTCTCCAGCTTATGGGATTGATGTCAAGGTGAAATTAGCAAGCATGACAAATTGTAACTAGACGAGCCCTCAGTAGAGAGCAGAACCACGCCCTCTACTGACGAAAACCCTGTCCTCCCTATACAAATGATGCAATATGTATCAATTTTGATCATCGTACGTATCTCCCTTCCTACTTGATCTGCTGACCTGTAACTCCACAACTGAGCAGGGGACCTTAGACTGATCTTTAGTGCCAAGTTTGATCATCCTGACTTCAGCACTTGCAGAGATATCGGAACGGACATAGCCACATACATACATACTTACCCAGCCAGATACCGCACTGAATGTAGTAACCCCGCTGACGTTCGGTAGGCGTGGTTAAATAGCATTCAACACGATTTGTATGTAAAGTGTGTAAGTGTGACAAAAATAATTGTCTTCAGTGTTGAAATTCCTCATGTTTCACCAAATTAGCTGCATTTTCCTTTTCAATTTACATTTTATTTAAAACATCCATCGTATTTGTTGATTATAACCCCACAACCCATAGTGGCTAAAACTTTCCTCCATTTCCCATCATATCTTCATCTTTCAAATAATAAAATACCACCATACCATGTGCACACTGCACTTTACATCACTGACTCAGAGGCTGCGCTCATGACTCTGCTTACTCTTAAAGCATAGTGACTGATTTAGTATGCATAATGCAGACTATAGCCATTCCACAGTCCTTCAAACCTTTGAACCAGCGAATGGGTAAAAAGCACAAAAGCATTGGCTTAGTGAACAGTGAAATAGCGTCGTATTATCACAGGACTTTGCATTCTCTTTGCAAGCGGTCAAAACACATGTGGTGCACAGCAACGGAGCTCTGCAGTGCTGATCTCAGTGCTCTTTTCTGACTCTGAAGAGGTCTGGTGGTTTGCCGATGTGGACAGTATTTTCTCAGCATGGCCTCAGTCTGCTGAACCCCACAAAAGGCAAGTTAAATGTTAGCAAATACAAAGAAACGGTATGTGAATTCCTGATAAGTTTAAGCGCAGAAGTCGACTCAGATGGCTACACCCACAAACCTGTAACTAGTCTGATCAAAGAGCAAAGTCACAATGCAAGAACGAAAATTTGAAAAAAAGACGAACAAAATGACCAGAAGCCTTCCTCTGTGGTAAGTGTGACAGAGGAGAAAGTGAGACAACTAGAGGTAGATGTCATTTTTTTTTCAGTGCAAGACCCAAATGAGAAATTTCTTCTCTTGCCCTGGGTCCCAGGCTCATTAAAACATATCACTACTCTCGTCATGTGGGCACCCAGCAGGAGCACGTCTGTGACCCATTCTGGTTAGCGACCATTAAAAAATATTAAGCTAGAAGAAACGGGGGGATAAAGATAAGAGGAGAACAGAGAGGACAGAAGAGGTAGAGGGGATGCTGAGGCAGACATGCAATCGAGAGAGAAAGGAGTCTGTATTTTACTGCCTCGCTTTGTCTCTTTGCGCCTCTCAGCCTCCCCTTTTCTTCTCCTCGTTTGCTGCCATAGGGGGTAATGTAGCATGAAATATCTACTTAAAGCCAAGCTCAGGTGCTGCTGTAAAAAGAATAAGAGACTGTCTGGGTCTTTCTGTGTGCGTCTGTGTTTACACACAGTACTGTATGCGTGCATGTGGATGTGTAAGCACTGTGGCATGTACTTGATTGTCTCATATGTGTTGCATAAACCCTGTGTGATAATAAATGTACTACTGTGTGAATTCAGACAGCTTTTTGTGTCTGTGTTTGCATGTTTGAATGTGTGTGAGACAGAGTCATAGCTCCCCCCCTTCTCACATTCACACACTGCAGGACACAGATTACTACACTGTGTTAGGTAGAGGTGTGAACACATTAATATAAAGTGAAACACACACACACATTCAGGTGTGAAGCTACCTGGTTTTAAAAGCAATTCAGTTGGCAAGTTAAAGAGGTAAAGAGGCTGGCACAAATTTGGATTTGTAAGGTAGTTCATGTTACCTTCTCTGCTTAGGTTAAATGAACATTTTTCACTGCGATCACACACACAAATCTTGTATTTCTATCTACATGAATACCCTACATCCTATCCCAAAGCATAATTACCTCTATGTGTCGAGCCTGAAACACTACTATAACTAAAGTTCGTCATTTGAACCAAGACTGTAGCATCTTACTAACTTTTAAGAAATACTGCAACATTGTGGGAAATATGAGTTACAAGAGGAGATTATATTAAGTATGAAGAAAGTGCAGTGGTTCCTCGTCTATCGCGGGGATTACATTCCAGACCCCCTGCGATAGGCAAAAATTTGTGAAGTAGCGACCAAATTTATTTATTACTGATATATTTCAAGGCTTTATAAACCCTCCCCACACTCTTACAAACCTTTAATACACTGTTATTAACCTTTCCCACGCTCTTATAAACACTTCTTATGCTCTTAAGTGGGCATCAGTCAGTCTGCTCCACTCCCTTATAGTCTGAGCCAATCAGCGCTGTACACTATGCATTTTATTTAAATTTAATATTCTTTTAATATGTTTTTATCATTGTTTTTTATATTTTTTATGTTGTTTATAATTTTTTTAGGCCAGAACATGTTTATTTTACCGCAAAATAAAAATACATATATACCGCAAAATCCCACAAAATAGTGAAAAATCTGCAATACCAGATTTTTTACAATCAAAAAATCCGCGATACATTGAGACCACAAAAAGTGAACCGCACCATAGCGAGGGACCATTGTACTTTAATTAAACCGTTTTGCTTAGATTAGCTTAACCTGAACACCGGAAGTAGGGGAATACTGTTACTATAGCGTTACTTTTTTAACTGACAGCTAAATAAGGAAAAGATGGTTTTCACCTTGCTGACATGTTTCAACTGCATCCTCATACCGTCATCTGACATGTGATGTGTCGTTTTTATCAGGTGACCAATCTCAATTCAGAAACGACAAAACAAACAATCTACCACGAGGAATTACTTTATTTCCTTTCCTTATCCAAAGCTAAATGATACCTGTTAGTATCCAAAATGTGTAAATTACAGTGTTATATTTCTGTCTGCAAACAGATCAAAGATTAAAAACATAAGGATGGAGTTGAGGACTTACTGTAACAATTTCTTTGTAACCTGCAGTCACGAAAACTAACATTCAAGTGTCTCTGCTGTTTGCTTTGCACCCTCATTCTGATCACAAGATTTCTTAGCATCTCCGCTGGTTGCTTGGCAACTTCACAGAAGCAACAGACTCCAGGAAGTCAGTGCACATGGAGAGAAGAAATTGCACCATATAATTCCAAATAAAATCACAACATGCAACTTTTAAAGGTTTTAGAGTTGCTGGCAGGCATAGTTTTGAACTCTGCAGTAAGCCAGACAAGTTGTTCATAACTGCTTCAGGTCTAAAGGCAAACTATACGATCGCCTGCTAGCTCCACAGACATACAAGTGGTAGGTCTACTCATCTTCTAATCATAACTCTAGGCAAGAGAAACAAGTGTATTTCTCACAATGGCAGACTTTTTTTTAGCCTAGTCATTGTAGTTCTCTCAGCTTAATCTGAACAAAACCATAGGGGTGGCAGATCATCAAATAAAACATACATTAACAATTAAAAACAACTGTTAAAACAACTAAATGCACCAAAATTACATTCAGTGAAGCTGCCTCTTACTAACTCAACGTGACCCTTAAGTAATGGTCAAAATGTTAGAATGTTTCTCTCAAACTGATACAAAACTCGAATTATCACCTCATAGTTCTCAGACGACACAAAACTTTAAGTTGCAGTTTAAATTCATGTTTGTCCAGGGTGACACAATACAAGTGTTGATTTTTGTGACAACTGGTGTATGCACATTTGTAAATTTGATATGGGTCATGAACTGGAGACGAAGAGAAGAAAACATCAAATTCTGTGTCAGTCCATCGTTATGCCGAAGATCGTTACTGGTGATATATGATGGGACTGTGGCTACCATCCAGAGAAGAAACAGCAGTGTTCACAGTGGAAGAGACTGCAGTTGCAGATGACTCATTCAGGAGCGCATTAGAAGCATGCTCATTGTTTTCTTCAACATTCACATGTTTGTGGACCGGAAGTTAATCCCTCAGGGTCACACTGTCAAGACAGAGTACTAATGTAACGTCCTTGGTGTCTCTGAGGGAAAACAACAATTACACACTGTTTTTTTCTCTCTCTTTCTCCACTTACCCTGTTCACCAGATTTGGCTCCCTGTACCTTCACAAAAATATAATTCAAGAAGAAGAAGAGTGGGGGAAAGACATACAGACTCGAACCCATGACCACTGTGCTAAGACTATAGCCCTTGTTCATGAGTCGCACACTCAGCCTGCTGAGCTCCAGGGGAATCCAAGGGCATCACAGTTTTGACACATTACAAATAATGCAGAAGCAGTGGTAGCACTGTTCACTGCACAAGGATTATATTTTGACAGACAATAAATTTAAAAGGGGTTATAGGTTTTTCATTTTTTTAGTTACAGTTGAAGAACATTTTGATCAATCTTCGTAGATGCAGTAAAAACATTGAAATTCCTTATTTGCGTTCATGTTTGACCAATTATGCCGACTGATAAAACACAAAGCTGTACCCATGGCAGTAACTAATGCTTTAAATTTGAATGTTACTTTAAAAAAAAAAAAAAAAAAAACGAAAACATGGATGCTTCACACACATCTTCAACCCAGCAGCACAGAAGATCTGTAAAATCACCACAGTTTCAAGGTGAGCACCCAAGATTAGTGTCACCATTTCAGTGTTGGGCCAAATGTGATTTATGGTCCTAATCTCTGCTTCTGTTCCTGAGTTATGGCGTTGAATAATGGCCAGGAGAGTGTTTTTGTAGAACATTAGAATGTCACAGGTAAGGTGACCTTTAACCTCTTGGAAATAAAATGTCATGACTGCATCGTTTTATCCTATTAGACATTTGTGAGAAATTCCAATACAATTATAGGATAAATAATTGAGGTACAGCTAAAAATATGTTTTGTGAGGTCACAGTAATCTCGACCTTTCACCACCAAATTGTAATCAGTTCATCCTGGGGTCCAAGGGGACATTTGTGCTAAATCTGAAGGAATTCCCCTCAAGGCTGTTCCTGAGATGTCACGTTTACAAGAGTGGGATAGACAGACAACCTGAAATCATAATGCCTCCAGCTTCAGCTGTCGCCAGTGAGAAAGTATAAAAATAGCTTGTCTAAGACTCTTTGCTTACAGGTGCACCTTTGTATCGCTCTGCCTCTTCCTCTCCCAGTAATCACCCACTCAATCCCACCCACCCTCTCTGTCGTATCCCCACATGCAGTTCCGGGAACTTCCTCCTATTAACCAACCGCTGTCATTTATCTTTCCGGCTATCCATCCATCCACTAATTTATTCAGTCCTCTTCTCCCTCCCTGCCTCTTCTCCGATTTCCAGATAGCCTACCTCTTAGTTCGCTCGGCCTCGGCTTATTCCAGCTACAAAGAGAAAACTCCAAATCACTATTGATTCGGCTCTCATGAAAAATACATTTTGCGCATTAAGATTCAGACTCAGCCCTCGTTCTGTATCCCCACTCTGGTCATCTCCTAATCTCCTCCCTACATTCCTCCATACCTCCTTCTCTCTCCTCACAGCAGGTGAGAGGTATATTTTCCTTCCATACATCTGCCCAGACTTCTGTCTTCTGATCGATTTGCGCTCCAACTCTCCTGGTCCATTAGGACGAGTGTTTATGCTGGAAATATCAATACTTCTGCTCCTTTGTTTCTGTCTGTGCCCCTATCTTTTTTTATACTGCCCTCGGACTCTCCTTCCTTTAAGCTGCTTATACCCTCCTTGGTTCTACCCCTCACCATCATGATTTAGTTTTCCCACTTTGACACTCAGAAGTTTATTTCTCGAAAATAGCTCTGCCTGCATTTCCCTATTTCTTCTCAATATTACTTTTGTTGTTTTCTCTCCTCTCACTTGCCTTAAATTGCCTAAAACTGTAAGTACTGAAATTGCTTTTCCCCACATGGGGCTGAAAGAAAATATATTGTAGCTTTGTCACAAACTTTTTTTTGGTACTTACAAACTCACTCTGTTTCTATCTGTCTTATTCCTGTCCAAACACTTGCACAAACACAAGCGTGAGAGTGTACAAGCCATATACATATATCAGTGTACGTGGATTGCTAAGCTTGGTCATAAAACCTCATATATTGCCTGTCTGCAATGGTGGCTTAAGAGATATAATGAAGATTGTATCCCAACAGCTGTTTACAATCTATTCAAGCTGCCATTTCCATTGGATAAGCTTGTTTTGGCTTGGCTGGCATTGTATTTTCCCTGCTAACCAATTTGACGTAGCTTTTGGTGGCCATATCCTGTCTCTATTAATATCCTCATGACACTTCAATTTGCTATGTTTACTGCTCCTGCATACCTCCTACCCAACTGGTGTCATACTGGCTGTTACCTCAATCTGTGCCACTTGCTAGCCTAGCTGCAATTTGGAAGACAATTACATTCCAAAAGGAGCACCTGCTCATGTAACAAGAACAAAAAATACACATGAAAGTAAACATGTTGATGTACAGATTCCTGGAAATGCATGCACACAATTGTTGTCCACCGTTTCTTCAAGCTTAGCTGTTCCTTAAAAGTCTTTCAGGGTACAAAATTGTGAAGTAGCTACTGTATATGTATATGGAGTTATTATCCTATCTTCCTATCTTTAATTAAGATCGTAGTATAATTTCTTCATTTAATGTTCACATCAGCGTCCATTTTGGTACTTGTTGCTTTGTAACAGAACAAGATAGCCA
Organism: Acanthochromis polyacanthus; assembly: GCF_021347895.1. Classification (NCBI taxonomy): domain Eukaryota; kingdom Metazoa; phylum Chordata; class Actinopteri; family Pomacentridae; genus Acanthochromis; species Acanthochromis polyacanthus. Next base: position 16,140,453 of record NC_067125.1, on the reverse strand, counting down.
AGCTTGTCGTCACAGATGTACAAAAATGCCTTTATAAATTAAATCTGAAGAGCGTTATAGCACCATTAAAGTAAAACACAGACTTGACGTCCTTGATTTGGGTATTCAATGCTGGCGAGTGATCTGCTGAACCCGATAAAACGGTAACCTCCCATAGGGACGCTGTAAAAATTCTAATTGACCTAATTTTCTCCTGTAGTGATGGAAGCCAATATGCTATATTTAATGTAGCTCCAAAAGCAGGGCTCTGGACCAGATTAAATGGTCACGTATCAGAATATGTGATGTCAGAATTTCACATGGTCATTAGGTAATTTTGGAGTCCCTTCAGCCAAAACAGGTAGATACTTGGCAAAGCCTTACAAAATCTCAGCAAAATGAAGAAATAATGCTCTCAAACTGAAAGACCACATCCTTGACTGAAGATAGGAAAGTACAGATGTAGCCACGAAAACTGCATCGCATCGGTTTCCTCATACCTTGATGGTGTTTATATGAAAGTACACATGAAAGTCAGATCCTACTGAACCTCTTGAAAATGTTTAAATTTTTAATGTCATGCAACAACTGCAGTTTTCTCACCGAGAGAAAAAGTTGTTGTTTTTTCTTCTCTCTCTCTCCATTTGCATTGATTTACTGGAGTACAACAGAATGTTTTTTTAGAAAGTGATACACCAGTCCTGGAAACAAAACAGAACTGAGCTAAACTGAAACAAAATTGCGAATATTACATTTTTACGAGTACAATCTGGTACAGTCCTCATATACAATAGTCATCTTTGTTCCAAATGTCTTGTGAACGTATAGGTTTTCATGGCATCAGTCCATGATAGACTTGGAATAAAGTAAAATGAAAAAGTAATATGAACATTTAATTTTTCAGTTTTAGCAGTTAGTACAAACACAAGCAGAATAAAAAGTGAACTTAAGAGTTTATATTGAGACATTGCATTTAACCTTGTATCTACCACAGATGGTTTGGACATGCACGTATTCCCCAAACATACAGGGACAACGACAGCAACACTTATCTCCATCAGTGTTGTTAAATTGCAGTATTTATCATCCAATCACGCCAGAGTGTCAGGAAGCGGCAGGCCTCAATGCACAACTACAAAGTCCTGTTTGTTCAGTTATGGCTTATTTAAAAAAATGCTTTTGAAAGAGGTCGCTTTCACACAGAGGGGATTTTTTTCAGAGCACATGTGCAACGAATACTGCATTCATTAAACACAATCTTAATGATCTGGTCTCAAAATCAGATTGAAATGATCAATGTAGCCATAGGCCCCAGCTCAATGTAGATCGGGTGACTTGCTGGAACAACTTGCTGGAACACATAATCCAGCCTTTCCATGTTCTAGCTGTCTGTCTCACTGTGTGTTCCTGGGACTTATCAAGACTTTATCAGACTCCCCCATCCATCTATCACGGCTGGTATCTACACACCATTTTACCATAGTGAGATAGGATCAAGTCCTGTCTTCGTGTGTGTTCATGTGTGCATGTTCATGTTTTATTGCATCCAACACATCACGACCCCCCCAGTGTCAAACTCATTCTATGAGGCCCTTATCACTGGGTGGAAATACCAACTCTACAACCCCTACAGCCCTGGGATTAATAGACAGAGAGAGAGAGAGAGACAAAGGAAAAAGAGATGGGGTAGAAGGAGAAAGTGAGTGGAGAGGAGAAACATGACAAAAAGCGATACAGAGGAGCAGAAATGGATTCGAAAAAAGAAGTTATGGAATATGGAGCTAAGAGATATGAAGAAATTTTCTCATTTAGTTGCCAGATTAAACTTCCTTTCTGAATTTTTGGCAATCGCTACATTCTATTCTTCATTATCTTTTGGCAGCCAGAACATCTCCGTGGATGTTGAAGGCTCATGTACGTCCTTGGACATGGATGAAGACATAATGCAACCCTGACTCATAAACATATGTGCTGCGGTAAATTAGTTATATATGTTCTACCAGACAGGAAGAAACTGAAGAAAACGATGAGGAGTTTTACTGCTCGTCTGCGTGAGTGAAAGACTCCAGACAGACAGAGAAATAGAGAGAAAGTAGACAGAGGAGAGTAGTAGCGTGGCAAGGACATATGCTCCCAGCTGGATTCATTCTTTTTCCCTCATCACATTTTTACTTCAATTTATGATGATATTCAATTTCTGTCAATTTATCTGAAACAGTCTTTCTCTCTCTCCTCCTCATCTTCTCAGACCTCATCCCACTTCTCTTTATCTTTTCCTTTTCTCCTCCCCCCCCGTGTTCTTTATCTATATTCATCACTCTCTCCTTATGCCTTCCCTCCTTTCTTCTCTACCTCCATATCTCCCAGCAGATCTTCTTCTTCCTCCCTACAATCTGTCCTGCTGCTCTGTATCCACATCCTCCCCCTCCCCTTCTGTTTTCCTGGTCCATAAGGCATAACCATCCTCTTGTGTCAGGGTCGGCTTGGCTTTGGTGTTCTGCTACTTGTTTCTCCTCTTCCTTCTCCCACTGCCTGGGTTTTGTTCCCTCAGCCTCTAATCGGCTTTTCCGGGTTTGGGTTCGTCTCTTCCTAACTTTACCCTCTCTCGTCGCCACAGGATTATCCCTGTCAAAGTGGCTGGACTTCCTGGCTTGACGAGTGAGTCTATCTGCGTGTGAGGGATTTTTCTCGGCATGTGTACGTTCACACGCATCTTTGTTTTTGTTGTCGTCTTTTTTTTCTTCGTTTTTGCAACCCTGATCCTCTGTAATCACTGTTAGACAATCCCATAATACCCCACAGGTTCAAAGGCTCATCTGCATGTCGGTGAGAAAGAGAGAGTGACTGACAGAGAGGTGTTTACCCTTTTCACTCAACTGCATCTTACTAAAAAAAGAAATGTGTGACATGTGCTCATTTGGTTTCACTCTGATGCACAAGAATCCATCAAACATACATTCGTTTAAAAAAAAAACATGCCTGTGGATCTGTGCGAGCTTAATTCTAATGTCAGCACGCTTAACACTCACCATGCTAGTTTGCAGTGTTAGCATGGCAACATTTGTTACTTAGCAGTAAACACAAGCTGGAGCTGATGGGAAGGTCCATAGCTTTGCAGGTAATTGGGCATAAATCAAAGCAGTGGACAAATTAAAACTTTGATTTAACGATGGCTGTAGATGAAAAGTTTAAGGCTCTCCAAAGGTAAAATTATTCATGCAAGGAACCAGGCAGCCATGACGTCCCTGCACTGATGACACCACAATCAAAAAGTAATGCTTAAAGTAAACAGACAAAAGGCTAGTCAAATTAATCGTAGTAGTTTGATCTATGTTGCTGATTAACCACATGGTGCTACAACTCTGAGCAGGAAGGAAACAGAAGGCTTGGCAGCCATTTGGGGACTGGCATTTAGTCTCCAAGTCTCCCTCCTTCTTTTGTTCCTCTCTTTTAGCTCATTTCCATCCCTCCATCCCCTCTTTATTTAACTGGCTCTCTGTAAAGGTCCTGCTGTCAGCCTCCACCTGTCCCTGTCACCGTAAACAAAGACAACCAGGAGACACAGCACTCTCCCTGTTCTTTCCTGTGTCTGCTCTCTTTTCTCCCCTGTTGTCTTCTCTTACTTTCTTTTATTTCGTCTCCTCTTGATTCTCTTGATCCAGCTCTCTTCCCCTTTTTTCCACTGACACTTCTCTCTTACTTTTTATCACCCCCCACTTTTTCTCTCTCACTCAGACAATTTTTACCTTTTTTCCCCTCTCCCATTCTGTCATTTTCATTGTCCTAACACTTCTTTTCTTCTGTTTGAAGTTCTTGGTCTTGTGACAAACTTATATCACCAAAATTGCTGTTGCTGTGTATCTCCATTTCTCCTTTCCTATGTGCAGTTATTGAGTCATATGAATAATTCTACAACTTCTTTTCAACCTCATAATTTATAACATTGACTAAAATTATATTCTTATTATATATATATATATACATATATATATATATATATATATATATATATATATATATATATATATATGTATATGGAATCTGAAAAGGAATGCATAAAGAGCTTCTGTGCACATAAGAGTAGACAATAGTACATCCATCTCAGTGGTGCCCTTTTCTACTGTTAAGTCCAGATTTTTATATTCTGGCCTGGTTTACCACGTACAGAGCCACAGCAGACTGCGAATGTCTGCATTATGCAAATCACTTCCTGCCCGCACAAACAAGCCGGGACCAATCAATGTCAATCCCCATTCCCTCGGCCAATCAATGTCATTCCCTCTCCTACAAAACCGGGTCTAATCGAAAGGCATTGTTCCTCTGGCCCTGCATGCCAAATCAGGAGAGCGTCAGGAGAGTGTCTAAAATTCTCACATCCCACACTGTACCACATAACTTCAAGAGCCATCAATGTACAACAAGAGGAGATGAAAGTGGACATGATGAATTAGACAAACACAAAACAAAACATTGCAATACGGGTTGGGAACTTTTGCATGCGACGACGATGAAAAGTCAACAAAGGACAATACTTGCGTGCAAAAGCTGTGTCGACAGGTGTCCTCCATCATCACGTTCAACCTATGCGGCTGTCAGTTTTTCCTTCAGTGTTAATTTCGTCAGTATAAACTACGATGAAAAATATCCGTTGACAACCTATTTTTCACAATAAAAGCAGAATTAAATGAAAAGCAATATGTCAACATGGAACCTATGACAGTACGTTTTACCCTTTTTGTCAAAGAATAAGAACTGAACAACAGCGTTCAAGATGGATGAACGGAGAAATGAACTGAGATGAAAGCAGTGAGCTGCAGCATCTGAGCAATCACACGCTGCTATTCTGTTCAGAGCTTCCTCCTCTGTCCAAAACACATTAGGTTCAGCAGAGTTATCATTTTGACCTGTTGTATTGTTGTTCGTTAAAAAGCTCCATAATGGTAACATAACAGGTCAAGCTGTAATGTTATATCTGAGTTCTGCCAGTAAATGGACTTATAAAGTAAACTCATCTTCAAATTATAACAAGGAGTGACAACAAAACAACGGAGAAAGTTCCGTTGATCCAAAACTCACAATGCAACACAAATGATATGGATGCATAATAAAGCTAGTTGGATACCATCGTGTTGTTTTGCTAGAGCTTTCAGTGTTGGCACCACTGCTCACCTTAACCTTCTTTCCCGATCCGTATATTACACTCAACTCTCTATTTTCAGAATAATTCACTTGCAGACTTGCAGTACACTGACTTAGCTGCTGTCTTTTCCCGCAACAATCCGGATATATTGTGTGACACCACTGTCATACACCTTTCATTTCCATCAACCCAGTCACCCTCATCTGCTACATGTTCTGCAGTATGCACAGATGAGTAATTTTTTTTTTGGCTAGAAACATACCGCCAAGCATGCATCCACCCTCAAAGCCCCAGCGTTCCCCCATCTATAACCCCATCCCACTTTCCATATTTTCTTTAATAGTCTTGGGCTCCTTTTATCTCGTAAAGTGGTGGAGCTCATGCTGTCTATGTGGTGTCATTAAAGTCAGTGAAGCTGGTTTTAATTGTTGGTGAATTGGTCTTTTATGGCTAATGAAGCTTCTAGTATGGGCTGCTTGTACTATTTAATCAGTCATCATGTACTCTGTACCACCTACACACTCTGCATTGAGATAATGGGAGTGAGAGAGAAAGTGAATGCTGAATGGAGGGGGAAAAATCAAGAGCGATACAGACAGAAAGATGGACAGACTGATGTGCTCTAGTACACACAGAACTGCAGATCAGTATCACTTTATTTAGAGAACAAACGCTTCGATCTTCTTCTCAGTCTACCTACCACCAGGTTGTGACCAGTGCTGTGATATATAGATGAAAAAATATATACTGTATATCCATTTTTGTGTATTCAGTCTGCATCATTTTGCCCTGTACTGTAAAGAGTGTTATTAACTTGGTAATGCTGATGGTCCTGGTGAACAAGTGTTCGAATGACCCTCATGTTTCTGTTCATTTCCCGAAGGCGCTGCTCTCTATTTCTCTATAGAAAGGCATCTGAAGTGGTTCTTGGCCCAAAGGTGCCTAAATCTCTCCGCTGAGACAAATAAAGATGATTTTTTTTTAACGTTGATGGTAAAAAACTGCAGGTAGAACACAAGCTACTTTCTTGTGAGGTAAACTCTGCCGCATAACAACTCGGAACAATTCACATCAAGCGTCACAGCCAGTGTTGCATTTTATACAGTTTTTATTTTCCATATTTTCCATCTCTGTCCCCTGCATAATAATCAGGAAAATGGAAATGTCATAAAAAAGATTTTACAGTTTCAACTGACAGAGCCAGTGGGGGAGGTGGTCAGTTATACTGCAGTTTAGCATTTTTCAGCTCACTTCAATGCACTTTATTGTCCCCGCAGAAAGGTTACACTTCAACAATAATAAAACTTCTGATTTTCTAATTACTCTCTCACATAAAAAAACAGATCTGATTTGTAGGAATTCTGTCTGTCAAGTGTTAAATAACACAGTAAAGCAGCGCACGAAAGCCAAGTGTAATCATTTATGTATTTATGATCTTTTTTATAATTATGTTCGTAATGCTGTCCTATGAGAGTAGCATCGTGAGGTATTGTATAATTCAGGGTTATAATGAAGCAAGATAAACACAACTTTTACTTTTTAGTATGCGGCTTTGAATACTTTGGAAAATTACATATTGCAGCATGTCACGTTGAGGCAATACCGTAGCTAATATGAAATCACAACCTATTGTTCCCACATTGGAGTTGAATTAATCTGCCTTTATGAGAAAAGTGTGTTCTTGGCAGAGATGTCATCCGTCAATAAAATAAATGTAGCTTCCCAATAAGCTCCTTTTTAAATAACCTGCTGCACACTGTGCACTAACAAGCACATCTACACTACCAGTCAAAAGCTTTAGGACACCGCAGTTTTCTCAGTTTCCTATTGGAAATAATGCATGTTAATGTCCCATTGTACTCTGAAATGAAAACATAGAACAAATAAACAAATGAAGAAAAAAAATCAATTTAGAAACCAAAATGTATTCTAAACTTTTGACTCATCAGAACAGCCCCTTTTGGCAGATTTAACAGCTGAACACTCTCCTGGCATTCTTTCCACAAAGGAAATCAAATATTCTTCATAAAGTTCTTCCCAACTCTGTTGCAGAAGTTCCCATAAAAGTGTGGCACTTGTAGGCTGCTTTGCTTTCAGTCTTCTGTCCAGTTCATTCCAAACCAGCTCCATGAGGTTTAAGTCTGGAGATTGTGCTGGCGACTCCATGTTTTCAAGCTCACCATCTTGTTCTTTTTTCCTATTGTAGTTCTGGCATAGCTTGGACTTATGTTTTGGGTCACTCTCCTCCAATATTGACAGCTGACACCACACACTGAGGAACAATCCTTTCGCCTACTTGACAACATACAACTGAACCAAAAATTTCAAATTTTGATTCGTCAGTCCATAATATCTTCTTCCAGTCTTCAGTAGTCCATTGGTAGTGTTTCATGGCCCAGGCAAGCCTCTTTTCCTTAATCTGACGTCTTAGCAATGGCTTTCATGCTGCTATTCGACCTGTCAAACCTGAAACTCCAAATCTTCTCCTCACAGTTGAAACTGAGACTTTTTTACTACGACCACTATTAAGTTATGCTTGAAGCTGATGTCCTGTGAGCCGCCTATCACCAGGCTGCTGATTTTCAGAAACAACTTCTTCTGATTCTGTTGTGGCTTTGGGTCTTCCAGACCTCTTCCTGTCAGAGTTTCCCCCAGTTTCTGAGTGCCTTTGAAAATGGACTCACTGATACCTTGACTTTCTTTGCAATTTCTCTGAAGGAAAGACTTACATTTTCAAGTGGTATGATGATCTGTCTCTCCTCTATTGGTAATTGCCTTTTCCTCACCATTTTTATAGCAACACACTACTTTCTGCAGTACAATACTGTTAAAATAATGCTCTTGAGGGAATCGTGCCATGGTGTGTTCCAACACTATTTTTATGCCTGTAGGATTTGGTAGCACCAACTTTCAAGGCATAATCAACCTCCATTGTTGCAGAGCAGCTTTAAGTTGTTAACCCATGTCTTGTTGATAGTAGTTACAAATGTTATGAGCAAAATCCAGCCCACATTGCAATCTACTGCTGTCTTAGCTTAAACAAGCTACTCTGTGAAAAAAGTAAACTGTAATGTACCAGAATTTTCCATTTTGACAGATTCTATGTCTGTAAGTTTTAAATATGGGAATATACTGAAGTTTAAAGAATGTAATCTAATGTGAAAAAAGGCATTAAAAACCTTAATGACTCAAAGGTGATGATAAAGATTCCATTTTCAAAAAAGAAAATGCAAAAAATTAATTTTCTAAAAAAAAAATACATCAAAATTCTAAATACATTTGCTACATTTAGAATAATTTTGAAATTGATCTTTTTAGTTCAATAGAATTTTGAATTGAATTCAGAAAATAATTATTAGTTTTGGAATTTTGCATATAGTTTTCATTATTAAATGACAGTGACCTCATAATTACAGAACAAAAAACATCAAAAAAACAGCGATAACTGGCCACCATGATAGATAATTTTGTAGCAATTAATGGCTTTTGGCCAGTGTATATGTATGGCTTCTGGCAATTTGCCAACAATAGTGGAAACATTTCAAGATACTAATATCTAGGTAACAAATGAAACTCTAACCTTGAATCAGATGTGTTTGCCTATCTTTGAGGACTGTGGAGGTGTTCCTGCATCTTGTTTTAAAAAACTATGTGACACCATCTGAATAAAGGCCTTTAACTGCCAACAGCTCAGACCAAATCCTCAGACATAAAGCCAAAATATGTGTGCATAAAAAATAAGACAATAACACTGAAGGTAATAGATCAGCTTTCTTTGACAGTGGGTTCTTGCATGTACATGTATGCACCATGCCTGCCTACCTGTGTTCATACTGCTTCAGAGTGCGCACTGATGGAGTCACCACTCCTCATGGAAAATCCATCAACTGTTGAGTGGAACCTAAAGAAATCGAGCTGCTTTGTTCGAGTTTCCCGTTACCTTCCTGTCCACAAATTATTTCTGTGTTACTGTACACCATGACAGGTATGCACAATAGAAAACAACATTTAATGGAAGCTGGTGAGAGAGCAGAGTGCAGTCAAAGGGGCAGCTGAGCAATAAGTGAAGCTACAGACCGGCGTAACTCCTGGTTGACACAGACATGGGTGTGACAAAGTACGTCCACGTTCATTTTGCCCACACAGTTGATCTCTCTTTTTCTCACACACACAAACACACAGCAGGCTCTCATACAGAAACCGTAAGACACTATCACAGGTCTCTCATCTTAGCAGGTAGCATTATCTCTTTTCTTTTTGTCTTGGTGTCCCGGCATGTCTCTATAATACTCTCTTTGCCTCCCTTTCTGTTTCTCAGCAGTCTCGGCTGTATCCTCTTTCACACCTCCATCCTCTCCCACTCACTCTGTCCCCCTTTTTTTGTCTTCTTCTCATTCCCTCTAAGCAGTCTTTCCTGAAACCCCTTTCATGCTTTCACCGTGCTCTCTCTGCACATTCACTCCTCACTCTCTACAGCCTGTCCTGAAACCCTTTTATGCCTTTATGCCATCATCTCTTTCTCTCCCTCCCTCTCTTTCTCCCTCTCTCTCTGTCATATTCTTTTCTCTGCACCTGGCCATGACTCTTCCCCCATCGCTGTGGTTTCCCCTCTCCACCTCTCTGACAGCTTCACATTAATCATTCCTACATCCCCAGGAAGACTGCCTTCCTCCATACTCTCTCTTTCTCTCCCTTTCATTCTACATGTATCTCTCTTTCTCTCTCTCTCTCTCTCTCTCCCTGTCACACTTTCACTTAAAACCTGCTTCTCTTATTCTCCCTTCGTCTTTCCTTTCCCCATCAAATCTCTATTTATGGACATCGAACAAAAATGGTATCACCCGTCTCCCAAATTGTGTCAAGTTATCACATGTGGAATATGTTGCAAGAAAGTTTTGCATTAGCTGCAACAACAGTGAAACAGCAGTGTGTGTGTGTGTGTGTCAGATTGTGATGTATATTATGGGAAACTCTTAGCAGGCAATCAGACCAAAAATAGCACTGTGTCGAAAAAACACACCTGACTGCTTTGGTGGGGGCCTGATGCCTCAAGAACAGATGAAATATGATCCTGCTAGAGCGGTTTGAGTGAAACATAGCTGAATTTTATAGCTCTTTCAGATGGCAGAACACTGTATGGCACTTTGTAACACTCTGAGGAAGGATTTCAGAACTCTGAAATTTTATTAGGTGATAATTTGTGGACATAACAAAAGGAACCGGACACTGCATTTTAAGATGGCATCTTATTCATTCCAGTAAAGGTGAATCACGTTGGTTTCTATGCTTTTGGACCTCTAGAGCTTGTACATGAGAGTTCCTCCCTCCTTCCTGCTGTGCCAGTTGAGAGTATGTTTTTGGCATATTTGTGACATTCAGATAAATTTACTTAGAATTCTAAAGCCATTTTGCATCTTCTCTTTTTCTAACCAGAGTGCATCACGTGACTTTGTTTAACTACGACACAAAAATCACTTGAAAGCTAGCAACAATGACATCCTTCACGTTGATTACAAGATAAAGACTAGACTCACAGCATTCTTACTGCCAAGTAATTCCTTTGTATTGTGCACTTGCTCATAGCTTATTGGGCAACTGAGAAGGTTGCTTGATGACAACTGTATGCGTTTGTTGCACTTTTTTTGAATCCTCTTCGTTAGTACCACTGCAGTGACAGTATTGTGCTCTCCTTTAAGATGAGGGGGTTACACTGATGTCTGTCTGAAAATTATAAAAATGTTTTCTGCATGAACAATGGACAAATGACTTGCTTCTTCTTCACTCCTTTACTGCACATTGAAATTTAAAGTAATTATGTCGTGGTTCTGGCTGCCAATGTGAAGGATGAGTGGCCAAAATGGCAGATGGAAATAAAACAAAAGAAAAAACAAACTGTGAATGGCTCAGAAATTCCAGGAAATCAAGAGCTGAAGCTACACATTCATGCCACTACCAAGACATGCCTCACACCAAACAACTGCCAGCCATTCATTTATTTTCCTTATAGGCATTTTCAACTGTCTCTTTCACACACTCATTTGTTTTATGGTTCTCTCTTATGCTCTTAAACACTGTCTAATCCCTGATTAGTGGAGGAAGAGGGCGTTTAATGCTCCTCTCCTCTTACTGCTGAACTGTGACAAACAAGACAGCTCATAACCACACACACACAGACTTACAGAAAAAGGAAATCCACGTACGCGTGCAAACAACTCAAACACACGCGCATAAACGTATTCTATTTCTCCTGCGTTGCCACTCACGGATGTCCTTCTCTTTCTCTGGTGAAACAGGTACTTGAAAAGGATTTAATAGCATCCACTGAGTGCAACCAAACACTCAGACGACAATGGATTTACCCAAGAGAGAGAAAACCCCATATTAAACAAGAAGACATTCGAGCACAATCATACTAATTCTTCCAGGACCGCTTTTGTCAAAGTTATAATACAACATAAACAAGCAGAGAAATTATGTTTAGTGGTATTACTGCACTGCGGGCACGCATAGGAGTAGATTGTAGGAAGCAAAGCTCTGAGCAAGGGTATTACCCAGAGCTTGAATTTGGCAGGCAGTCATACTTTAATTTTGCCCACCTGCATAGTCTTATTTGCTACCATAAACCATTACGTCCTAAAATATTGAACAAGAGTAGGTGTAATATTTAATTCAATGCTATTCATCCTTATTAACATAGGGGATTAAGTATTTACTGTTCAAGGCATCTCTACAACCCAACAGACATCATTAAACTACCACCTATACTCGAAAGAAGATGAAGAGTAGATCAAGAGTGGGGTCATAGTGCAGAAATCCCAAGTCAATGAGCAGCTATATATCTGCGATGCACAGAATTAATGCAGTTGTTGATGCTGGCTTGTGAGACATTGTCTGCGTTTACCTGAAGGGTTGATGTTGGACACGTAAACCCAGAGCTGTCGTAAACAATTAGTCAGACAACAAACGGTGGAGTTGTGGACATTGAAGTGCTTGACTACAGCTCTGACTGACATGCCAGCATCCAGCATACCAACAACCCATTCTTGTCTTTCTTTTGTCATCTGTGGCATCATGTCATTTGCATAAAGCTGCATTTTAAGGTGGCCTTTGAAAGTCACTGGCCACGCGATGTGTACTGGTCACGCTATCTGATCGTTGTCCTTTAAAGTCACGCCTGACTAGAATGTGGATTACACAACCATAGTAATAGAAATCAGATTTTTAACTTGTTTGCTAGCAAGAAAAATATCTATTTTCTACATGTCAACAGATAATTCCTTTCCATGATTAATTAAGTTCAGACAGAGGGCAGAAACTCAAAGCTGATCCAATGTTTTCTGAGAGGAGCAATATGTGGTTCATCTCTACTGCTGGGGAAGAGCTGGCTTTTACTCTCAGTACCAAAACACTCACTGGTAAATAGTCTACCGTCAGTGGAGACGGGACAGTGGAAAGCGTCGATCAGGCTCACTTTAGGGTTGTTTTCAACTGACAGGGCCAACCATTCAGAAAAAAAAAGTGGGAGATGATTATGAACTCACCAAAAATCTGTTTTTCCAGCTCTTGTCTCATCCTAAATCTGTATTGGTGTGTTACGGTTGAATTTCAAGTTTTGCCTTCTCTTCTTTTCTATTCTATTCCATTCTATTCTTAGTAATGATTGGTATCCATAGAATCATACAAAAGTTGAGAAAATATTAGAAATTAACACAAAAATATATTTTATGAATTAATTCTATGTCAGGTGAAGTGGTAGCATAGCCTAATAATATTCCATAGGGAATACAAAAATAGAATTGTTGCATGGCATTAATAATGATATAGAACACAGTGTGGAAGTGGAGATTGTGAAATAAGCAATGATGCAAAGGCGACTGGATGATTGATTCCAACATTTAAATAGAACATTTGATTTGACAGCGGTTATGCAGCTGGTAAGAGTCACATGACAGACTGGATCAACTGGAAGTTCAGAATAATCTGAACAGAATGGTAAGTAAAGGATGGCAAATGAGTAACAACTGCTTGTTCCCCTTGCATGACAGTACCAAATAACAGAGCACAATGTCTGAATAAAAAGACACCAGGAAAAACAGCTGCATTTAGAAAGTGTCTATGATCAAGTGAAGTCGATAGTTTATCAGGCACACCAACATTTTCAAAGCAACTACCTTAAAAGCAAAGCCAACCAGGGGTGTGCCCACTTAATGAGCTGCATATGAACTAATACGATTAGAATTAACAAGTGAGACGTCGCCGACACTTCCAAACCTTCAACCGACCTGCTTGAAGAAAACATCAAGTTACTGAGCAAAGGAAAACATTGCTTGAAATGTCACTTGATGAGCAGTGATATTTTTCATTTCCCATATTGAATAAAGTAATTACAGTGGGCTCCAATCAGCGGAAGTGGTGGAACACTGGAGAGCTGACAGATTGCTATCTGTTTGACAGAGGCAAGTCAACAACACCTCTATCTTGGCTCACATTTCCCCTGATGCCACAACACTTTATCTCTTCATTACTAACTGATAGGAGATGGGGGCATGACAGTTAATTGCATCACTGGGATGTGTGAGGGTGTGTGTGTGTGTGTGTGTTTGTTAATAGCTCAACATCCTTAATAGCTTTGCCATGTACCTGTGTGCTACAGTATGCGTGCTTATTTTTAGCCTCAGATGTGCAGGTGATGCATGTGATGACTGATACTAACACCGGTCGCCAGGCCTTACCTGTGAAGACAGACTGAAAGTGTCTCTGCTGTCTCCTCCCCTCCCTTTCCCTTTATCTGTCCTCTTCCTCCCCTCATTATATCTTTTCCACACCTCTCCCCTCCCCTCCAGTCCCTTTCGTCACCGCTATCGTCACCTGAGGGTGTCTATGTCCCACGATGCATTGCAATCTGTCCGCACCCCTGGCCGCCGGTGGAACTGCAGTGACATCTACTGAGAGAGGAGAGGAGAGGAGAGGAGGCGAGAGGAGAGGAGGAACATGAATCACTACAGTATTGAAGTTCCAACAAAGAATGACAGAGTGAAAAAGGAGCGAGAGCAAGAACCAAGTCACACCTTGAACCTTTAATATTACTCATTCTGCTCTGTCCTTTAATATCAGCACAAATAAACTTTCCTTTTTTTAAACAATTGAAATTTCCCACCTCTTTTTTTTTTTTTTGGCTCCTCAGCCTAGTATTGTGTGCAGATAATTGCTTGTCTTTAATAACAACAGCTCTAAAAATGATTTTTATTCTAGTCAGCAGGCTTTGATACTGTTTGTAATTATTGTCTTAGCCACTGGCTGTCAAACCCCATTACGTGAGGTCAGGCTAAAATGACTATCCTGAGCTGATGACAATAATTTGACGACAGACACACATGCATTAGTCAATCATGCACAGACATGTGTATGCAAGGATACACACAGCTACACACACGCGTGAACGAGCACTCATGCGCGCCATTAACACAAACAAACGCACAGATGGAAATTTACCTTCTGACAAGAACTTATACCATGAATAATTCAGGAGCTGCTTTACATAAAACATCCATTCAGTCATACATGAATTAGAATTGTAGTTGTATGTGCAGGAAGCAATCAGCATGTTATGATAATAAAGCTGGGACGCTATGCATATTCACATGTGAACTGTGAGCAACCCTCATGCCTTTGCTGCAAATTACATGCCATTTCATAGGTATTACGTGATTTTAGACACTTGCTTTTCCATGTTACTCCTCTTACAAAAGTAAAAGAAGCATGCATGGTAACAAAAGGAATAAAATAAAATAATACATCTGACTTGAGAAATTATTCATAAAAAAAGAAATCAAATTGACTGCATAATTTTGTTTTTCATTTGTGACTATACAACATAAAAACAGCATTATAAAAGCATGAATACTTGCGTATGACTTAATAGCATTAGCAAATAGCGTTAAAATGGTGAATCATATTAGACTGAATGCAACTTTCATCATAAATAGGTAGAATCAGACGCTTTCTGCACAAACGGCAGATAAAGTGGTCGAAGACAGTAAAAAGTATTCTCAGGATAGCTTTGGTTTGTTGTCGCTCAAGTCCCATTTTGTAGATATATTGTCTAAAAATTTTTATTATACATATGCAGAGTTTCAAATTAATAACCAATTTCACAAATGTTTTCTTGATTGACAAATTAATTAAGTGAATTCATTGGAGAAACATTTCCTTAACAAGATTTTTCTTTTTTGCTTTTGCTATTTGACCAACTTCCAAATCCAAAGATAATCAACAGACAGTTAAGTCAAACAAAGTTTTCCATTAATGCAGAGCTTAAAGCAGAAACTTTTCTTTGTTTTAACTTTAAAGTATTCAAAGGCCATTAGTCAATTATCAAATGATGTATATGGAAATGATTTGTTTTGTTAAATTGTCATCTCGCCCTCCAAGGTGAAGAAACATAAATGCAGAAGCACTGCATTTCTCTCAAATGGTGTTTACTGTTGCAAATTGGCAGCATTTATGTACTTTCATAATTTTCAAGTTCAAGTAGCTTTATTGTCACTGTATAAACTGCATAAATAAGACAAGTCAAGGTGAGCTCAAAGCTGCTACATCTGCGTGTGCTGCCATCACTGTAGGTGGTTGTAATAACACTCTACTCAAATTAGCAAAGCATTTGTTGAGACCTGGGAAACCAACAACTGTTATACTGTGAAGTCCAGCAGGCACAAAAAAGGCGACCGCTTCAGTCATCATTCTCCTCTTCCGATATCTGTCGTTACCGTTTTCACAACGAGAAACAACAACCACCTCCAAGCAGCCATCTACCACACTGAAAATTTCAAGTTTTGCAGAGGATTTGGATCATGAAGTACTGCAACACTGCTAGTTTTTGTTGTTGATGTTGTTTTGAAGGGGATTACTAATTTTAATCACAGTGCTCATCAAAATAGTCTGAAATTTTTTTGTGATAATGGGTCAAAAAAAATTACAGTTAAACAGGAAAATGTCCAATATCGGCCTCGATAATGTGCCAGGCCGATAATAGTTGGATACTAGGGGTGTAAGGGTACACTAAAATGGAATTTCGGTTCGGTTCAGTTTCCTAGAGTATTCGGTTCGGTTAATTTTCGGTACAAAAAAGGCAGAAGGGGGGTGCGCGGGTGCGGGGTGCGGGGTGCAGGGTGCGCGGTTTGTCCCAGGCATACCAGCGGCGGCAGCTGTTAGCCGACCAGCTTGCGGGGGAGACCGGGGGAGAGCAGCCGGCGGACCCGCAGAGTTAAAAATGACAGCTCCGGTGGCTTGATGCTTTCCGGTTTTTTTTTTGTTTTTGTTTTTTTTTGGGCGTGGACCAGTGAGGAGGCAATTTCGGCAAAATTGTAGTGAGGCAGTGGCCTATACCAGCAAGGCGGCCCGCCTCGTCGGTCATATAGGAGGGGAAACACTGCATTTAACACGCCTGCTGGCAGCTCCTCCACTTCTTCAAGAAGTGGAAGAAGTGGTGTCCCATAGACATATATACGTAGACGCCTCATTGACTGCGGCTGCCCACTCGAGCGATGTGCCTGCAGCGCCGCCATCTTGGACCGGGGCCAGCCGAGGCAGCGGTGCATAGAAATCTATGGAGGAGAGAGGTACTGCTGAATCTAAAAGTGGAATTATTCGCCGAATTTTGGACCGATTGCCAAACTGTTTGATTTTTAGAAACGTCACACGTGTAGCTACTATACAAGGTGCTCGGATATTTTTTTTTACAATGCAGGTTTTGCCATACTGCTATTATTACTACTGTTAATAATAATAATAATTATTATTACTACTCTTAATATTATATCAATTATTACTATTATTACTGCTATTATTACTATTATTTTTATCATTATTATTACTGTTATTATTACTATTATATCACGTGTATAAATCACGTTCTTTGGGAAAGCTTAAACGTGAGAAAAGTAGCTAGAGATAAAGAATTGTCTACAACAAAAATAGTTTCATCATAAATCAGGGCTATTAGATCAATCAGATGCTGTATTCTAACCCACCAATTACTGCAGTAAGTTGCTAGGAACGCTAGATTCATAACATCGAATTTTAAACAAAAAATTGTCTCAGATTAGTTATTTCACCGGGAAGCAGCTGTGTAATACACAGGATGATGCAGAGAGCTGGTTAGATCATGGGTAGAAGCCAGACACGGAGCTGAGGGGTTCTATCCGTCTTCTCGGCGTTTATTTCACTCTAGCTATGACAACCTGCTAACAATATATTATTCCTTACATACATCTTACATGTGAAAAGTAATCCCACGAGCTCTTGTCTCCTTACAGCGCTCATTAGAGCATCCATAGGCTGAACAGAAGTCCGGCATCTAAGTGTTGAGTGGCAAAACCAGCATTGTAAAAAAATATCCGAGCACCTTGTATAGTAGCTACACGTGTGACGTTTCTAAAAATCAAACAGTTTGGCAATCGGTTCAAAATTCGACGAATAATTCCACTTTTAGATTCAGCAGTACCTCTCTCCTCCATAGACTTCTATGCACCGCTGCCTCGGCTGGCCCCGGTCCAAGATGGCGGCGCTGTAAGCACGTCTCTCGACAGCCTATGATGCGTCTACCTATATATGTCTATGGTGGTGTCCGACCAAGAAGTGGTGTCCGACACTCTAAAGCGTCCGTGTGAAAACACGTTAAGGACTTTAGTTCCCGACGGAGCGCTTAGATCACTCCAGTCATAAATTTGAAGAGAAAATAATATGAAATCTGAACCGAAACGGTGCGCAAGTGGACCGAACCGAACATGCCGTACCAAAACGGTTGAATACAACCACGTTAACCGTAACACCCCTATTGGATACTAACTTTTCTGTGTCTTTATCTGTTCATTGATTTAACGCTGCAAATTGAAGTTACAAATTTGACTTTTGTATTTCATCAAAATAATACTTTCCTGCCTTAAAATCGCTTTCATGTAAATCTCTGCAGCTTGAGCACACCAGCATATCTAAGACTCTGCTCAAACCCCGTAAAACTCCTCAACACTACACAACAGCAAGCTGTAATGTCACCTGCATTATTAACGGAAACTGAAGGTCAAAAATGACATAGAAAGCCCCAATGGACAAGTTAGCAGGATTGATTTCTTAGATTTTCCACATATAAATCTGCAGAAGTCTGAATCTGTTGTTTTTTTTGTTTTTGTTTTTTAAATTCCCATCAGTACAAAGCAGTTTCATGGTGGAAAAAAATCAGTCATGATGTTTCTCACAGCATATAAAAACACCATATGGACATAACAAGGGGGAAAAAGAAAACTTGATTTTCATTTGAGTGAGTCTTTAAATGCTTTTGTTATAGCTCATCATTTTCCACATCTACTGCTATGTCAGAATGAAAACAAATCTGAAGTTTATTTCTGACGGCTCGTGTCTCTTGCCCCATTAGGCTCAGTGGGTGGTAGACACAGCAATTAATTTGGTAAGTATAATCCTGTAATAAACACATACAAACTCCCCAGACAGAAAAAAAACTAAATGTGACAGACACATCTAGTATAGCTTCTTCATTTTTTCTGTCAGTTTTAGCATACCTTAAACCTACAACATGTTATTTGCACATAACACCTCTATTTATTTTTACATTCACCTGCAGATTTAGAGAGATGGACAACTTTAAAGTATACACAGGGAGATTAAAGTTGTTTCCTCTGCCTGAGGCCATTTGAGAGTGTACCAGCTTCAGCATCTACAGTACTGCCTCTTCACACATGATGAGATTACGGCTTGGAATACCAGCATCTGTCTGATTTATATATTATTAACTATTTCCATCCTGAGGGGCCGGTTCATTTTACAAAGTGCCTGTAGAGGGTGTAGCCCTGTCTATCAGAGGCCAATGACACAGGGACACATGTCAAATAAAACCGTATTACCTTTGATAGATTGACGGGGTTATAAGACTCGGAGCAGAAATGGACAGCCATGTCAGAGGTGGAATACAGGGAAGGAAGGAGTGGGGGAGTTAGAGGCAAACATGTTTGTGTTGCAGGTCGCACAGAAAGAAAAAGAGATGGCAGAAGAGGGTTGAACGCAAACTTAATTTAAAATGAAATCTAAGACATTACGGTGGTGGGAAAAAGGCTGAGGGGGAAGGAGACGGGAGAAATGAGGAGAGAGATGCAAGAGATAAAACAACTTGGGCAGGGGAGAGCGTGAGGCGGAGTGAGAAAGATGAAGGTGTGGGTGAGGTTTGCCTGTTTCTGAGATAACAGAGGGAGACAGGTCACAGTGGGGACAGTAGCTATCGGACCAGAATAACCCATAGTGTCGCTGTCTTATTCAAATAAACCACACACAGACTGACACTGGAATGCCCTGAGACCTCACCAGCATCGCCCTGCACATAACAACCTGCGTCTCCTGGGAAAGGTTGAAGACAAGAGTGAGAGCCTGAGAAAGAAACAGTAAGAGCCGATAGAAAACACACACACACACTGATCTATAGAGTCTAATAGGGCTGCACCATATTGGAAAAAACTGACAATGTGATATCTTCTTTTTCTGCAGTCCATATTGTGATTATTTGAGTAATTATTTGGAAGAACTAATCATTTAACAGATGATTCCATTTATTCCATTCACTCAAAATAAAAATAAAAAAATTTTTAAAAGCTGAAAAATTACTGTTTACTGTGAACACTTTTTGAGGGTGAGGTCTTCGGAACTTTTCTCATATAGTGTAGCACTGTCAGCGAAATCTGAAATAGCTTTGCACTTACAATACAGACCTTTGTGTTGCTTATTTAAATAGTCAAACAAATTAGTCGTGTTGCCTCCTGTGATGGCAACAGTTGCAGGACACTGGTGACAGAGTGTCTGTCTTTGGTCAATATCGTTCTGAAATATTTCCACACACCTGACTAGGGCCACGCAATAGTGGCCAAAATGATCATCAGAATTATTTGGATCAATGCTGCGCTTACAAATAGCCTATTTATCACAATTATCCATTGATTTAGGAGATAAAATCTTTTTTTTACTGCACTTCACTTTCACATTTATACAAATAGAGCACTGCATTCATCTCTGTGCTGTGGTACCTTCCTGCAAATGTACAAATCTTTACATCAAAATATGACTTTAAATAAGGATTCTCCTCATCTGCATTCAGTGCATCTCCTAAAGGAAAAAACACAGTTTTAATAAACTGCACAAACACACCTCACTTGCTAATCATTGACTAAAACAGAGTCTACAATTTACCCATAATCCCTAAATGCCTCACATGCATGCTGCAGTAGAAGCTGACAAGGTGGCTGCAGCTCAGACAGGTGAATGACAACAAGCCACTTTGAAAAGAGTGGAACAAGTGCTTCAACTATCAGGTTTCTAACTAACTTTAAAACAAAGGGCATCTTTCTAAATGAGGCGATCACATATTACCTGTCAATATCATGGTCGTGTTCATTTAGATGAGGGAATTCAAAATGAGGATCATGATTACTATTCCATTGACTGTTCAGGTGTACAACAGATGCAGCATTCCTTTTTCACCAAATCTTTCTTTTCAGTGTTTCTCCCCTGTTTGGCACTCATTTTGCTGTGCACATACGGAACCAACATTTTAACAAAATCCATATCCTCTAAATAAAGTTACATAAACTCAGTGCATCCAATAACCCCGAAGTCGGAGACAGACTTCTCTTGCAATATACATGGAGAAGAAGAACCGTGCAAGTTTATTTTTGGTGTCAAGCAGCAAATAAAGAAGTAACATGATGCGCTCTACTTAATGTGTCTTATCTCACATTACATGTGACTACTGCACATGCACACATCGCAGTGCCATTTCTGAAATTAATTATTTTGAAGCCCTTTCATGCGTCACTCTTTAAAATGACACTGGTTTTGTGATCACTGGGAAAAAGTACCCACTTGACTACGGCCGCTGACACTGGTGTAGCAAAAGCTCAGAATTCACTGCAGACCTGCTTTTGGTGGTTTTTGGTTGACTCTTGATAATCCTGACCAATTGTCAGCAGCAGGTGAAAGTTTGTGTTTTCATCCTAATTATGGCAGCGACACAACTGTGCCATTCATTTCACATTCACAAACTACTGTTTGCATGATTTTGGGATCTGCACCTGCTTTGAAATAGCCTTCAGTGACTTTTCTGACTTGTTCCACTCAATTATTTGCTTTTACAGACCATTAGCAAGCTCCTCATACTATCCCATTGTCGTGTTTGTAGCTGCTACTGATGAGCCCATCAAACGGGCACTATTTAAACTGATTCAGAGAAGTCACCAGCTGTAGCTGTAATGACTCCCAAGAAGTTAAGAGGCCTTGCCACTAAGACATTTAAGAATAACACAACTTTCATGATTAAAATTGATAATTCAAGTTGCAGAATGCATATTGTTTCACCTAATAGATTTTTCACTTTTTCAGAAGACCTACAATAAATCAAACACATTTGTTTCTGTAGCTCTTGCAAGATCATTCTGTCATTTTAAAGTATGGTGCATACTAGGGATGCACAATATATCGTTTCAGAATGACTTGTTTCAATTGTCTTGATTTGAACTAAATCCAGACCTCCCAGCAGTCTAAAAGTATATGCATACTGTGCCATTTGCACTTCTACACATAAAATTATGTTTTGGTACAGTGTAGACAGAACCAGCATCCCATAAGTACATGGGAATGTGTCTGAAACATGTCTTAGTCAAGTTCCAGTATATTCATTTAACCCTATTTCCACGCATTTTTCAAGTGTCTTAGAAAAATCATTCACTTTGTTTTCAGTAATGTAAATCGTAGCCTGAAACATAACCTGCTGACAGACTCATTCATATCAAAGCCCTGCCAAGCTCATTCTTTGCTATTTTAACCCCACTTAGCCTACACATTGATTTTATCCCCCAAAGAAGAGAGTATCCCTGAATTTATTTGCCGTGCGTTAAAAAAAGCAAACAAGAACACCGTATTTTACCTGAACAGGTTGCATGTATAAAAACTAAGTATGCATTATCCCTATAGCATGTAAATGTTATTAATTCTCAAAGCCTTGCTGCCTTAGAGTGATTGAGGTGTTTACTCCACTGCATATATTTTATAACTCAGTAGTGAGGGAGGGTGCACCTGCTTAGTCTCCCATTCTTTCTTATTATGCTTGGCAGGGTGATAGAGCACATAGCAATAGATCAATATTCACCCTCCCTCACACACACACACACACACACACACACCAAGACACTCAACCTCACTAAGGCGGACAGCACACAAACACGGAGCTACACACAGGGAGAAAAATGCACACAAACATGAATATATATGCACACGTAAATGCACAAGCGCATTTGCATGAGGGGTTGTGCCTGTTAGCCCATTTTCCAGGTTATGAGATGATTAGCATCCCATTAACAACAGTTTTCCTGCCCTGCAAAGCCCCTCTTTATGCCATAGGTGCTGTGTGATGATGAAGTATTGTTATCAGGGGCCATGAATCATCCTCTTTCCCCAAATTAAACATGCAACGTCATAAACACATTATGGTAAACCTGCGGTTCAAGATAGATGTGTCGGAGGGAATATGTGTGAATGTGTGTGAGTGTGTGAGTGAGTGCCTAGTGTCCCAGTTAAGTGTAATAAAGCACAGGGCTAAAATAATGTGATGAGTTAAATGAGCAGACCATCCATGCATTCAACTCCCTCAATACCCCACCCTCCATCCTCCATTCCTCTCTGTCTCCGGCGCTCTCTCCCTCCCTCTCTATCCATCTCCCTGTGCACGTGTGTGTGCGGGGAGTTTGGAGTTGGGCTGGGAGGTAATGTGATTCGACTGAAACGATTAATCTTGCTCAGGTGAGAGTGCGTTGGGAGAAACAGGGAGGGCAACAGGGGGAAGAGAGATGGGCAGCAATGGTGGTTTAAATGTAAGTTGAGAAACAGAAGAGGAGAAGGGGGGAAGCAGATGACGTATGGTTGGTGATTTCTCTTCTCTCGCTCTCTCTCTCCCTCCCTCAGTCTCTATCTTTCTTCATAAGTTTAGTCTTCGTTTTTTCGCACTCTGATCCAATCATTTCATTTGTTGCATCACCTTTCTTTGTTTCTTACTGCTCATTTTTCTCACTCCCTCACACTCTCCCACCTTAACTACACACCTTTTTAATGTTTTCCCGCAGTCTCTCTTCTACCCCTCCCTCCACCCTTTTATTCCCTATTACTTTCTCTTTTATTCTTTTGTTCAAAGGCCTGCAGTAATCTGTGAACCGACCAAATGCCACAGCCAAAAATCCTTTCACCTGCAGGACCTGCATAAAGTGTCTAGGCCTGTGTGAAAACTGTAAATGCAAATTTAGCCACCCTTTGTGCCGTTGAGTTCTACACAGTTTATATCAAAGTTTATAATGATTTTAACAGTGTGAAAAATTAGAAACTTGTAATTAGACTCCAGCACTTGAATCCAAGACAAGTATTTATTGCTTATCTGATTATATTTTAATAACCGTTTTCAATTTTTATGCTTTGAACTCATTACTAGAAGCACTCAATGTGCCTTTAAAGTCTGTCTTCACAGCAGTAGCTCTGTGCTTCAGAGTCACAGAGGCATTGTTAGGATCTCGCCATCCAGCATCTACCCTGCATTACTGATGCAGGACTTCCCAAACAATTAGTCTTTGAGGTAGAGCAGAGAAACAGAAGCTAGAGAACAAAAGGTGAAGTACACAGGCGCACTCCCCGGTGGAGCAAGAATCTGCAGGTACAAATGCATTTTGCTGTATAATCAAAACCTAAGAATATACTTACAGTTGGCAAACTAAACTTAATCTATAAGCATCAGCATCAAACAGTATCCCTGAGCTTAGTTGATGGAATAAAGATGAAACCTAAACTAAGAGCTAATAGTATTACTGGCTGGGGTACAGTGCTGGATCTGTGCTAATTTCTTAATTTGATTTCCCTCCTCAAATAGAGCGAGTAATTTGTTTAGGGGACCAGAATTTGCCCAATTTAGCTGGTAAGCTCCTTGGCAGCAGTAATGGGGATAAACAGCTAGCAGAAACTGCATCCTAATCATAGTGCGTCTGTCGAACTCTCACACACACCCACATACACACATACATACGTGCACAATGTGATTTTTCGGCCCTGCCCCATCTCTACATTCCACCATAATTATCTGGTTTAAAATTACAGCTTCATCAGGCTAAGTAGCTTGCCAACTAACCTGTTAGCCAAGTCAATTTGTACAGACACACTCACACCAAGGATTTATTGGCTTTCTGGCTTACGCAACACATACCAGTTTGACATTAGTTTATTGTAATGAAATAATGATGTAGTGTGCAATCATGTAGATAGAGTTCGTACGGGAAGATTTCTTTCCCCGACGAAGACAGTGCAGGTTATCCAACAGCCAT
Source organism: Acanthochromis polyacanthus (assembly GCF_021347895.1). Taxonomy (NCBI): domain Eukaryota; kingdom Metazoa; phylum Chordata; class Actinopteri; family Pomacentridae; genus Acanthochromis; species Acanthochromis polyacanthus. The sequence continues at coordinate 16,115,925 of NC_067125.1, read as the reverse complement.
AAGTTTGGTGTCAACAGATAATCTCTGATAATATTGTAGCCAGGGCAAGCACAGACAGAGCAAAGCATCAAATATCCGAGCAAAGCCAGACAATTTGTGACAGAGAGAAAAGATATATATATATATATATATATATATATATATATATATATATATATGGGAATATAAAGAGAAAGAGAAAGGGAATGAAAACAAGATAAAGGTCTCTCAGCAAAGTCTGTAGTTGAGAAATCGGACACACACACACGTCAGTCATTTCTATGTGGCTTGTATATATTTTTAAGAGCATCTCAAACATGCAGTACATGCAGAGACAGATTTGTGCAAGAGGGCAATGTTTGCTGCATCCCAAAGTCAGTAACAAACACTTCCATGAAGGGTCCTTAATTGGGCGCTCTGGCCCCACAAAGTGCACACACACCCAGTATACTGCACAGCAGAGTGCTATTGGACACGTTTCCCAGGACAGAGATTTGTTGTAACAGACATACTGGTTAAACCAACACACACAGATACACACACTCTCCACCCCTGCCACACATGCGCACTCTTTAGAAAAAAATCCAACCACTCCCTGTGTTCAGGGAGAGGAAACGTGTGTTATAGATTTTCAGTATTGAGACAATGTGTGTTTAACAAGCTTGTTCCCCATTATAAAGTTGCTACATCTAGATGTGTGTGTTTCCCCATAGGAAGCCCGACCCTCTTTCTCTCTATTACTTTCTCTATGTGTTGCTGAATTACCATCTTCCTTCTTCGTGTTTCATCTCCTTGGTTTCTTCGCTTTCCTCACGCTCTCTTCTCAATCCTTCTTTCCGCCTTTCCCACACATTTCTAGGCTAAGTGTTCCTTTATTTTCTAAAGATACGCCCATGCAGAGATAACACTGAGAATTTACGCTACTCTATGACTCATTCACCTTCACCTATACAAGACACCCGCCAAGCAGGAAGTTTGCGTACAGATGTGGCGCGACTCATCTCATAGACAGGAAGCGTGGGTGGGATGACTGACACACAGATTTGATTGACATATAGCCTCAAGACAGAGCAAGCCGAAGCATCTTTTCATCACAGATAGACCACTCTCAGTGTTCCCAATTGTCATCTCCACGTTCACTCACTGCTGTCATCAAATAATGATGTCTTCCACTTTTTTCCCTTCAGTTTTTCTCTCAACTGTCTGTTATTCGCAGCTTTTTGTTATCCGACTGGATGTTCCCATTTACTCTAATTCGTACTCTCGCTCTATGCGCGCCTCACCTCCACACTTTTACCCTCACCACCCCCCACTCCCTCTTTGGTTTCCCTCCTACGCCAGGTTCACGACCACACTGTTCCTCTTAAGCGTTCCCTCTATCATCTATTCATCATTATCACAAATGATGGGTAAGCGGTTGAGCTGCAGAGCCAATTCAAGTAGCACAATTCAAAGCTGCAGCGCTGAGTGACAGCATGTTGGCACTATTTGTGACATTCAGTCACGCAAGCAGTTGATAACTAGTTGCCTACCCCTTTATTTAACTGGGCATGGCTGAATGGGAAGTGGGGTCTCATTTTCACAGCAGTGATACCAAGCAGAGAGGTGGAGGAGGGAGTGTGTACGCACGCACATGAATACATGCATGAACAAAAACTCACACATTCACTTAAACACACACACGTTTATTTCTGTGAAGCAACGCTGCCACTGTCTCCTACTGACTCGATCAGTGCAAACTACCACAGAGTAAAGCTGCTGAGAAGAATGTAACTAAACAGAGCTGGGATTTTTAACAGCACTGTTCTTTTCTGAACCCCCTGAAGAAACCTCTGGCTCTTTTTGACATGGATTTTGCTTGGAGCGAGAAGTCAAAATCTGTTTGAACTCTGGTTGAACTTAGTAACAGTGTTCCCTTAGCTCCAGCAACCCCAAATGGAGGGGAAATAGCTCTGTGTTGCTACATTGTCATAAATATTCAATGAGAATTTTCTTCATCTGCAGATCTCTGACTTTCATGTGGCTCTACCTGTGTGTGTTTCATGGGGTAGAGTATTCAAATCGGAACCAAAAATTTTGTGCTGAGGAAAATTTGTGTGTAGAGGCAGATCAGCACCATGGACAGCTCCACATTTGCAAATCACGATCGCTAATAACACTTTAGCGCTTAAGACTTTTATCAGAAACCTGACACATTTGCAAAAACCGCAAAATGCATTAAAATGGTTTTAAAAGTTTAATGACTTTTTATTGGGAAATATTCACATTGAGATTATCCATTTTTTTTAAGCACTTAAACATTTTCTTTCATCATATCGTTTTTTTGGTTTTTTTTCCCTTTTATTGCCTCTCCAGCCACGTTACCTTACCTTCCACCTTCATTTCAATCTTGCCCTTATGTTTCATCATTGATTGATTGAAGTTTTTAGGCAGGTATAAAGGAGAGCTTATGCAAACCTTTGTGCACGGGCACAAAGACGTGTGCGTGTTTGTGTGCAAATGTGGCATCAAGAAAGTTTTCCAAGGGCCATTTATTTCTGAAGTTCTTTCCCAACAAAGAACCGATGTCAAAAAAATGAAAGCAATAAAAAGTAACAAATAATAAAAAAGACCTCGACAACAGCGCTACAGTCAGTGGACATATTTTTCACACATGCATCTTGTAGACCGAGCGAGGTGAACAGGGATGACGTGAGTTGTGGGAGACAGATGTTAAACTACTTGATTATTTCATTCATTCTTAGTGACTCCTAATGGCACTAACGCAGAATTCAAGCATTTCTTTATGTTTTTCTTCCACAGTTAGACAATTACAAACACACCCTTGCATCCACCTTCCCACTCAGCACACACAGCGTGATTTTAAAAAGTAGCACCCGATCATTGTTGATTTGGGTCTACAAACAGATTGTTGCCACCTGATTCACTGAGCAGCTGATGAGTGTGTAGGTATGTGTGTGTGTGTGTGTGTGTGTGTGTGTGTGTGTGTGTGTGTGTGTGTGTGTGTGTGTGTGTGTGTGTGTGTGTGTGTGTGTGTGTGTGTTTGTGAGTGACTAAGCAGTTTCAGTATGATTTACGACAAAGCAGAGACCTGACTTTCCCCTGATTTGTTTACCTTCTAACGCGCCCAGTCTGCCAAGACTCACAGACGGACAGACACACATGCAAATGAACAGTGTCACTGGTAAATTCCTTTCAGAAATAAGATTGATGCTCAAGTAAACTCATACTGAGCTGCACACTAAATATTTTGTCTAAAGATCTCAGTCACTCTAGAAAGAAACTGAATTCTTCTTCTTCTTTTTCTTAGAAGTAGAAAGACACACACACACACACATACAGACAGACACACTTACGTTCTCTTTAATGGTGAGTTTGTTCGTGTCGTATATAACATGATATGACCTGCCATGCTATGACCCTCAAGCTGTAATCTTTTGATCTTTAACCCTTCAATTTTTGAACTCAGCCACAGATCGGATTACACTCAGGCCATGTCACTTTTATTAGCCCCTCCTCCCTACGTGTCAGCATGAGTCATGTTGAAGGTGACAGGCCTGCGGTGAAAACACACGAAGGCAAAGAGTGAAAAAAAGACCAGCGGAGGGAAAACATGCTTTACACATACACAGCACGACACCATGTTTAAAGCCATCTGTTTCAGCCAGCAGGACACGGAGGCCACTCCTGTGCTTGCCGTCAAAGAAGGTCTATCTTTGCACTGGATGTGTGTGAGTGCGTCATCATGCAGTGCATGTATGATGTTTTCAGGCTATTTTTGAACCAGGCAATGGCAGGTCATTCTTGACACCTGCCTCATAGCACTGTCTTCTTTCTTATCTGTCTGAGATTCTGACTGTGCTAGTAGGCATTTCCCCAATAACTCATATTACCACCTCAGAGTGGGGTAGAAGGCCTGAAGGATCAAAACATAGGAAAGCAAAACCTTTGCATGAGTTACAGAAAATATGAAGGATTAACGGAAGGAAGTAGAATAACATGTCAGTGATGTTTTCATGCAATTTTTTAAAGGTATTTCCTGCTTTATTAGTTTCAATAGATCAGATGCGAGTAAAAACCAGTGAGAAAAGATGGAATGCATAATAACCATGATCGACAAAACAATAATGAGAAATAAACATAAAATGTGGGTACTACATGCACTTTTCATCCTGAAAAAATAAAAACATTTACTTTTTTGCCATTATTTTTTTATACATCTGCGCTATTTTGCTGGTAAGCACTACATAATCCACAGGTTTTTAATTATTCAACTGCATCTATACTGTTTTGGTGTCCTCACACTCTTTCTATACCATCTGCTTGCTTGAATCCACACTGCTGCTCCTCTGTTCCACATTTTGTACACCATTCTGGATGTGACCACCTGCTAAAGTTCCCCCGTGTTATTGTTAAACAGGTTGTGAGAGACCATGCCAAGTTCTATTTTGGTGCATCTCACAGACTTAGGGGTGTACAGTCAATATGAAACTTTGGAAGGGTCCCTCTTACAATTTCTTTAAAAAAAAGCACATTTATGATAGATATATTAGGCAGTAAAACTGCAACGGTGAGAAGTAGTCTAAAAATACGTATATATTTTAATTATACTGTGTTTATCATTAGAGGGCAGTAAACAGAGAAAAGCCACAGTATAAAGGATGCACAGGATTTAATGTTGTAATCCTTTGTGCAACCATCCAAAGACTGCATCCACATACAGAATCCCTATTCAGATGTCCAAGGAATGATGTACTAACTCCCAGATGGTGACTATAGAGGACACTACGCCTAACAGCAATAAATCCACAGGCCCGTTGTAAAGGCAGCACCATTCACCAGATACCTTATCCCAATAATACAGCGATGAGCCTCAAAGTCACATTGAAGCTCCTGCACACTAGGGTGCAACACTCCTTTCACAAATGTTTAGTTAAATTAGACCAAAAACACCTTCAGAGGACCTGGAAGTCACTTCTAGCATCCCAAACTTAAACTCAAAAGACGAAGCTGGTTGGAGAACATTAGGAAGATAGATAAGAAATGATTTTTGCTTACTTCAAAACTTTGTCAGTCTTAAGTGAATAAATTAAAGTCTGAATCTATAGGGTTCCTGAATATATCTGACTCAAGTTGTTATGTCTTTGCTGTCATTGTTCTGCATACAGAACCACACATATAGTCAAATGTGCTAGAATATCAATAGCAAATCAACTGAAACTGATGGTAAAGCACTGCAAAAGATCTCTGCATTTTCTAAATTATGTTTGTAGTTGGCAGTTTGTAATTGCTTCAAAAGATTCAAGAAGAATATAATCCTGACTGCAGTGATGTGATCACACTTAACACCTTTTAAAATTACATGACCATTTCAAAATAAACCTCATATATGCATTTACCCGCTACCTTTGACCTTAAGGATACATCCATCAATCCTTTCCCCACCGCTCTATCCTCACTAAGGTCACGGCGGGGGGGGGGGGGGGGGCGGCTGGAGTCTATCCCAGCTGATTCAGGTGAAGGCAGGGGACACCCTGGACAGGTCGCCAGTCTTTCGCAGGGTTCTTAAGGATACAGTGCAGTTAATTCAAAGAACTGGATAATCGAAAGACCACATGACTGCCACTCTACCACAAAAGCCCAGGGAGTGGACAGTCTACAGAATCACAAAAGTTTCAAAACTCAAGGTCGTCATAGAGAGGAGTCGCATAAATTTCTTTGAGGACAAAAATATCTGAAATGGGGGACAAAGAGCCAAAAGGAGCAAGAGAGATCGTAGAACGATCATCGATTCAGCACAAGAAAAACCTTTGTTCCAAAAACTGTCGCTTTGCTTTTGAAACAGGAGTGCGCATCTGCCACCGCTGATGCAGTCAAGTCTTTAACTTTATGAATATCCTATCACAATATTAGTCAGGAGACATCATCTCACATGCGGACTGGCTCACTGGATCGCTCTGTAAGTCAGATCCAATTATGGAGCCCAGGGATGACAGTTCATGAGTCCTGGGATAAAATATCACACCGAAAAGGCAGCTGCAAGCCTGTCATGTGCCTGTGACAGAAGAAGATGAGGCCAAGGGCAAGATTTAAGGATAGAAAATAGGAAAACCTGATGGGCAGGTGGGTTTGAATATTTCAAAGCAGCAGGAGAAGACATATTGATGAGTAAAAGAAGAAAAAGCAGCAGGTCAATTGGGCCTAAGAGCCTCTTAAAGACAGGTGAGTATAAATTTTTAGTTCGTTAAAGAGGATAGATTTTTAGACACCCATATTTAATGATAACCAATAAATGATTCTCCTTATTTAATAACATCAATGCTGACAGAAACATTCAACATGTCATAATGTCACCTTTAATAATTCTCCATTTCTTTGTTTTAAAAAATTTGTAAAAACTGAGCTGATTTATTTATTTTTCAACAAGTCTTCAACTTCATACGACCGCATCGGTCGTATGTAATGTGCACCGGAATACGACCCATGAGAGTGTATTTACGTTAGCGCCCCTACGGGGAAAAGGAACGCATTACGGGATTTAATTCGAGAAATGGCTTTTCCCTCGTGAAATGGCTTTTTCCTCACTTTCCCAGCATGGGTTTAGGGTTATGATTAGGGTTAGGGTGAGGGAAAGGGATAGGGATAGTGTTACATAAAACTTTGTTCATGGTGATGTTTCACCTGCGACTCCAGAGTGTCGATATTTACTCAACAGCCAGAGGTCGCATAGTCAAAACATAACACTCGGTCGTAATACGGGCGTGTACAGACGACCTATGTGGTCATTTTTGGTTTGAGGACAGGCTGTTATTTTTCCCCACTAAATGCCTGTACCATGAATCAGGATTTGGAAGAATCTACAGAGGTCATTGCAGAGACAGCAAGAGTGGAAGTCAGGAGTTTTTGTAGCTGCAAGCGATTTCAAAGCCATTTCACTGTTCTTTATGCATTTGTACAGCGATATCATCCTAAACAGAAACTGATTAATACAATAAAGCCTTTTACACTACTTGTTGACATTAGATTTGCAGTAAGTCTAAGCTGAATGATGCTTTTTACATGTGCTCTTTCGTTTCTCACAAAAGCGCTAAAGTGCTGCAGCTGAAATAAAAAGGCTATTATATACTCTTTATAAAACGTTGCTTTTTCTGAGTGGAATAATGTTAAATAGAATTCAAAAAGCAAATTTAGGTCATTGCAATAACAGTCAAATATAATTGTGCCCTAGTGATCAACAAAGCCACCATTTTATTTTTTTGCTAGGGATTGACCAAAGATCAGACTTGCCAATAAAATGAACTAAATGTGCTACCCTGGCTTACATGCAGCTGCCTCTCTACATAACATTTAACGTATTTATGCCCATATTCAATTTTACCAATCCTTATTAATCAAGTACCCAAGTTATGAATGACAGGTCCCCTACTAACACGTCCTGGTAACATACAACATTTAACGAATATTGGGCTCTTTGAATATTAGTAACTGGTATCAGCCTGGGGGAAAAAACAAAACCAAACAGCCAATCTTTCTTTGTTGCTACCCTTCTTTTCAGATTTTGGCTGCAGAATCTCTGTTGCTTTCAGCCAGTATTATATTTTAAAATTACTCATATTAGCTTTAGATTATGGTTTGTTCTGAAATATGCAGCTCTAGATCTGTCCATGTCTGAAATGGTCATGAATGGTCATCTGATGCCAATATGACCGCACTTAATAGCCTGCTTCATAAACAGTAAGTTGATGATCAGCTTCGTATGACTGCTTAAAGCCACAGAATGAAATTATATTTCCTTGATATGCTGTACGTACGTCGTAGTACAGCCCAAGGAGATAGTTGCTCCAATGTCCTCAGATGGCCTGAGAGTATCAATATTATATTTGCCTCAACTGCAACTTTAAGGACAAGCTCTGCAGCTTGTTTCGACTCTCATTCCACCCAGACACAGTTACATTCACACCACAGTGTGATTGTGAAGACTCAAATTGTGACAAATGTTATATCCATATCCTCCAAACCAATTTCCCTCACTTTATTTGTTGGCCTATCTTTTTTTCAAGCTCTTTTCATCCACTACCCATCCCTGTATTCCTTCATTCTATCGTTATTTCTTTGCTTCCTCCCTTCCTTATTTCGTATTTCCTTCCTTCCTACCATCTGTCATCTCCTCCCTCCCTTCACACCTTCCTCTCTCCTTTACCGCCCTCACAATATGTCCACAGTCTAGCTGTTTACCGAGCGTCCACTCTGTCATCTGCACTGTGACTGATGCCGTTCCAGTGCAATCCCTCTCCACAGTGACACCACTCTGCCTTCAAAATTCAATCATTTAGTGAAACTGCAGTCATGAACCATCTCTCATCTCCACCATTCTGGCTCTTACTGAGAGGCAACATTGGCATGGCCTGCTGATGTCCTGCCTAGATATTAAACACTTTGGACACTTGAAGCAGTTTAACTCTGATGTGTTTCGATGGGTTTCACTGGTCTCTTGGGGAGGATAGCAGTCACAGTCCTATTTTGGGATGTGGTGGAGAGGGAAGGTTTCTGCTGAGCCAAACTCATGCTGAACTAGGCTGTGCTGCGACACCTGAGGCCACATATTTATTACTTCCTGAGCTGCTGAATGTATATTAGGATTAATAAATCAAAATCGGTAAGTGGATTTGGCCAGTGGCAGGTACACACAAGACTCAGATGTAAGCTTTAGAGCACACTGTCGCAGAAAACTATTAATGTCACGGAAATGACTTGCATCCAGTAAGTATTTACCAACTTTAACATCAGCAAAATGATAATTTGTGCATTCTGCCAATCCACATTCCCCTTATGAATCCAAGTTGTCAAGGAGTCGACTAAGGTAAAGCGCCTCTAAATGGACTAAAATAAACTTCATTTACCGTTAACAGATTTCAATTAAAATTTATCTTCCCAAGTGAAAATTCACACTCCAAATCCTGTCCACCTGTCTTTCTGGGGCTCTTCTGCCCATCTTACCGGCTGCTGCTTCTTCCTCTAGTGGTGATCAGTGAGTCTCCTCTCTCTCTTCTGGCTCTCTCCTCCTCCCTTCTCTCTTGACTCTCATAATTCTCTGAATTTTTCAAACCCACCTGCCAATTGGACTCTCTCATTTTCTTTTCCTCAATGTTCACCTTCTGTCTCATTTTTTCTCTTTCAGAGCCACCAGCCAGAGTCGTCGTTTTCAGTATGATTGCTTTTTTTTTTCCTACCTGGGCACATTTACTGTCAGATCCCTGGGCTCCGGTGAGCCAGCCCACATGTGAGATGATGTTTCCTGGCTAATTTTGTGATCAGATGTTCATGTGGGGAGAAATCTGGGCACAATGCGGACAAATCGGTTATTTAATTAGCAAAGCCACACCCCACCGTTTAATCTGCTTTCCTGCATCAACAGAGCCAGATGCAGGTTCATATTTCAATAATATCAAGAGACGCGTGTCAGAACAGAGGGTTTTTTTCTGCGCTGAAAAATCAGCTGTTCTGAGACCCCTCAGTCTCCCTTTGGTTTGTAGAGCCTCATTCCAGTCATTTTGGATAGAGCTGGGCAATATAACTGGAAAGTTTACCATAATTAAAAGATTATACTCAGCCTATATAGTAAATAATTATTGATAATTTTCAAATGACCTCAGCAGCACTAAAAGTCTAATTTGGACCTAAAAACACTACTTTGAATTGAACCACTTTAGAGGACACAGTGGCCATGGTTAAATGAAAACAAAAAGAATGATCTCACTTTCATACATACAGAGCAAAAAAACAAGCAAACAGACAAAAATAAGTAAAACTTGTAGGTGTATGGAGGACAGCCACAGCAAAGTCACAACGAGAAGTGAAAGTGCAGCGTGACTTGTCTGGGCCAGACATCACTAACAGGGTTGTTTAGTTGGACGTGGTATGGGACAGAGGGTCGTGAGAGTTTTTAGACCACAAAACCTCCAAGGGAGAAACACCAGTCTCTGCCTACTATAGCCTAAACTAGGGAGGGTCTGTGGGTGAGGAGAAATGTAATCAGCGACAGACTAGTGCACCTTGGGAGACCTGCACAGAGGACATGAGGAGAGTGGTGGAGGGCGAAGGAGCTCCATTATCGACTTTGCATTTTCTTTTTTGTTATATTTTTTGGCTTTTTTTGACAGGTTAAGTTGAGTGGCAGATAGGAAAGTAGGGGACCAAAGGGCCGTGAGCTGGAATCGAACCCAGGCTGCTGCTTCAGGGAATCTAGCCCCTGTTCATGGGTCACCCGCTCAACCAGTTGAGCTGTCTGGACACCCAAACTTACATTTGCATGTTATTTTTCATGGCAGGAGGGTCCAGGTGCTGGCGTCTTCGGCGGTCATGACCCGCGATTCCTCCCAGTGCGGACGGCCCCTAAGGAGGCATTTTCCATAATCGTCAGGGCCATGCCAGGTCTCCCTACAGTCTGTGGTGAGAGTGAGTGAGTGTGCGTGTGTGTGTGTGCAGCTGCCTGTATATATGTACAGTGGGTACGGAAAGTATTCAGACCCCTTGAAATTTTTCACTCTCTGTGTCATTACAGCCATTAGCCAAAATCAAAAAAGTTCATTTTATTTCTCATTAATGTACACTCAGCACCCCATCTTGACAAAAAAAACAGGAATGTAGAAATTTGTGTAAATTTATTAAAAAACAAAAACTGAAATATCACATGGTCATAAGTATTCAGACCATTTGCATCGACATTCATATTTAACTCACATGCTGTCCATTTCTTCTGATCCTCCTCGAGATGGTTCTGCTTCTTTATTGGAGTCCAGCTGTGTTTAATTAAACTGATTGGACTTGATTAGGAAAGGCACACACCTGTCTATATCAGACCTTACATCTCACAGTGCATGTCAGAGCAAATGAGAATCATGAGGTCGAAGGAACTGCCCAAGGAGCTCAGAGACAGTATTGTGGCAAGGCACAGATCTGGCCAAGGTTACAAAAGAATTTCTGCAGCACTCAAGGTTCCTAAGAGCACAGTGGCCTCCATAATCCTCAAATGGAAGAAGTTTGGGATGACCACAACTCTTCCTAGACCTGGCCGTCCAGCCAAACTGAGCAATCATGGGAGAAGAGCCTTGGTGAGAGAGGTAAAGAAGAACCCAAAGATCACTTTGGCTGAGCTCCAGAGATGCAGTCAGGAGATAGGAGAAAGTTCCACAAAGTCAACTATCACTGCAGCCCTCCACCAGTCGGGGCTTTATGGCATAGTGGCCCGACGGAAGCCTCTCCTCAGTGCAAGACACATGAAAGCCCGCATAGAGTTTGCTAAAAAACACATGAAGGACTCCCAGACTATGAGAAATAAGATTCTCTGGTCTGATGAGACCAAGATTGAACTTTTTGGTGTTAATTCTAAGCGGTATGTGTGGAGAAAACCAGGCACTGCTCATCACCTGCCCAATACAATCCCTACAGTGAAACATGGTGGTGGGAGCATCATGTTGTGGGGGTGTTTTTCAGCTGCAGGGACAGGACGACTGGTTGCAATTGAAGGAAGGATGAATGTGGCCAAGTACAGAGATATCCTGGAGGAAAACCTCTTCCAGAGTGCTCAGGACCTCAGACTGGGCCGAAGGTTCACCTTTCAACAGGACAATGACTCTAAGCACACAGCTAAAATAACAAAGGAGTGGCTTCAGAACAACTCTGTGACCGTTCTTGACTGGCCCAGCCAGAGCCCTGACCTAAACCCAACTGAGCATCTCTGGAGAGACCTCAAAATGGCTGTCCACCAACATTCACCATCCAACCTGACAGAACTGGAGAGGATCTGCAAGGAAGAATGGCAGAGGATCCCCAAATCCAGGTGTGAAAAATTTGTTGCGTCATTCCCAAGAAGACTCATGGCTGTACTAGCTGAAAAGGGTGCTTCTACTCAATACTGAGCACAGGGTCTGAATACTTATGACCATGTGATATTTCAGTTTTTGTTTTTTAATAAATTTGCAAAAATTTCTACATTTCTGTTTTTTTTCTGTCAAGATGGGGTGCTGAGTGTACATGAATGAGAAATAAAATGAACTTTTTTGATTTTGGTAAATGGCTGCAATGACACAGAGTGTGAAAAATTTCAAGGGGTCTGAATACTTTCTGTACCCACTGTACATATCGAGAGAGGGAGGGACAGGTTTTCTTGTTTTTGATTTAATGTTTTTAAATGTTGTAAAGCATATTCTTTTGCATTTTTATTGTATGAAAAGTGCAATATAAATAAAGTTTGATTGATTGATTGATTGATTGCAGTATGCATGTGCTGCATGTGTCGAACACTCCATCAAACCACTGCTTTATTGTAACAATAAAGAATCTATCCCGAGTATGACAGACAATCATTTTATATGCTCAGGCCTGATCGCAGATATGCATCATTTTTATCCATCTGCCTATCTATTAATTCCACTCCTTTTGCCTGTATTATATAGAAACAGCTGAAGAGAGAAAGGAAGAGGGGAGAAAGAGTTGATGACAGGCACCAGAGGGCCAGGGGGAGGAATCAAAGCCACGCTACTGTGGTAAGGACTGAGTCTTATTACATGGTCTGTGCCCTCTGCCAAGTGAGTTACGGGTACCTCTGTTTCTCCATATTGTCCTTTAACTCTTCTCCTCTTGCCCTGCCTACTCTGTTCAGATTCTATACACTGTCCTTCATGGAAGAGGGATGCATTCTGTGTTGCTTGTTACTTAGCTTGTTATTCACATGCATTTTTCAGTTTATAGGAAACTTTTCATTGTAATATGAGAACGCTATGGAAATGTTAGCTTGAAGACTGATGGCAGACAGAAGCTATTTATACTCTGACTTTGTTTCATCATCAATCCATCCAATCATGATAGTTTCAAGTCGACTTATCAAGCTGACTCTGCTGATGACAACAATGTCAAATGGCTGAAAGCATAAAAACAGGTAAGAGTTAGTTGATTTCAGCATGTCATGCCAAAGTAGACCGTTTTACCAGGTATCCAGCTTCCCAGATGATCTCAAGTCTTTCTCCATGTTTTCATCCCACCTTTCCAACAGACGTTGCTTCTGCTCTTGCTTTCCATTTGTTCCTCTTTTAATTAAATCCATACCCCATCTTCCCTCTCTTGTTTTCCCCTGTAGCCCCACCTCTCTGCATGTACCTATTGTCGGGTCAGCACAGTACAACAACCTTGACATCGCTTATACACTGACATCCAAGCAGAGAAAATCCTATTGCCTCCTCAAGCATTTGTCCCATAGCGCTCTGTACTGTAGATAGCAGCAAACACAGATAGTAGCAATCTGCTGAAAGTCCCGGTCTCCCCCTCCCCTCCACTTCTCTAATCCAAAATCTGTCAATAATAGGCTGATGTCTGACAAGATGTGGTGGAGAGAAATAGGAAGCCCATTGAAATGTTACAAAGGTTTGATGTGTGATGTCAGGTGCTCCCCTTCTTAAACATGACACCCTCTTCAAGCTCGGACTGCTGAGCGGAGAAATGCAATCTCTTATCTTGTCACTCTTATTGCAGGTGGGGTGTGGAGTGGGGGGGGGACTGGGGAGAAAAAAAGACAGAGAAGGAGGGCTAAGAGAGGAGAAGCAGAGTGGTAAAAGAGGGAAGAGTACATTGTGAGAAGGAGGCAAAGGAGAGTGGTGACATGAGGAGAGAGGGAAGCAGAAAAAGGTGGAGGGTGGAAGAAGTAAAGAGTGTTTATTTAGTAAATCTGACAGCAGTCATAATCCCATTCTGCACAGTTCAGGGTGAACATCTAGAGTCTTGGGGGAAGGAGAAGAGGTTTAGGAGAGGGAGGTAAAAGCACTAAATGGGGTGGTTTGGGGGGGTGGGGTTTGGACTGAAACTGAAAGGAGTGAAAGAAGAGAAAGCAAGGCTCTGAAATACACAAGTTTTCTGGCCATCTTGTTGCGAGAGCTCCTCATCACAGGGGAGATGGAGCCTGCGTCGTGTAAAGAAAGATAACACTGAATTTAATCCTAAACCATACTGCATCTCATAACTCACAATGCGCTACACATTCAGCCAGTGTCAGAGCGGGTCTGGCTGCTGCTGCCGATGCTCCAGGTCTAGATCCAAAATGGGAAACAGGTAAGAAAAGCAATATGTTTTAATGAGGCTGGGAACCACAGCGAGAGACTAAATTCCAGTCCCAAGCTGAAAATATTTACAAACCCCTGCTAACAGCCCTCACCTGACACTTGTATTACACGCAGGCCTCAAAATTAACACGCTAAGCAAACACACATGCACACACGCACACGTCATGTTACCTCCAGCTCTGTATTTCCACGGTGGGAAGCCGGGCTGTGGCGTGAACATAAAGCCCCTGGCAGGCAGCTCAGAATGATGTAGTGCCTTGTAATGAATTTGATTTCATCCTGCCATTTCGGGCAATAAACATACAAGCTTAAGATGTATGGAGTTGTAAATTCTAACCGCGGCACTCTATTCAGTTGGGTGTGTGAAGATTGGTTAGTGAGCGGTGTGACAAGGTTGGACAAGAGGATTGTGTGCGTGTGTCTGTGACATTTGTGTGGAGCAGCTAACATGGTTTTGCTGCAGCACATGTCCTTCAAAGGTATACGCATTTTACTGTATATAAATACAAGGCAAAACACGCAGCATTAAATACTGGTTCGAAAATTACAATAAATCATTCCTCTAAATGATTAGAAAATTAAAGGCATTGAATTGAAAAGATTTTTTTTTTTCTTACAAAATAATCCCCAAGGCTGAATATTAGACTTAAGCACATAAGGTAGAGGGTTTATGCAATGACACTAAAATTTAATTATTTCTCTTGTGAAGAGGGGACAGGTACAGCAGAGATGTTAGCAAAGGGAAAAGGAGGATAAAAGACAACGAAACGGGGGAGAAGAGGAGTAAGTGTCTGCAGAAAAGTGGATTAACGGTGTCACTCATTGGAAAAGACTGTGAAGGGAGACGAGTGTGTGTGTGTGTGTGTGTGTGCGTGTGTGTGTGTGTGTAGCTTCTTAACATATTGAACAGTGACATAGGCTAACATGTCTCTTCATCTCTTCAATTATGAAATTAGCAGTGCTATTCTTAGTGCTCAAACTGTTGACGGGAAGAGTTTCCAATCAAATTCAATCACTGCTGTGTCATATTAAAAAAAATCCTTTTTTTAATGCAGCATTTTATAACATCGGTGGATTTTCCAGCATCTATAAATTATTCACACACAGCAGTTGCACTAAGCCCGACTGTTATGACTCCAATTCAAAAGAACTGCATATTAGTCTCACTGCACTGCACACGTTTTTGCTAATACAGTGAATAACCATAAAACAAAAGCTCTGAGTAAATTGCTGCTGATCTGTGGTCTTGTTTCACTATTCAGAATTTGAAATCACTTAGCAGACCTGTTATAGCTGGCGTTACATAAAAACCCAGATGGTTGTAGTATATCTTTTACCGAGTTAGACGACCATAAACATCAACGAAAGAGCTAACCAGAAATAGCAGAATATTAAAAACAAGCCTCAATTTGATCCCAGGGTAAGTGTTGTTTTCTCTGTCATTCGGAGAAAAACAACACACCTTTAGCTCCAACCATCAAAATGCTGTTTTTGCAACTGCATAATGTTGATTGTTGATTTTTTTCAGACTTTATAGTGCAGCTACTAGACAACCAAAAGGGTGTAAGCGTGTTTTTTCACTAAAAAGAATGCCTGTCTTTTTGCACCCACTTTGCTGTTATGAGACGGTTAGATTAGGACTTCAATAAGGAATTCCTACTTTAGCTCTGCAAGAGTTCAATAAAGCAGAGGTTAATACAAGTGTCTTTACCTCCAAAACAAGTGAATTACTGTGTGTTTCCTCATAGGTGTCAGTAAGTGGAAATGTGTATGTGGATTTGTGAGCTTCTCTGCACAGCTCTTGTTCTGGTATGTGTTTTTCTGCATTCTCCACGAGATGTAATATAATTCGTCGTAGTCTGCGGGTCCCTTCTGTCTGATTTAAATGGACGTCTTTAATGCACCGCTTTGCGTCCTTTTAAACACATACAAGGGGAGCTACCACTGACCGCATAATCAAATCTGCATGAACGCACTAAAACATAAACAAACGCACTATTACACATCAGCATGCTAGCTCACACATTCCTATGTAGAGAAGCAACATCAGACATAGACACACAAACATTAAAAAAAAACAAATTACCAACCCAGACAGAGCAAGCTAAACCCAAAAGGAACTTGACTATGTAATTTTGGCTGAATAGCAACAAGCCTCTGCGGTATAATGGCCGCAATTCGGCTGAAGGCTGTTTCATTTCAGTATCAAAGTGGCCGTAATGAAGGCTGAATGACACTGGGGAAGGGCACAATAGCTCAGATATTGCTTCTAATTAATGTAGCTGATGTTAGAAACATGAATTAGATCTTTCTGAGCTGAGAAATAGATGTAATTAAGTCAAATGACTGCTACATTCTCTGTTGCTTCACTTTCGTTCTTTTTTACTTTTCTCTTTTGCAGATTTTTGTTGTCATCTCTTATATTCTGTCATCTACCCTCACCTATCTCCCTCAACACTTAGATGCGAATAATATCACAGTATCTGTCTTGTTATGAAGATTTTAATATTCTACTCATTTTCTCTCCCTCTATCAGTCTGCACGCCTCTCTAATGATGAGCATAACTATCTCCCTGCCTGTCTTTGCACCATGTTAGTCTGTCTGTCTCCCTTGTCTCCTCTTGCCTTTTGAAAATAAAAGCTGAGCCTGCTTGACACCAACAGGATTACCTGAGCAGACATGACTCTCACCTTTGTTCTCCGCAGCGTCAACACTCCACATTATCATTCCAAAGGAAGTGGAGGAAGCCCTCGGATTTTTGAACTGGGGTTTTGCGTAAAAAACACTTGAACAGCAGACACATGTTAATTATGCCACTGCACAGCTCAAATCACATTTTCTGTCCAAAGATAACAAAATCCACCTACCAGCACCTCTAAAGCTCAAAGCTCTTCATGTGTTATAGATGTAATTTGTTTCATCCATACAAAATTCAAAGTCTAAGAACTACAGCCTGTAGTTCAATGGAAGGTTTACACTGCTTTTGGGCCCGTTTCCCCTCGTTTCATCCTTCTTGACAGAGTAATCTGGTTTGGGACCTCTGTCTGAACCGATGTGCGGCCCAGATTATCTGGTAATATGAGTGATGTACAGATCCAGTCTTAATCTTCCTAAGATACTTGCAGATTAATTGGGACTGCCCTGATGAACATAAGTATTTGATATTTAAAAGATAAAATCAGAATGGGTATGATGATTACAAAAGCACGCAGAACAGCGGACAGCCTTTGCCAAGCAATGCTAAAAATTCTAGCTTAGCTCTTGGGGCTAAGATTAGCTACAGTTATTAAAACTGATAATTAAAACCTCACCTCCAGTTCTGGCTGTAGAATAGAAAAACTGTGTTAGCCCAGTACTACTCCGCCAAAGAACGCAGTTACATGACAATTACAGTACGTTTTTCTGTCTGTGCGCAACATTACTTACAAACGTCAGAAATGACACAAGGACCACCTGATTAGATTTTGGCAGTGATACCGCTTTTATTCTGGATCTACGGATTTGCTAAGAATTTCCGTATCATTGCGAGATAACGGCACGGCGTCACAGTAACTATGACAACACGTGACTTATCCGTCAGAAATCATACAAGGAACAATTCATTACATTCTGGGGGTGTTTCCTAGTCCCATAAATTCCTGCCACGCGCTATATATTTATGTCACGTGATTCGGTATCCATACATAACGTACACATGCATAACACATGCCTGTGCTCAGCGCAAGGTCATTTTCTATTAAAGATTTCATCCGTCAGAAATGATACAAAGACTGAGCAGCCTTGGAGGAGTACTTAGGTCTCTGAGTGCTTTTCTTGTTTACATCTGCTTTCCTGTGAAGGCACATGAGGTCGCGCTCCGCTCTCCGGAACAATAATCTTAATTATATCCTTTAGCGTGTGATGCACCATTATTTTCAAATCACGTAATGTGTGCGTGTCTGAGATGAGAGAAATGATCATCTGTGAAGTTTAAAAATCTCTTAGGATGTTAAAAGTCCTGTAGTAAAAGCCCAGCGGTGAAAAGGGTCAATGAAGGTATGTTTGGCCCAGAAATATTACACAATCCAACCTCACATTCCACTACAACTTGCCATTACCATCACTTTTTCCAGCCCCAATCTTTGCAAAAAAAGTAGTTCACTTTAATGAGGGTTTATTTTAATATACAAATATTCTAACTAGATTGCTAATGAACCAGCCAGTGGTCTAAAAACTTTGACATTTTGGAAAAATTACTGTTTAGTCATCACTTCATATACAGTTTCATTGAAGTTCCTTCCTGATTTTTGCTGACATAATAGCATCCAAGCCATTAGTATATTCATGCATCAGCAAGATGGCACTTCTCCTCCGTCATGGCAGGGCAGCGCACTGGTATCAAAGTAAACTGGCTACTGATACACATTAAAGTAAATACACATTTCGACTTCCATCACTGAAAAAGCCACACATGGGCTGACACCATTTTAAATAAGGAACAGATTTCTTTTAAAAAGTATACTTTCTGTTGAAAACGAGACTCCTTAGGTCATCACAAAGATTGATTAGTTTGTAGAGAGACATGATTTGATAACTGAAGAATAAATCATTTCAGAGTAAGGCATCATGAGGGATATAAACACTATCAAAATTATTGCTATGAGTAGGAGCATTTATGTGCATTGTGGCTTGGTAATAAGCATTTCTATCATCATAGGCACACGGTGTGTTAAGGTAAACAGGTTAGTGTATTTGCAGTTAGGGCAAGATGAGAAGAAAGCCATTTGGTGTTGCAGAATTGCATTATATCCTATCATAATTAGATCCTTATTACAGTTTATACCGGTAATTGTTTGTATACTGCAATGGGTGGTACCTTCTATGTATGATATACTCCAGCATGCCTAAGTAATGCTCGCATATACTAGTGAAAACTAATTCAATATTTTACTATGCAATTTTGTGTTCTGCTTCTGTTTTATGCATGAGCAGAGCTTGTTCTGAATCACATCCTTTTAAAGAAAAGAGCTGCTGCCTCCCATGTGTCCTCCCGCTTTTCCCAAAACTGGAGAAGAAGTCAGGGTTACGGCCATTTTCATAAATGGCACATAAATAATTTCTCTGATTAAAACATAGGTTCAAAATCAGTTCCCCAGCTAGTAAGATACAACATACACAATCACAACAAAATGGCCAGAGACAGACGGCATAAACACCAAGTTGTTCAAAAGCCTTACTTCTCAGTGATTATGCAATTTAATTACCACAATACCATAAAAAGCAGAATATGAAATTAATTTAAATCACAACTCCCTATATGTCACCACACGTACAACACTGTAGAGGATTTTTTTTAATTTTTATAATGAAATGATGACTAGATCAGTAAAGCATAACACACAAAGGAAAGACAGAACAAGAACAATATCCGATAAAAGAAAGTTTTTGGTACTAATTTAAGATGACAATCCTGCAACTGACTTGTACTGATTTCAAAGTATGAGACAAATAATAATATAAACTGCTTTCATTTCCAGCCACACAATTTCTATGCAAAAATATGGACTGATGTCTTCACCAGCAGAAACAATTACTTGTTTCTATGTTTTCTTCAAAGCATCCACCCACTTGCTGTTCTGTGGTCCTGCCTGGTTCTGTTTGAAGTCCTTTAATCTGCAGGCAGCACATGTCCCCGCATTGTACCCATTTTACTTGTCAGAGGACAAACACAAAGGACACGTACTTTTTGGTCGGCGGATCAAAATATCATGAGATGACCACCACACCAATTTGCAATCCAAGAATTAACAATGTAAAGAATGTGGTGATTTTTGTGTAATTGTGCAGTGTTTGTCATCATTTCATGGCTGTTTTTAATATAGCAAACTCAGTCTGCTAACATATTTATCTACATTACTCAGTATGGTCAGCGACAGCACAGTTACAGTAATAATTCAGTGCAGTGTGAAAGCTGGCAAACTGAATCAAATTCAAACTATTGATGCAATGCAAAGATGAAGAAATTACATTTAATACTGCAAATTTGCTAATTCTTTACTGTTCCAGGTTTCTCATCCCAAACAGGGAGGTTCTAGATCATACCAAAATAAACCATACATTATCGTACATAAGCTACAGAAGAAGTCAAGCTACAAATCTGTCAGACACACAATGCAAATCCAACCAGGTGACTTGGACGTCATGCTCCCTGTGAACTACTGAGGTGGGATTTTTATTTATGGAGCCATAAACTACCTATGTGCATCACCCACACATGTTCTGAAACGCAGCATGTGGTTTCTTCCAAAGGCACATTTATGGACGACTGCTACAGAAGCGTGTTTTGGTCTGCAGTCTTTCATTTAGACAGGTGCAGAGCTGCAGTACACACATTAATGCACACACAAAAAAGTAAATAAAGAGGAGTTTGCTAATGTCACTAACAGAAACCGTTCCATCCATTAGCAGAAGAGGGTTTTCGGAGGCTGGAATCGAATCAAGCTGACACTGTGCAAGAGTCAATCACGGGCTGACACAGACACTGGCAGCCATTATTGCTGACATTCACACTTAAGGGCAGTCCGCCTCTCCTGCATGTCTTCAGACTGTGTGAGGAAACCGGACAGAACACACCAACACCAGCTGACCCAGAAAAGTCACATTAAGACCGAAAGCAAGGAGCTGGCTATCAACGGAGGCCCACAGCCACAGAATTTTGGACTAGAAAAGACTCGCTTTAGTAGAGGTATGTTAGGCAGATGGAGGGAGGAGAGAGAGAGAGAGAGCAAACAGGTAAAAGAGAGACACATAAAACTGACAGTGAGGGAGACATGCAGCACAGTTGTCAGTAAAGTGTGACTGACACTGCAGAGAGAGGGAAAAGTGACAGAGCTTGATAGAAAGGGTATCATAAAGGAGAAGAGTGAGATGAAAAAATATGAGAGGAGACAGAACAACCAAGTGAAAGACAATAGAGGCTGTAAAAATAGGTGCTATAAGGAAAGAGTGTTCACAAGTGTGGGAAGATGAATAAAACACACTAAAGCAAGAACATTTTGTCGAGGCTGACTGATTTAAGACACTGTGCAGCGTTTCGACATATGCTCGTTTGTGATTAGGTTCAAGCCAGTGTTTGGAGCGAGGTAATATTACCGCAGCTAGGCGAGCTGTACAGGTTTTGATTTTTGTCTTTGATTACACAGTGTATGTTCATGCATTTGTGGCTAAATGGATGTTTTAGGTTTTTGTCAAAATGTGTTTACGTACGACGCATTGCTGAGCATGCTGTGCTGTCACAGTCTTTGACAAATCTTGAGCCTGGCTCCTTTTATGGTGCTGCACAGCAACAGGCCCTGCCATTCAGGTCCCAGCCTTATTTTCAGTTTTCACATGAATCAGTATGACTGAACCCACCTGAATCTGTTCAGATTGGTTTAATTCTCCACATTCTTCTTCTTCTGTCTTTATTGAGACCAATCTATAATGTGAATTCATGGTCTACATGCTTGATAAGACTGACATGAATTGCATGGAGTTACTCACGTGTGAAATATAAGTTACTGTCCCACAGGTAAATGAGGGGTAAAGAGGAACATTTTCCATTTCTATTATACAGACCGGGGCTTACAGCATTAGAAGTAAGAGAGAAGAGTGCTGAAAGAAAGAACAAAATGGACTGAGTTGAGAGATAAGTGCAGAGCGATACAGTTTAACCTTTTTAATCTTCTCTCCCTCATTTCATGGTCTTGGCTCTCTCTACATCTGCTTTAGACTTATAATAAGATGTTTTTCATTCTTGCTGTTTTTTTCCCGCCATCTTTCCACAAAGGTTATTATGAGACAACGACTCACTGGTAAAATGCATGTAGAAAGAGATCTGACAATTGCGTACAAATAAGTTCTAAACTTTTTGGGGCGTGTTCCCTCATTTTTAACACGACTACATATGAAACCAAAATTCTATAATGGTTAGCGCATCTGTAAAGTCCCTCTCTCACACACACAAAACATTATCTCTTATGTAATTTGATTGCTACAATTGATTAATTAGTGTACAACTATTCAACACTAATCAGTAAATGATTATTTATGACAACAGGCACATTTAAATATCAATTATGGTTCACCAATATCTTTACATTATTGTACTGATTTAGATGTAAAGTGTTGCATATTTTTAAAAGTATTGCTTAATTATCAGATTTAAAAATGAATACTAGTATGAGCAATGAATATGTACTAACACTGGGAGACAAGCCATTAGATATTTCAGAAGCAGCACGCAATCTTTAATGCAAAGACTGTGATTTATGACTAGAGCACTGACAGCAGTTTTATATCCTGCCCCCTCATGTGGTACAGACACATTGTTGAAATCCTGCAGTGACGAAAAATGACATTTTTTTTCTCTCCATGTGTGCTCATGTGTATGTCATGCTTCTTGACAGCTTCCGGAGCTTTTGGCCTTTTAGCTTACTGCTGCAATCTGACCTCAGTGGCAGTTAATCAAAGTCATGCAACAGTCCATCATGCACACACTCACACACGCATAAATTATGTGGATTACATCTGCAAACTGACAACCTGCAAAATCACACAACTGATCTATAGGTGCAGCCACAGG
Source organism: Acanthochromis polyacanthus (assembly GCF_021347895.1). Taxonomy (NCBI): domain Eukaryota; kingdom Metazoa; phylum Chordata; class Actinopteri; family Pomacentridae; genus Acanthochromis; species Acanthochromis polyacanthus. The sequence continues at coordinate 16,093,232 of NC_067125.1, read as the reverse complement.
TACAATCCAACCGCAAAGGTTAGGCAGCCTCATGTGTCACATCTCAGAAATATGTTAGAGGCCGCACTTGTACAGTATGGAAGGCCTAGGAACACTTGAGTCAGCATTGCTGTGTGTTTGTGGTTTTTTTTGAAGAGTTATTGCTATTGATTTGACAGACATGTCAGGATTGACAGAATGAGAATGTCAGGCAGAGCGCAACAAGGACAAAGAACTTGAGGGGACAGCTCAAAAATTATTTGGTTTCAAAGATATGGCTGGTTATTCTTTATAATTTTGTGACGGTCAACAAACAAACCCCATGAAAATACCAAATCAACAAATGTATCTCACTAACAAGAAGATCCAAACCTGGACTCAGCTTACTTTTCTGTGCCACAGGGCGCCCTTTCTCTAAAGACTAATAAAACCACATTCAGTGAACCACACTGTTGCACCACGTGACACATTTCTTCATTACAAAACCATAGGCATTGTAGTTTATAAAGAAAAAATCCTCACACACGAATAAAGACTATCACTTTCACAGTCTCTGGAGAGTAGTTGCTGTAAGGACCAGGTTGTGGTCCCTAAGAACTAATCACTAAGACATGCTGTCTGATTAGACATCAAATGTGTTTTGTAGTTGTTCCAAACAGCCACACTAGAAGGTGGAATGAAAAGCTGGCAGCCAGAGGGGGCGGGGAGAAACAAGATGTTGTTAAAAGTGGGCATAACTGCACACATTTTCAGTAATCTCTCCAGAGAGACACTGAGAGAGTTGTAACTGGGCTATAGACATGACAAGTGTCATTAATAATTGAGAAACTAATGATAAAAAGACACCTAGCAACAGTACAATACTACTCAGATCCTATGTAATGTTTTAAATGGCTGGAAACAATAAAGATTCAGCAGTATTACCCCAAACTTGCATCAGTGCTTACAATTAGAACTCACTGTGTCAGTGCAGCAACCCTTGGACTATCAAGGAGGGCAAAGTAGTCACAAACTGCACTGAAACAAGGTGATATTTAACAGTTTCCTCTTGGCCAGTCACAGAATCAGACACTATTTCTGGTAAGACCAACAGGCAAGAGAGTACCAATTAGCAGTACAAGTTATATGGCAGGTAGGGCACTGCATCGGGCAAAATATCTTTCAATCCAGCTTCAGTAGTATTAGAATTTAATTTTGCAAATACAAAGTGCAATGAGGAGATATGCTGACATATTTTTATTTAAATAAAATACAACTTATTAGTCTATAATATTGTAGATCTGTATTTTATGGTAGACTACTGTCACCATGTGCTGGTGTACATTTGCATTTGGTCGGTGTGGTGTAATGACGTTCTTATGTAAGAAATGCACATCTGTCTGCCACAGCATTAACACCAGCTGCCTAATACTGTGTATAGGGCTAGGTGATAAATCGAATTAATTTGATTAATTCGCCTTTTTAAAACCTGACGATTTGAAAATTTGCCAAATCGTAAAATCGAGGCAAGCTTATACATCTAACAATACAGATTCTTCTTCTGCCTTTCACGACTTGTGCATTGGAGTTTGCTTCCGCCTCTCATCTTCTTCCACCAAAACACTCACACCGCCATCATGGCGGACAGAACAGCAGACGAAGAGTCGGTCGCGAGAAAAGGGCCTCATGTTACATCAATTATATGGGAGTGGTTTGACTTTGACAAGACTGACACACAGCAAACTACAGTCATGTGCAAGGTTTGCAAAAGTACTCTGAAAACGAAGAGTAGCAGCACAACTAACATCTTTCAGCACCTCCGGCAGAGGCATCCTAAAGAATGGAAAAAGTGCTCGCAGCTACGAGAGTGCGGCATGGCTAGCACGAGCCATAGCAAACAGACCGCAAAGAAACAACAAAAATCGATTCAAATCGTAATCGTCGAAGATGGCTAAAATCGAGATTTTAATTTTTGGCCATATCGCCCAGCCCTAACTGTGTACGTACAATGTGTGGTGTCTCCCTGCTCTGTCAGCCTTTTGAGAAGATGAGTCGTGGCAAACAGTACATACTTAAAGACTAAATGTTTGGTGACACCTGCTAAACTTGCATACAGTCGCATAGCATATAGAGGACGCAGACACACACTGACACACACACATTTACTTGGCCTCTAAGATATATTAGCACAGTACCAGCTATTCTTGCCTTAGGGCACACTCCCTCTATTGACTGACTCTAATTTAGACAGAAACCCCCAGTGTCTTTAAAACAACTTGAGGTAAAAGAGAGTGTGAAGCAGAGAGAATGAGACAAGTGAGACAGAAAGAGAGGGTGTAAAGCTGCAAAGAAAAGGGGAGGCAGAGAGTGAAGAACGAGACAGATGAGAAGGAGAGGAAAAATGAAGTTAATGATGCTTTCATTTTGTTTAAATTTTATTAGGCGGTAGATTGAATTCATAACTACATCTGGTAAAATAAAATGGCGAGTTGTGCAGCTGCTGAATTGTACTTCTGGAGATGGAAGCATATATATATATTAAAAACGTCAAAAGAGATGCACTAAATTACATTATGAAATATTCAGCATTAAAAACAATCTTGAAATTTCACTGAATGTGTTGCTGATGGTATTTTTAACCCAAGTTTTGGAGTTATCGTTTGGGCTGGTTTTGATTTTTAATCCCAATGAACCCTCGCAAAAAACACTAGACAATAACAAAATGCATCGGGAGGCAGCACATTTGCAATGAAAAATTTGTTTATCCTATAAAGCACTGAACATACAGACCACAGCTATACAAAATAGTGTTAGTTGCTTTAAAGCAATGCGACTGAGGGATCAACATGGGTAGCAGGGAATATTTGTTAGGATTTTTTTAGACCAGACAAAGTGTTTCAATTGCGAGTGGTACAGCAGAAAGAAAGCATGACATGAAAATTGAACAGTATTCTGCAGTGATGGTGCTACATCAACCTAGTGAGGTTACTTCTGCAAAAAAATTGACTCAACTTTCTTACAGTCAGCCGAGGCAATGCTGGGCTGAACGCCCAGAGTAGTTTCCCTTAGACTGTAAAACATTTACTGTCTTGACAGTGGGGTTTTCCCATTTGTATGCCTCATATTTTCCCCTTTATTTCCTTCCCCTTTATTCTTTTATCAGCCTTTTTCACAGTTTTATGCAACCACTATATGCGCCCCCTCCCCTATCTTTTTCATTTTCGCCTTTTTCTCACTCTCTCCGTCCAAATGTTTTGGAGAGTTCTTGTCCACTGATAAATATATTAGATTTTTCCTATCCCCATTTCTCCCTCTCTTTGTCTCCATTTCTCTCTCAGCTCTTCTTAATCAAAGCATCTGCCCCTGAGCTAACCCAGCTAGCTACAAAGTCTCATCATCATCATCATCATCAACATCCATGGGAACCAATCAATAATTCAGCATGCTGCCCAATGCATCACTATGCATGGAGATATTTCAGCTAAGTCCAGTACAGTCGAAGAGCTCTCATACATAGGAAATGGGGCCATTCACCGAAGACCAATAACAAGAAGTAAATGGCAAATACAAGCCTATAATCCCCAGTTAGTGCGCAATAGTTCTAGCCCTAAGGCTTTAGGGCTTGCAGAAGTAGTGTACTTTGTAGAGCAGCATTTGAAATGCAGACACAGTAAATGAGGGGATTTAAAAGAGCAATGGAGCAATCACAAAGGTTGTCCCCCAGGTGGTACCAAGGATAATATGGAGGAAAATCAAAATAGTTTGAAGTGATTTCTTCCTCATCTTGTTTTCCCCTTCCACTCCGTCTCTATTGTATTTTTTTTCTGGCCAAATTATGTTATACAGCATTTTTGCAGCTCTTGGGTAGGTTAACCTCTTCGCTCTCTTACAAAGCCGTTAAAGCTTGAGCACTCAACTTTGAATCCCCAAACAATAAAAACTGGCATTTATGTACTCAGTCAATCACAATGAGACAGCTTAACTCCACAGGTGCACGGCCTGTATGGGTTGTACTAATCCTATACTTCATTCACTTTTCCTCAGCAGAAAAGCAACACAAAACCAAAAGCTTTACCTTAACACCTGGTCAAACTGTCCTTCATAGTGGTTGCAAAAAGTCAGAGTCTATTGCTTCAAACTTCCTGTGATGATGGTGGTGGTGGTGGTGGTAAAGAAAACATGCTGCTGGGCAGGGACCAGAAGGCCTTGTAACTTGTTTTGCTCTGACTGCTTTCTCTGAAATGCTCTCCTCTACAATATACCTGAACTTATAGGATACCTTGACCTCAACAGGGACCTCTCACAAAAGGAGTACCTTTTCATCCATACCACTCTTGACAGCTACAGTCAAAAAATACGACATTCGTCCACGAAGAGCACACTCGCAAAACAAAATGATTGGCATTCTGAGCCTTGAAAACATAGGCACCAACATTATGTCCAGAGGGAGGCTGCCAGCCAACATGAGGTCAAATCTCTGTACAATTCAAAAAAGTGAAAATGGGTTTGTTTGCCTCAAGGCAGGACACCCAATGTTGCTCTCTTTATCAGATCCACCATTTAGAGCAGATGCAGTAATTAGCATTCTCAAGTCATACCTCAACTATGATGAAGTGCTGTCACAGGTTAAAAGCACAGAGAGCAAGAGCGGGGACCAGCCTGGAGCAGCTTCGAAAGTCAAGAGATTTTTAGGACTGATTGCACTTGGCGCTCCTTGCTTTAGGGATTAAAGGTAAGATAAGTTGCCTTATTTGTGCATAGTGCACAACTGTAACAAATAACCAAAAGTTAAAAACATAAGAAAAAATGTTTGGCAAAACGGGCATGATATTCTGCAGAACTACTTTTGCAAATTGCAAACACTGGAGAGGAATATGTACGTAGTATGTGCAAAGTAAAGTTGGACAAAGGTAGGTGCAGATGCTATGACAACTCATGCACAGCCTAAGCTTGCACTTGTGTGAATAAGAAGCACTTGATTTTTAAATTGACCAAGTCTGAAGAGTCTCCTTATAGCTTCTGACATGTGGCACTGATGAAATGCAGTGGCAACACTGCATTTCATCAGTGCCACATATCCTTTAAACAGATTCCCATAGTAGATATTTTCAATGCAAGGCAAGAGAAGAAGATCAATATTGAAGCCTTGAAAGAGTGCAATCAGTGAAAAATTTATTTGGAAAATAACCACGAAATTAGCAGGATTTTAAAAGTGGTGAAACGAAAGTAAAGTCAATTTGCAGAGCTGCCCTTGCTGGCTAAATGTTCTCCATCATGCATCTTGTACTGGGGGAAAAAAATGCTTTGGGGCAGTACGTCCCTTCAAATCCAACTTACTCTCTTCCTACTGCTCTAAAGGTCTTTTGAAATCACTGGTCTGTTTCTTCGCATAATTTCGCCCGATACAGCAAGTTGTCAAACTTGGGGTAATAAGCATTCAAGAAAATAGCTACAACTAAATTTCTTACTACTTGGAAAGAGAAAACGCACTATTTGAATAAATAGAACTATAAAGTTATGTGGATTTCATGCAGTTCCATGTAAAGTATTTCTGCACCATCTAATTTTTATTTTTTCTATTATCCTGGGGTGTCAGCAGAATTATTAGAGGCACAGTGCCCTCCACAGGCTGGGGATGGAGCTACATGTGACACACTAGCGAAAAGGAAAGTACTTTTTGAACCTTTTATGTATGATACAGACGTATTTTTCCAAGAACATGGACTGTCCTTCAACTCTCTCTTTGCTGGGTCTCTCAGTGCATGCATCACTCACACATACCTGCAAGATTGCACACACACACACACACACACACACACACACACACACACACACACACACACACACACACACACACACACACACACACACTGGGCAAATTTCTGAGCAATACACACAGCCTTCCTCAAATACGCCACGCATACACACACACACACATGCACACTCAAACACAAAAGAAGACACAAACACCCTTAAACTCTCAATTCAGCAGGGACATACCTCTGATATGATAAATGGAGAATGTGTTCCTTATCAACGTCACAAGTACAAGGATACACGTACACACCCTCGCAGCTGGACAGAGAGGAAAGTGTCAGGGGACCTAATTACTAACAGGAACGAGAGAGAGTATAAGGTGCAACATGAGGGTGAAGGAAGAGACAGCCAAGAAGTTGATGAAGTCAAAGGATGAATAGAAAGGAAATGCTTCTCAGAAGAGATGTCATTTACATCTTGTACTTATCTCCCCAACTGTCCATTATTCAGTTGGATGTCAACATGTAGGACCACCTAACGTACAGAGAGATAGAAAGGAGGAACTGGGGAGATACACATGAGGTCTATAGCCCTGTCTCTGCTCATGTATTTTTCTCACAGTACTAGGCAAGCTTCCTAAACTTAAATCAAATAATCCATAACATATTACTCAATGACTTTGAGTATCAAAGTTGTGATTGTTTTTGAAGTATCTGGTTTTTGTGTTTGCACAGGTAAACATCATATTCTAATATCAGAAACCTGGATAAGTCCTATTGCAGGTTTGAGAAATCCAAATATGCTAGTTGGATAAACCAGTAGTTTGTGATAGGGATGTTCGATACCACGTTTTTCAGACCGATACCGAGTACCAGCACTCCATCTTCAGTACTCACCGATACCGAGTACTCATACCGATACTTTTGATCCATAAAAATTTCAAATAATGCAATGACAGATCATTTTTGAAAAATGACTTTTATTTCTAAAAAACAGCAGCACAGCCACTACTAAAATAATAGCAGTCTGAGTTTCAGATATATAACAAAAGTGAAATATAAAACAAACAACTCTTTTGAGTTTTACACTTTTTTAAATTAAATTAAGTGCAAGATACCGGTAAATCAATTTCTCTGAGTTTTAAGGGTTTTTTTTAAAAGATGAACTGAAGTACAAGATGTAAACAAGCAACTCTTTTGAGTTTTACACTTTTTTGAATGAAATTAAGTGCAAGATAAATCAATTTCTCTGAGTTTTAAGGTTTCTTTTAAATGAACTGAAGTAAAAGATGTAACAAACACCTCTGAGTTATACACTTTTTTAAATGAACACATTGTAATGTTTTTTTAAATGAACTTAAGTGCAAGATGAAGCAGCTTTCTGTGAGTTTTAAGGTTTTTTATGAACTAAAGTGCAAGATAAAACAACTTTCTGAGTTTTAAGGTTTTTTATGAACTAAAGTGCAAGATCAAAAAGCTTTCTGTGAGTTTTACACTTTACATGAACTAAAGTTTTTAAATGTTCTCATTTTAATGCTTTTTTATGAACTAAAGTCAAAGATAGAACAACCCCTGAGTTTTCAGTTTTTAAATGAACTAAAATGAACTAATGAACTAATGAACCCTAACCCACGCTGTCCACAAACGAGAGGGGTAAGTTGGCGAGTGCAAGCATTTCTGCAAGTGCTCGTGTTATTTGTCCTGCCCTCGGATTGGTGCTCTTCAGTTTCTCGGTCTTCTGTAGAGTTTGCCGTAGAGTTGGCTGCAGGAGTTTTCTTTTTTCCAGCACAACAGCGTCAACCTCTCTATACCCGTCCACATGATTCACCCTGAGGTGTTTCAACAAATTACTAGTGTTAAACGAACATGGTCGCACACCTCCTCTTGTGATTTTTGTGTTGCAGAGTTTGCATTCTGCAAAGTTTGGCTCGTTTTCGCTTATAAAAAGAATTTCCACACCGGCGAAGTTTTGGTGAGACGAGCGGACTCAGTCATGTTGTCTCTGCACAGGATGTGACGCACATGGAGAAGTCAACCCGCGGCAGTGTAGCGCCATCTCCCGGCGAGGAGGGCTTACTACGCGTGGGATTTTCTTGCCTTGAGTATCGGTGGCTGGCATCGGCAGCCTTCAAAAGTACTTGATACTTTGAAATAAGGCCAGGATCGGCCCGATACCGATACCTGGCATCGGTACTCACCCATCCCTAGCTTGTGATACTGCTCCAAATGTGTATCTTAACCTGGCTTATAACACAAGGCAACTAGCAGCTTTAGCCAAGTCATAAACAGAAACACAAACCAAGCGATGTTCCCCACGGCTGCCCGATTTGTACAACATTATGGCCACCGTCATTGGTAACAGCACTAGTGCTCATATTGCTGTTTCCTCTGGTTTCATGAATAGTTCGATTGTCACACAGCTGGTAAAAAAAAAGATACCCCACCTGACTCAGAAAATTACTCTTGGCTCATGGTCACTGAATTGCAAAATGATGACTTCATCCCACCACTCACGTTTGCGTATCTTCATCCACTCCCTTGTCCTAGTCAAAGACTCCAACACCAGGAGGACTGGTTTAATATTTCCAGTCATTTTCTTCTCCTATTACTGGCACAGACATGTGAAAAGCCAGATCTGCTGTTGGCATTCAGTCGTGCTAAACCTACCATCAGCAGCATTATAAATAAATTTATTTAAGATGAGAGTAAGTTACATAAATATCATATTAAATTGCTAGTTTGAGCTGTAAACATCCCAGGAAGCTGGACAAAAAGCAAGAAGTAAGCATTTAGAACACTAGTGGTAATCATGTGTACGGAGATATTAATTATTTGATTTCTGTACCATAAATGATCAAAATGAACATCTCTGGACTAAGAACTGTCTTGTTTGACACCCACCTGTCACTTAAAGCAGCTACACCATGTATTATGCATACGTCTACACCTAAATACATTTTGAACAAGAAAAGCACTCAGAGTGCGCAGTATTTCCCCAAAGCTGCTCAGTCGTTTTATTATTTCCGATGGCTGGAATTTTGATAAAAGTCATGGCAGAAAGCATGGCAACGTAGAATATAGATGTACCCACAAACAAAATGATTTTGCGCTGCACACAGGCTTGTGTTATGCATGTCTACGTAACGTACGGATACTGAATCCCATGAACTAAATATGTAGCAGGCAGTGGGAATTGATGGGACTCGGAAACAACCCCACAATTTAATCAATTGTTCCTTGTATGATTTGACAGAAAAGTCCTGATGAGTCCACAATGGTCGATTTGTAGTATGATCGCGATCATATCATCGTCAGCAGGCAGCTGATGTAGTGTTCACATCACAGTCATAGCTACAGTGTCGTTAATCCGCAATAATATGGAAATCTTTAACCAATCCGTGGATCCAGACTATAAGCCGCATCACTGCCAAAATCTAATCACTTGGCCCTTGTGTTATTTCTGACCTTCCCTGAAAATTTCATCCAAATCCGTCAGGCCAATTTTGAGTAATGTTAACAAACAGACAAACCGCTGATTGTATACACAACTCTGTAACAAATGACTTATGAATGATATTGGCAACGAACACACCCTTCTTCAAAGAGTCGATACATAGCATCATGATGAAATCTGAATTACATCCTTGTCTATGGACCTTAAAAGTTGGACAAATTAAAATGGAGGTCTATGAGAGCTGACTAACCTTTGCAACCAGTCTCACAGGATTGTCTCATAAGGCTGTAAGCGCATATAAATATGTTATTTTAAAACATTATATTTCAGGGTGTCTATATGTAACCCTACGTTATTGGACAACACTGAATTTAAAAAAGCACGAGTACAGACAGCAACAGGCAGATCTAATTAGGTCCATTCGTACCAAAGATGAGCAAAATCATTTATAACACAATCACTGCAAAGCTTTGAGGCTCTCTGTTTTTTCTCCAAGAACAGTCCTTTTAATTGCAAATTATGAAAATCTCTATGATGTTCACTGGAAGGACTACAAGGATCTTTAAATGTGTTTTATACTTTTTCTGGTCATGCAGTTTTTTCCTCAACACATGTATACTGTAGCATAGTGCAAGTGTACTTGAATCAGAGTATCTGACACGAAAGAGCTACCTCAGCAGTCAGTGTTAATGCAATCACATGCTAGCAGGACAGAGAATAGCCTGTCAGCACAAGTCTTAGTATAGTGGTATCTCATGCCTCTTCCATTCCTGACTAGAAAGTCTTCACCACTGCTCCACTTTGTCCTCAACACACTTTTCACTGGATTTGGACAGCACATTCCATAACACTTCATAACCCTTCACTGAATCATCTGGCCACTCCACTTCACGGAGAGCAGACGTTCCTACATGACTATTTTTCTTGCACCTACTGTGTATTTTTCAGCACCTGAGATGCTGCATGCAGGATTATTATTCCAAACAAACCAACTCAAGTGAGCTTGCATCCCACACCGGCATAGGCTTTGGCACTGCTGATGCACACACATGCACATACACACGGGCTCAATACCTCAAACAAATAGACTGTAATGCTGTTACCGCAGGCCCAAATATTGCCAGCTCACACAGCTGATGAAATATTCTCTGTTTACTCTCCTCCAAATGTCCTGCTAAATCCTGTGTGTGTGTGTGTGTGTGTGTGTGTGTGTGTGTGTGTGTGTGTGTGTGTGTGTGTGTGTGTGTGTGTGTGTGTGTGTGTGTGTGTGTGTGTGTGTGTGTAATGACTGGATCCTAAAATAACACAACATAGCAAAGGCCGCTACCTAAGGCAGAACAACATTTAGTGTAACACAAACACACACACACACACACAGAGGGGAAACCATGACATGATTAATATGATCTTCCGTGCTATTGGCTGTTCCCCCTGTAAATATAAATCCAAGGACACGTAGCCTCATTGAAAGCCAGGCTTGACTGATATTTTAGAATAATGCATCAAGGATACTACCTCCTTCAAGTTATGGTTCTTTTGCCAAAAGAACATCAGGTGCAATCCAAATGAGAAACGTTTTTTGTAAAATTCTCTTTGAAGAAGCCAAAAGGTGTGCAAATCAGCAAGCGTGTCTTTGAAGAAACATTGATTCTGTTACGCAGTGCCCAATGAAATCCCCGTACATAACTTTAGGAAAGAAGAATACCATTTAATAAAAAAAACCCCACAATGGCATATTTTTTGTGACTAATGTATCATATTCTGCACAATGCAAGGTATCACATTATCTCCGGAATTAAGCTAACCAGCCTTGTAGACCAGCTAAACCTAGCAATGAATTGTTTCAAGAGACATGAATACATCAGGGCGAAGATTTAACTTTCAGAAATTTGGGCTTATGCTGAGACTGTGATTGGAGGCTAATTATGATTATTACTGTTCCATACATAAGAAGTCTCTACATTGGAGGTTGCAATTTAAAGGTTTCATTTAGCAAAAAAAAAAGTCAAGATATTTACTTGTGCCATTCCTCAAGCCCTCTCACAACTAGTTTTACTCCCAGCTTTACCGGTCAGTATGATTTTTCTGAGCTGCTATACTCCAGCTGCGGAAGCTGTCGTCTTCTAGCTCAAACTTTACTGTGCTTTGGCATATCACTGCTTGTAAGGTGAGCCACCGTTAGGAGCAAGTGTTGCTACATTGTGCAGTTAACGTGACTAACGTTAGCATTAGCTTTGATCATATTTACCCACAGTTCAGAGCTACAAGGAAAGTGTATTTACACTTTCTGCTGAGGGACATTTCAAGAGAGTAGAAACTTTAAAAGTAATATGAAAACAATAAACAAGAATCGAGTGGGTTAGTGTGTTTTCATGTCCTCTGTTGTGTTTCAGTGCAACCTAAGCTATAGCAATGCAGCTGAATTTTCAATAAAGCCAGTCTTGTATACATATTTTCCTGTTTCTGTGGTCAAGCAATGGAACAAGAATAAAATAGACTGAAATGCAGCCCAATGAGACTATATGCTGCCAGTCACTTCAGAGTCTTTTCCGAGCTGCAGCTCTGCACTGCTAGTGGACTATTTTATAACAGGAACATTGTCTAACAAACTCACCATATATGAGTTAAAAAGAAAGGCTGTGTTGTTAGATCAATTTCATATCAAAGGATCACTCACACTCATTTACATCTCTGGCAGCTGCCATGCACTCAACTGTTCTGTTCTGTGCTGTCAATCACAGACGCAGTCTTCTTTCTGAAGGAGGCGCGGATACATACAGTTCATCTGTATTTAAAGCTGCTGTCCGGAGTTTGAATTGCAGCGTCTCCCAAAACACTGTTGGTCCCACCCTCCCTCCCTCTGATTTCGCCCCTTTATTTGTGCACGCGCGCAGTACATGAGAGGAGTGCCCGGAGTGCTGCAGCATCTCGCCTGTTTTGCTGTTTTCCCCTCTTCTACATTTAGTACATTTAGTAAATAATAAAGGAATTACGTTAGAATGCTGTAATTGAGTCTAACTTGTCCTAATACCAAAATAACATGAATCTGCTAGGACGAACGAGTAAAGTTTCAATATGTGATTACACTCGTGTATCCCTCTCGATGACGTTGTTTATCAAACTTAGTGCATTTACGCGTGTATATGTGTTACATTGTTTATTTATTTCTATCTAGAGTTCAGAATTGCATGACTCCTCTGACGAAGAGTATGTCCCAGACGCCCCAACATCTTCCTCCAGAGGTCGGGCATCTAAACGAAGCCGTCAGCCGGGCTATGGAGGCCGTGGTCGGGGAGCGACGCGTGCACCCCAAACCACAAAACATCCTGCAGTCTCTTGGCCTGACAAGCCGTGGGATTGGTAACTTTTCTGGAAGTTGCTGAGCCCTGATGCTCTCTCCTCCACAAGCAAAACAAATGTGCGCGCGGTTGCATAGTGCGTAGCTCGCCCACCTCTGCATGGGCTTGCTTGCTGTGCGCGTAACCGTTGATTGACAGCATGACAAAGCTGAAGCTCGAACTTGATTGGTCGGCAGCAACCGGCGCTTTTTGGAATAACATGGGGGTCTATGAGAGGAAGGCGGAGCTCAGGAATAAATTTTCATATCGCGTTATACTAACTTTATATTATAGTATCGAACTAGACTAACACATTTAAGCTTTGTTAAAAAATGATACATAAATTGAAAACAAACGGAAACTCCGGACAGCAGCTTTAAAGCTACAGATGTTGAAACATCCAGTTTAGAACAGGACTACAACCAAGGGTTATACAGACACAGTGAAGTGAGCCATCTTTGCAGTAATTTCAGCTTAAAAACTTACATAATTAACATAGTCTGGGGACATGTTAGACTTCCATTTATTTGCTGTAAAGGTGCACGTAATAAAACCTTTAAAATGTAAAATGATAACCTCTAACTGATAGTTATATCATCGTACTTCTTGATATCTGAGGACACATTTCAGTTTATTAATTTGCTTTAGTTAGAGGCCTTAGCAAGAGAGGAAAATCCAGAAACCACAGCAGTGATTTATTTAAAAGATAATGACACTCTTGGCAGATTAGGACAAACTTAAAATAGGTGGTGATTTACAGCTGAATTCAGCCTTTTTTAATACTGTCTGAAGACACAGCAGTCCTAAAGGAGACTCCTGTCTTGAATGATATCAGGTAACTACTAACTGAAAGGATCTGTCACTTGGCATACAAAGTGTGTTGACATCCAGTGGGATGGTGCTGGGATACAGCCATGCTAGCGGTTCTGTCAAACCACTGTTCTCAGCTAAATGCTAACATCAGCATGTTGAAACGGTCTTGATGCCAGTGCCAATATGTTGATATCTTACAGGTATAATGTTTATTTTCCAATTAGAAAAACACACACACACAATGTAAAGCTGAAGCTGACAGGAATGTCATTAGTATTACAGGTAGATGGTCATTAAACAATGCCTAAAAATAACTAAGAACTATCTTTTCCCATGTTTGTAATATGGTAAGTGATAATTATGAACCTACAACAACTATTTAGTTCACGACTAATGAGTCACATTACTGGGAATGCTATTAGCTGAGAAAGGCCAGATGCCTCTGAGGAAAAAGCTGACAATGAAGCTGACTGATAATTGAAAGCGCAGCATTCAACTACTGATGCAAGTGTAACAGAAGCTCAGTTTGTGGACATAAATTTATTTTTTTCTCTCCAATTTCCTTTTCAATTTACCTGTTTTTATTGCACCTTCTCTTTGCATTATCTGATCTTCCTGCTGAGTGATTTTGAAATGATTATTTGAAATGTTTCTAATACAAGGACTCATTACCAATTACCCAAGTTATTGCAGCCTTGTGAGTTCACTGAATGGGATTCCTCAACCAAAGCAGGAAATGTGACTGAAAACATGAAATTGGACTTTAATGAGTTCAATTCCGCTGTGTTTTCTGTTTGTGAATTGTATCCCACACTGCACACATTTATTGTACAGTTTTATGGGAACTTCTCAAAGAACATTATAGTTTAATATCGACTTCACGACATTTATTTTGAACTAGCACAACAAAACGGAAGATTAAAGCAGTCACTGAGCCAGACGGAGTCTTAACAAAGAGTTAAATGCCTGGTGTTGGTGTTGGGACTGAGAGGCCACTGAATGGTTCATGCACCGGGCAGGATGCTGATAGCAATGCGATATTCCAACTCGTTTGTTTCCAGAACCATCACAGTCTTCTCTGATGAGAAACGACCGAGGCAGACAAGCATTAGGAATCGATTGGAGGACTCTACGCTTATGCTTCCCTCATACACACTCTGGTTCACACAGGCGCGTACATACACCGACTTTCATGCGCACACACTCTCACTGAACCCACCCGCCCCCCCTGCACAAGCTCTGGCTTTCTCACACTTTGTGGAAATCAGTCAGCAAAGCCCATTGCTTTGACAGCAGACATATGATCAGCAGACGCAGAGTGTTCCGGCTTATGAACCATTTAGCAGCCGATGACCTGTGGAGCGAATGGCCCTATCATGATAAAGTGCCTGAACCCTGCACATTCAATTACAGGTCAGAGGGCAGCGCGTACATCAGCATGCAGCATCCATCATCACTGCTATTGATTGCAATAAGTGTGTATGTTGCATGTGGGTGTATTGGTCTGCGTTGCGTGTATGAGGGCATATATGTGTGTAAACGGGTGTGTGATGGGGCGTGCATGCTGTTGGACTCAGTGAGGGGTTGTGCTGCTTTGGTGGGCAACATAATTCAAGTTGAAAGGCATAAAGTGGCCAAACTTAAGCAAAAGCAAAAGAAAAAAAATGAAAGCAGCAAAATTAGAAATGAGAGAGATGGCCTGTGGCCTGACATTTAAATTCTATAATCCAATTCACTTGAGTCTGCAGTTGTCATCTTGATTTTCTGTGTTTTTCCCCCCAAAATTCATTGAAGGATTTATTTGTGTCTTTTTGTGTTACCATCATTCACTTTTATTGGTGCCCAAATTGAACCATATCCTCTATGATTTACCTGTGGCAGCGTGGCTGTGGTGGAAATGTGATTTAAAGCATAATGACAGCCACATTCAGAGTTTGGGTCTTATTTTTTCTTTGTTTTTTTTATTATACTATGACATGAATCATTTTCTTTGTCATATTTACAGTCAGTAAGCTTCATGTGTAGGCACATTTATTAGTCAGTGCTCAGGACAGACCAGCACATCTGGACATAACCCCTCTGCTACAGCTCCTCACCATTAAAACAGTTTACATTAGATGTCTTATGTACAACAACTGTTAAATTTCACTCAAGGCTGATAAGCATAAACGCGTTCCTCATATCTGATCGCTGCAACTCCGGCTTACATTTTAATGCGGCATTTCTCTCCAGTATCATCCCCGAAACGTGAATATCAGCCAAAAGTCAAATGCAGCGATAGAGACTGCCCTTGCTACATGCCCACTAATCTCCTCTCTCTCTTAGAGAGACCAATAAATACTGAAAATAACACCACTGCGAGCTATTAATCACTCTGTTCTGCACATTATTATATGAGATAGATTTCATATTGTTCACCACATTAGAGGCCGCAGCTCATTTACCGGTTATTGATCACCTATTGTTATGAAGGTGGAAAATCCAAATTTTCAGGCAGTAATGAAGAAATGACCTAACTGCTTTATATCTCCTCGTCTCTGTAGAACAGTAGCACACTCCATCTCAGAGCATATATAAGGGATTTCTATGTGCTAATAATGAACTGAAAGAATTCACAAATGGGAGCTGCTATATTTTATCAATCCAGACTGTTTGGTGAGCAAAGATTTAAAGTTGTTCTTATACTTGATTTTTTATTTATTTTTTGTTCAGGTTCAAAGAGCTGACTGTTAGTACCAAACAGTTATATCGGTATGAAAGGCTCTGCTCTTTGAGGGAACTTGCAAAAAAATCAAAGCAAGAACTATGATAGAAAGAGTGAAGACATCGATTAGAAAAGATAAAACACATCGGACACTGAAGTAAAACAAGCAGTCAGTGGAATTGACCTTTCATTCTGGAAATGCCGTTCATGTTTTACAATTGCACAATAAAAAAAAAAAAACAGAAAAAAACATACAAGCAGCAACAGAAGAAGCAACGTTTATCTGCAGTGACTATTAGAACAGAGACAGAGGTTAATGAAAGTAAAATGTTTCACAAGACAATGCACAATTAACATCAATATGGACTGCTGTTTTGATCGCTAGTCATGCTAGCTCCCACAGTTTATGTTTACGGTCCTAGCCCCAGTATTTTGTTACACTCCAGCCTTTGGCTACAGCACATGAATAAATTTTGCCTTGCTGATTTCGAGCTGACTGCTACATTATAATGAGATGTGTCATGAGTGGACGTTATGGCCAAACAGCTGATGAATGAGCCAGAGATTGCAAGCTATGTGCCATACTTGAACACAAGGAAACACACACACACACACACACACACAGTTTTCAGTCATAAGTCTTATCCACATGGGACTAGTATTACCTGGGGACCTTGTGTGATTTAGAAATCACCTCCCCTTACATTTGTGTTTCAGGCGACTCATTTGCACACAATAAGCAAAGCCTGTGTTCTAATCGACTTTACTGTCATTCTCTGTGGCTGTGATATTAATGGGTTGAGGCATAATAACTGAGGAGCCTGCAGAAAGACAGCAAAATGTTCCTTGCATTGCATGATGCCATGCATGTCATCCATCTTGTCATCTGCTCTTTTTTGCTCCTCCAATAGATTTGACCTTGTTCTTTCTGTGTACAAACCTCCTGAATCTGCAACCAAGATGCTGTTCAGACTTTCATCTACATTTTCCAGGGTAGCTTCCATTACTCTAAAACAAGAAAAGAGGCAGAAGAAAGGCCCGGAGAAAACAAACGACTGATTCACATGGGACCAAAATGATCACAGGGCCTCTGCATTTGGTGAAATACGGGAGGTAATTTGTGGCAGAATTTGTACTTCACTATTTACAGATGTAGTCAATTCAAGCGGGATTAAGATCACATTTGACCTCTGCAGTTACTACAAGTTACAAGAGGTCCCCAGCTAATACTAGTCCTGTACAAATACAGTTTCATTATATTGTATAATAACAGATTCATTTAATACCACCAGGTACAAGTGTATTTAACTAACAAATACACAAATACATGCATATGCAATATGCAAAAACAAAGCTTGGCTGTGAGCGCTGACATAATTTCTCCGCCACAATGGAAAAGAGCTACAAGCTTTTGGATGTAACCAAGTCGGTAAAATCTATACATGGTTTAACAATTTTACATTTCATAATGTGTGCTCCAAGTTTGACTTTAATCAGCAGGAAAAGAATATCGAATTAATAAAAAAAAAAGTTTAACAACAGGTAAAAACAGCTGAGCAGGATGACTGAAAAAGAAAAAGGGAGGTCGAGAGAGATGTTGCTGAAATGCACTTATAAGCACAGATGTATGGATTTGTCCATGTGGCAGTGAACATGTCAGCAGTTTCCACACCAGCAAATTCCCTCTTCGGCTTCATAGCGTGTGAATATGTCACTTGCAGCGACACGAAGGCTCGGACATTTCCTGCCTCATCAGACCCTCTCCTCTCTCGATCACACTCCCTCTCTCTCTCTCTCATTAGAAAGAATTTGCGCTCAGCACATTAGCATAAATACATAAATTCATAGCTTACTAGGTGAGACACTCTCATCAGATTTCTTCTCTTCCAAACACAAACACAAACTCACATGTGCTTACACATCTTAAAGCTGTGTTCTGAGGCCTTGCTTCCAGGGGGAAAAAAAAAAAAACGAACAGCAGCTCTCTCTCAATGTCAAGTCCAGCTATCGGCCCACTCTCTAACAATCAGTTCCAAAACAATGGTTGAGGAACTGCACATGAAGACGTATGTCTTTTTGCAGTGAGGAGCCAATCAATATGCCGATAAATACCTAGATGTAGTGTCGATGGAAATAAGGAGAAGATAAAGAAGGGATATAGAGTATTGCCAAATGCTCTGACGTGGGAGAGAAGAAGGTAAAAAAAGAAGAAAAAAGGAACGCTGTGTTTGCGATATTGGTGTGTGCTCATGTGGGTGTGTGTGTATATGTAGGATTTCTGCACAGCGGTACTGCCAGAGCTCAGTAGCAGTGGAGCATGTATTGTAATCAATAGCACTTCAGCCAGAGAGCAAATCAATGGAGGCTGCTCTGTAATGGAATGCATGGTCAAGGGAGAAGCAGAGGGGATGGCTGAGTGGAGAGATAGAGAACAAACACAAAAAGATGTGAATGTAGGCCAAGAGAGCGGAAAGAGATGGGAAAATGTGAGGGAGAAAAGAATTCCAGGATAAAAATAAATACATTAACTGAATTAAAGAGGAAAATTTGAAAGAGAAAATAAAGTTATTTAAGTCCGTGGTGGTAGGTGAAAGCGAGAGGGTAAATTTAGGTGTGATGTAGGGAAAAAATACGGAGGCATTTATCAGCATAGGCAAATTTCTGCATAATTGTGCTGCCTTAGTGAGCTTATTCAAACCCCCTGTGAGGCTTAAGAAAAGCAATACAGGAAAATTGGCTCCAATGAGAGGAAAATTAACAATAAAGAGAAACAAAAACAGAAGAAAGGCAAAGAAAGAAAACAGCATGGGAAGCAGGTGTAGTCTAGTGTGGGTATGGGTTTATTTGCATAAAAAATGAACGGATTGAAATGTGTGTGTGAATGTGTTTGTGTGTGAATACAGCAACGGTTTCAGATGAGGTCTTCTTTGCTTACCTGACCTGTGAACACAGCTGACAGCAATATGGTGCAGATATGACTCCTGCCCTCTCAATCATTGGAGTTTATTTGGGGTCTGGTGAACTTCAATAGAGACTTCCTTTATTTCCACGGGGACTTTAAGGCCAGTTTCACTATTACAACAGCACTGAAACAACATGCTGTATTTTAAGAGCACTCTTTAAGCATTTGTTCTTTCAAGTTCAATTGCATGGAACAGGCTGTGGAGTAAGCCATTGTGAAGACCTTGAAATAGCGCATGTGCACTCTACTGTACACAACCCCTCTAAGATAAATACACTTACAAAACCCATCTTACAACACAAAAGGAGCTACAGTGAATGAGGAAGAGCAGTCTTGCGAACTGAAGTATGGTCAGGGAACAACAACCAGCTGAGTAAAAACGTCTGATCGCAGGAAAAACTAAGCAGGTGCTTCACCTCAGTTAAAACAGAATCATTATGTAAGCAAGTGAAAGTCTGGCATTCAAAGTTTTGCTTAACGCTGCACTAATATTTTTAGATTACTGCTAAAACGAATGCGTGTACTGTGAAGATGGTCACTCAAACTAACAAGCTCCTCAGAGAATTTACATTCAGCTCAGCAGCAACAGCTGGATGGAGCAGTTCAGCTTCCTTCAGGTCACTATTTGGCTTAACCAGCCCACAACTTAAGCATAGGTCACACTCTCACTATCCTCGTTGCCAGAAGAACCAGACAGCTTTTTAAAAGCTAAAACAAAACCTGTAATAAGTCCACTGCAAACTGTAGATGTAAAAAGTTGAAAATTAGCTTGGGGAACGAACTGATAGCACATTTAATCCTATGTGCCTGAGAACATTTTTAGGGTAATTCACCATACTTTTAAACTCCTATTTATTTCTGTTCTTTAATGTCTGGTCATACAAACTGTGTCTTCTTCCTGTCAGAGCAGTCTAAGCTATCCAGATCTTCTGTTACTTGTTATAATAATAGTGGCACACTTTCTGTATTCGCCTTTAAATCAAGGAAATATTTCAGCCTTTTTTTTTAACAAATCTTGGATCAATGCAATGAAAAGCAAATCAGATATTTTATTGTATTTTTCTTTCCTTGTAAAGAATGATGTCAGGGCTCCCTTCTCACCCTTACCCACCTGGCATCCCAAAACCTTCTCCCTCCTTTCTCCTCTCCTTTTTCCTCTCTGTCTCCCTCCCGGAGAATGTGAATGTAGGTTACAGTGGAAGTACAGATGTACAATCAACAAATATATTTTAGTATCAAAAGTAAAAGTACTTATGTGCTTGCATACACAGCTGCTAATTTTAACCATGTTTCTATGCTTGAAAATAATGTTTGTAAAAATACCTTCATATGGTGATCATGTGTCTTTAAATGTAAAATCAGTCTCCAAAATAATCACTATCTATGGAAGTGAAAGAGTAAAAGTGTCATAAACCTGAACCAGAGACTCCCTTCAGTGAAGTTTTTTTTTACTTACTTCGTTAAGCATGACGATATAATGTCTTTCACATGTATCACATCATGAACGAAATAAGCTGGCAAAGCCATGGCTGAGCATTTCCACTTAGAAACTATAGTGCACCAATGACAGTTTCCAAAACACAGATTCAGACTTTCATATATAGGAAACCTAAGAAACAAAGCCTGCCGACTTGCAGGGGGGTGTCTTCTGTATCAATAGTGTTCTATAGAATCAGTTTTTGGTTCAAACATGTATTTTAAATCACCCCAATGTTACGACTTGCCACTGGGTACAGAGTAGTTTTACATAGGTGAGCTGGTGTGCCTGAGGTACAGCAAGTAGCTGTGAGGTGGGTGGAGATATAGAAGGGGATTTTATAAATCCACAGCAACAGATTAGTTACATCCAAGCCATTTAAAGATATTAACATCTAAGTATGAAATTTTGAGCCATGAAATGAGAGTCTGTACTTTGTTACATTTTGTGTATGTGCCCACATAAAACCCATTTTCACTGGTTGATAATATTTAGTAGAAGACAAACATTTCAAAAATAAAACACAACAATAAGTCACAAAATTTAAATAGCTTTCCCTTTGTGAAAAAGAACAAAAATGTGCTCAGATTGTATTGAACAGTTATTTGTTTGCTGATAGATGTCTCTCTTTGTTTCTCTCTGCATATGTGTATGAGTGGCGGTTTAATGGGGATTGATAATAATGCGTTTGTGAGTGTTTTTTGATGAGCTAGGAGATGCCAGGGTGTCTCTCTCAGCTGCATACATATTAATAACATTTGGGGTGTTTGCTGGGAATACTACTGATGACTATTACACCTTGCTTGCTTGCACACACACACATACAAGCGTACTTTTCCCTTTCTTACACACATTCATCCTCCTACAGTAAGAATTGCATAAACACAGCCAGTCAAGTTCTAGCCGCTCTCCCTCACACACAAACACACACTCTTGCATCTTGCCTCTCTGGGTGTGATAAACTTGCTTATGACAGCTAATAACTCCCCTATTCCCTCTGGTCTTAATTAGAGCCAGTTATTACAGTGTTTGATGCTCTCTCTCAGTCTTTCTCGGTGTCTCTCGTTCTCTTTCTCTCTCGCCTCTCTCGATTTTTTTCCCTCCTCTCCCTTCTCACACTGTTGCACAGCTTGATTCCTGTGCGTTGCCCAGATTGAAATGTGGAGAGGAAGGCTGGAGAGCGACTTCGCAGCTCCTCTCTGCCTCTCTGTTGGTGGTCTGCAACCAGTCTGCATCCCACACACACACACGTAGACAAACACACATAATTACTATTCCCTCCTTCTCTTCTATTTTGTACTTATGTGTCTTGGCTCAACTTGGCTCCATTAAATTTGTAGTTTTGCCCTTTGCTTCACTGCTTTTCAGTTCAGTTCAAAGTTGAGAACGATATGATAGATGGAGGGCAGAAGGAGGGCATGAACTGAACTTGAACTGACAACATAACTGATGCTTCTTTCATCTCCAAACTCCAAACATGTTTCAAGGAAAAACAGTCCTCCTCTCACTGACATTCATAAATGTTTTCAAATTACAGAGCCCACTCTCAAAGTGTTTCATGGGCTCAGGGTCATGCAACTTGTTTAGACACACTAAGGACGCCATTACCTTTAATGTAAAAGAAATTTTAAGGGTTGAAGTTGAGAAATAACAGGTTTTCAGATCTATGCTGTAGTCCGTGCCACATCCTAATTAACCAAAGAATTTAAAAAAAATGTGGGTGAACTGCAATTTCTTATGGATGGCATATGTTGGATTGAAATGACTTCTGCACTTTAGGTTATGCAAGAAGGGAAATGCATATCGATCTTTTAACTAAAAAAGACACTTCTTTTGGTTTTAGTTCTTTACAAAGACAGTACTCTACATTCATAATGGGTATATATTAGGGTTGGGTGATCGGAAGAACATATCGGTTATGGACTGCGTCAACTACAATGGAACGATTACACAATTTTTGTCGTATTCTGCAAATGCTCTACCTCCTTCAAGGTAAAACTAACAAGTAATTATCCTGTAATGTACAAGTGTGCCCTAATAGGAACTGGCAGTTGGAGTTGGGTGACAGTGAGAAGTTAGAATCATGTAGCCACAGCCACTTTGAAGCACGCTAACAGAGATGATTAAGCTACCATTACTTAAAAAAGCAAAAAAAAGCAATATTATGATGTCATCTCTCAGACTGATTAGCAACTATGAGCCAGACCAGAGTAAAGACACTTGGACTAAAACCAGAGATCTCCCTGCCAACGTTGGAAAACACGGATCTGGAAAGATACCATGGAACTGTACATGCTCATAATATTTAAATTAAAGAGTTGAGTTTCAGAGATTAGCTTCGATAAAAACAGACTAAAACAGATTGATGTACAAGAGTTACCTTAAAAGTATTAGTTTTGGACATATACTAACCTTTCTTATACTCAAAACTGATTCCATTCTATGAGGGAAAAAGGCAGCAATCATTCCTCCCACTTATGTCTGCATGCCTGTTGTTGGATTGATGGTGGTCAGTCAGAAAATGTTGTTGCTCAACCTGAATATAATAATATAATTTATTAGAATCAAATCCGATCGAGTCTATATAAATACTAAATTTAAAAAACAGTCTGTGATCAAACATAATGAAGAGATTCTGTACTAAACCAGACTTTACACTGACCATTTATTCATTCATGAAATATTTTCTATTTTGATTATGCTGATCATTCACAAACTTTATTGCTACTGAAACCATGCTTTGATATGAGATTTATTGAGAACGCTATATTTTATAATGAAATGACTGACAGTATAGTTACAATATTGCCCAAGGACAGATATTGATTACATTTTAAACTGGGAAATACTAGACAGTTTAAAACCACATAATTTAGTAGCTGAGTTTAATATGAGTGCATCCGTTTCTTCTCCATTGCCCACATCCCTCCAACTTATTTAAACTACTCAATATTTGAAACAACGCACTCACTAGATGGCACAGTAAACAAAAAACAGTAAGAAAATCTGGAGGCTGAAGGAAAACTTGCAAGGCCAAGGGGCTGAATCAGTGGTAGTTTGATTTGATGAGCAAGTGACCTCATGCATTATGCAAAAATTATCTCTGGTCCCAACATGGTGTCATGATCTGAGAGAAGAGCATGTAGTGAGACTCTAACCATCAAATATTCATTATAACACACACACATATTCACACACCATCTCACAGTGTGCTAATTGGCTATTTTGATTGCCGTAGCCGGGAGTTGGACAGATGATTCAGATTGCTGTGGTCAACACAAAACTGAAAACATTTTGGGAGAAGAGTCACCATCCAGCTGCTATTTGTTGAAACTGACTGCTACTTTATGGGATTTTTTTGTACAGCAAGCTATTGTGTTTGCTGTAAACTACTGCTGTTCATTTTCTGTTAGGTGATAGTCAGGATATCTGTCTTTTTAATGACACATTTGTCTGTCATCATAAACTGTTTTGCCATTAGGTTTGGTTTGGCAGTCAACACTACTGACCAGATGGTAGGGCTGAGCTGAACTAAACATCAATGACTCTGAAATAGTTTTATTACTGTCCATTTTGTCGCCAGGGCTTTAACCATTTTAGGGAGTGTCAGGGTAATGTGTCTTCCACACACCTCTGTCTTTAATTGTATTAGAGAAATATAAGATTGACTAATATGTAGGCAGCTTCTTCGGAAACAGCATAGCAAGGGTTGAAGCTACAATGGTTTCCTCGCCAGTATCTTAACACTTTATCTTAAAGTTGGTTTAGCTACTGAGTATAAACTCAGTTCAAAAGTGTATCTTTGAAAAACTTTGCGTCAAGGTGAATTTTTTTTTCAAAATCAAGTTTATGGCTATTTAATGATGGGTGAAGCACGCTGTCCCAGGCTTCACTTTTTAATAAGCCAGAATGGTTTCACAGTCCAGCCAGCTAACTTCATCTGAGACTACAACTTGTTTGCCAGCTGAGTGAACATAAAAACAATGTCTTGTTTATCTGAGTTGACAGTGAAGCTGAGCTCTGTAGAGGTTTCACAAGGGAGGAAAAAATCTATACAGTGCTACAGTACTTTGGGCTGCAGTGTCTTTCATCCAGTTTGCCAATTCAGTGGTTTTAATTTTTGCATTAAAGTTAAAAGCGTCAATTAAAGAGTCCAGGGATGTCATTAGCGCTCTTAGTCTTTTCTATGGTTGCAGGGTAAATTGAGTGCGGTGTAATTGTGTGTCATGGCAGCTGACAAGACTGTAAGCTGCAATCTCAAACGATCACGGCACAGTAGCTTACAGACCACATTAAGGGTGACGAGGATGGCTCCATTCATGAGGGAGTATAATGCACAGTGCAGCAGAGGCTTGTCTTGATTCACAGACTACTGTGATGTAATATTTATTTTGCTAGAGAAGCGGTAAAGGAGAGATGCTGCTGTAGTTGTTGTAACAGCCTCTTCAGCTGTGTGATGGCCAAATCTTGACCATGTATTTGAAATACAAGAAGAGCTGGTCGAAAATATTGCTGCTTGTCTTCTAACAGGAAAAAGAAAGCGTGATCTCATAAAACCAGTATTGGCTGCCATCCACTGGCTTTTTTTTTTTTGAGGATTGATTTTATGATGTTATTGTTTGTTTTCAAGGTTTCAAATGAGCTGGTGCCGCTGTATTTAGGAGAACTCTCAGATCAGCATACCTCGGCTAGTTCACTGAGGTCAACTAGCCAGATGTTCAAAGATCTGAGCACAGAAATAGAGGCAATCGAGCCTTGGCAGTAGCTGCTTCTAATCTCTTTAACTCTTTACCTTTTTATGTAAGAACTGAACAGACTGCTGAAGATGCACCTCGACTCTTTTCCATTTAGTTTAAGTAGACCTCGACACCCTGATTTCATCCCTTATGTGATTATCTACTTTATCTTTTTATTGGCTTTCTTTCCCAGATGTCTTACTTACTATTGGTACTATGTTCTCTCTTTTAATATTTTCATTGTACAGTACTTTCATCTATTGGTTTTAAATGCGCTTTATGAATAAGTTTGACTTTGGCTTTGCGTCCACATCGCTCTGGCTACCTTCCTCCCATTTACTCTGCGATCTGGAATAAAGACAAGTTGATGAATGGGTCCATAATTTCAAGTCACTGCATGTTTGTCCAACACTGCATCTACCCGTGGAGTGGCCACTGAGGAAGAAAACAAGCTCAGTGTCACTAAGTTAATGTCTTGAATTTCATTTATGAAAAATATTGTAGGCAAGTACACTTAGAAACTTCCCAGGCATTGATTTAACTCCTGAAAACTAATCCCTGCATATCAAAATTATATATTTACACTGTTTTCCATTAAAATAATCTGTTCCTGCCTTAAAATGGCTTGCATGCATCTCTACACCATTGCTTCTTTAATAATGTGCACCTCAACAAAGTGTTTTCTCCACTCAGCAACATGTGACTCGCTGCAGCTCCAGCCTAACAGGTCACAGACACTCTGATCAAACACAGCCAAACATATTCAATTCAGAAACCAGTTGTTGAGAAGGATAATAAAATGGAAAAAAATCCACCACGCAAGATGACAGGATTGGCTCTTTTGGTTTGTTACATATAACACCGTGGAGGTCTAAATCTATGTTTGGAGACTTTCATCAGTAAACTGCAAGCAGAAATGCTCAGTCATGGAAGTGACTGTTTATTTCGCTCATGAGTTTTACAATATAGAAAAACACCATATGGACAGGCTACCAAGCTAAACACACTTTTTCAACAAAGGAGATCTTTAAGTCAAGTTCAGACTACACTATATTTTTGTCTGATAAAATGATCTGTGTCAGATTATGAGTTCATTAAACTATCATTTCTTCCCGTAATGTGGCAGAAACGCATTGTTGGCTGACCAGTCATAGCTTGCAATCACAACATGCACGACATAATCAGGAAGAAGATGCTCGGGGCCAACTAACAAAAACTGGCATGTAAAACAATGGGGTAAATTGTAAATTGTCCTTTGGGCTTTCTTTTTCTTATGGACGTTGCAAGGTATCCCAGGTTAAATTACTTATGACACACTACATGACATCCATTTTGGATCCCGACAAGCTATATTTTTATTTTTTTCCATTATGATATGCTGATCAGAAAGTTACAAGACAAAAAAAAATCAACAATCGAACCAAATTGCGACACCATTCCTGTTGAAGTGGAATCCTGTGAAGCTCCCTGGAAGTCCTGTTATCTAAACATGTCAAGCACCATCTGCGATGAGCTCTGAAACTCTACAATTATGTCAAAACAGCAACCCTTTGATTTGAATCTCATTTTGGTAAAGACAAAGAAGTTGCCAAGAGCCAAATTTGCCAATTAGGCCAGGTGGGGAGTGACGATTGCATTGTTTAGCCGAAAAAAAATTTGTGTGATGGTTGCATATTCCAGCACCAACGAGATTTCAGTTCAGGTCAAATGTTCAAAATGTAACAGTAGAACCTTTTGTTCAACGTTGTACGTGGGATTAGCCATACATGAGAGGCTGTGTTTTGTATGTAAACTGTAGGTTTGATATTGACCCACTGTTCAATATCCAGCACTTTGATCTTTTCCAAGTGGATTAAATGATCTGAATCCCCAGTAGTTGTAGCAGTACAGCTGGACCCTGTTTCAAAGAAAGAAACAACCCTTCCAGTCTGTCGTTCTACAGTCATTCACAAGCCCACAATACCAAGAGCCTTCAGAATCTCAGGATAAATCTCTTCAACCCCAGGCGACCTGACCTGCAAAACTATTTAACTACCTTAGCGATCTTCACTAGAAAAATGGCCAAGGCTTCCCCTGAGCCCTCCAGCTTTACCTCCTCTGCGAAGGATCTGTCAGTCAGATTCAAGAGTTCCTCAAAGTGTTCCCCCAGCTCCCAGGCATTGCTCTCATCCAGCATTCACTTTGGAAGGATTCTGTGCTGTTGAAAAGAATTTTAAATCTGCTGAAAATTTACAGTTTAATTTCACAAGCTGTATCATAATAACAGCAATCTGTCATATGATACCTGTCATGGTTAGTGTTTAATATAAGACATGTGATGCTTGGTTGCTATAGCAGATGAACTGTGACCTTAAGGTACTGTGTTAATCACTTCACACATTTCATTCACGGTACCTAAACTCAGTGCTACACAACTATCCGTTACCATAACTTTCACTGTCAGAAAACACACACACACATACACATTAATGCACACTCATGAATCTCTCACAGACTTAGGCCTGGATGGCTCATTGACTTGCCATTAAAAGAAAGAGCCTTCATTAGTTAGGATGTCCCTCCTAAAAGGATTCCAACTGTGCATATTAGTGTGTACGTGTGTGCATGTGTGCATCAGAGGGTTGTTGTCTGAGACATATGCATCTAACCATTCAGTCGGTCTCCAGCACAACACGTACTCACAAAGCCGGATTCATTAGCGGGAGGGGTGCCATTCCCTGCCACTTGGAAACTCAGCGGAGCGTTCATGGCTGTGGCTGTGGCTGGATGTGAAAGTAAAAACAGATTGGGAGCGGTTCAGACGAACGGAATGGAAGAATGCAAGCGGAACATTAAAGAGCATACCAGTACAGACTGTTAGCAGGAGACAATCAGCTGTGGTCAGGGACAAACAGGATCAGAAATGAGTTCAGGCAGTGAGCGCACACATTTTACAGGCTAGAAATTTTACGACAAGAAGGACGAATAATGGCAGAAATTATGCTCAGTGGCCTGGGCATAATATAATGGTAAGTGATCTTGTATGTCAAGGCGCGATTCTGTCTCTCACTGCTTTCTGCTCCCAAATTTGGTGTCATCAGTCATCAGTTTAATATGTATTGCCTTGTACTGTAGCAGCTCCTATATACATTTAGATTAGTTTCACCTGTTTGCCATGATAAAAAAAAATATATATATATTTATATCCCCACTGGTATGACAAAAACTGATTAAAAAAAAGTTGTATCATTCCCCTTTACTGGATATTAGACTAGTTAAAAAAATACTAAATGTCATGTCAAAGGGCGCTCTTTAAAATACTAAGTCACTGTTACCAGATTCCAACTTTTAAATGCCTTTTATATTAACATCCAAAGGAAACTTTCACACAAATTTGAGTTGGCAATTTATAATACAGGATGACTTAAAAGTCAATCAGACTTCCTTTTAATTTTTGATTCGCGGACAATGAATACTGAAAATGAGTGTTGTTTCACGAAAATCTGTCTTGCCAGCTGAATGCTTTTGATGTGACACAGAGTAGAAAATATCCTTTTGCTTTAATGGTGAGTTAATGCAGATCTCTCTCTCAATAAATTGTAAATACACAGTATGTTTAACCTGTTCATGACCAACTCTGCAATAACATAACCACATTGTGGTGTCTGAGGATGTAAATGTCTCATTTTAATATTCATTAGTTAGACTGGAAATGTATTACAGATATGCTTAACTGAATTCTTCCTCGTGAAAAAGAACATTTCACAAACCCAGAGCTGGCATCTAAGATATCCAGGTCTTCATTTTTTTCTTGAATTAATGACATCAGCTTTCCCATTTGTGTGTATTAGGTTTCTGCAATTCCAGTGCAGATATCTGTAGTTTCATTCTGACTGGTCATAATTCTAGTTAATGATATTTAGTCCTCAGTTCAAGATGTCGATGTATATTGTCCTTTTCAGATACCTTCAGTTAACTTTGAACGAGTCACAACAACACTGTAGATGCCTTAGACTGGAGTTCTTCCTCTTCAAAATGTAATTACAGATATATTAAATTAAAAATATATCTTAAATATATGATTTTCTATTTCAAATGATGAGTTGTTGAATGAATAGATGAGACTCTAATTAGTTCATAAAAAACAAAACTAGCTTATAAGCAGAATTCACAAGATGCAGAGTTAAACCTTGGAACAAATTCCTCTTTTTATAGTCATCAAGGAAACTTAGTGTGTCTTTGTTAAATGAGGTTGGGGCGCATCTTGTCATAATAAAACAAGTTTAACCTGGAAAAAGGTGAGTACTAAACTGAGTCGCTACACCACAGACTTATAATGAAGACCTATAATTTATCTCATTATAAATAGTAAATTTTAGGAAAAAATGGTTTCAGCAGCAGTGCCTGTTTGTTCTTAAGAAGAATTTCTTTGAAATGTATGCAAAAGAAAAACAAGTCTATTTGTAACTATTGACAGTGTGACTAGTTTATTCAACTTGATAACTCAAATTTGTTAAACTTGTTTTCTCAAGTTCAGCTAATTCAGTTCATCTAGTTCAAGATTTTGAACTAATTAATTAGCTGAAGTGCAGTTAACTCACATTTTTAAAGGCACCAGGGGAACTTGTGTTTCTAAGCAGAATGCATTTAAAACAATTGAGATCACATGACTCTTGAATGAATTAAACTTATCTCCACAAAATCCTTGCTTATGAACTTTTTCTTTATTATGGCATTTCCTGACAATATCACTAACCACAGCAACCACCACTGTTTCTGCCAACACTGTAATGCTGACATTACACAGACATATTTACAACTATTATTTTAACTGGTCAAAACTAAATTACACTTTTGACTAAGTGTCATTTTGACTAGTCAGAATGACGTTCTTGATGTGTGGAAGAAAAATTCAGATGAGTCAACGTGAAACTACGATAAGTCAAAATGACGTTGATATTTGTAATGTTAATTCTGGATAATCACAACTATCACCAGTCTTCCCATATAAGTATTATGTGGCATTATGCTCAGTATCTGGTTACACCTGTTTTCCTTTTTAAAATTCCAGTACCACACATATAATTTTGTTGAATGTTCTTTGTGGGTGATGAATGTGTTCCATTTTACTTCACCCAAAATGGTGGGCAGAACGTTAGCAAAAACTGAACAGCTGCTTATTTAAACGATGCAGTTATATGCCAGAGGAAGAGGACTAAAGCTCAGGATTAGTCAAGAGGACAATATTTTCACTGCAGCAGAAGCACTGAATCATCCCTGTTAAACAATAAGTGAATCATGGCAGCGGCAGATGTAACAGCACGAGTTGTCCAGAAGCAGCATGTGCCATCAATGTGGATGATGATCCGGTTACATTAAATATGACAGATGCATATAGTGATGTTAATTATGTTATACAGACACCTGTGCTGTGTTTATGCTTTACGTGAGTCAGTTAAGATGTGCTTTCAGGTTAGTGTACTTTCACCGATTTGATTCTTGTGACAACATCACACCAGCATTAAATTAGTATTGGCTGGAGGAGCAGTAATTCTATTCAGGCAGACACTTCTGTACTGATGTCATATTCAAAGGAACTACATATGCATTTCCTCTTGACTGCTATGTTGCTAGAGTAGGTGGATGCATTTCTGAGGATCAGAGGATAGCTGGAAACAGGCGAAGACCAGGAGAGAGTGTGATGAGAACTGAGCCACTGTTAGGGAACCTAGAGATCTAGATGCACTGAGAAAAATGAATTTTTCTGCAGTTTTGTTTTATTATCTTCTTCTTTTTTTTTAAAATCCCCAATCACAGACTCATGACCATATTAACACATAACAAGATGCAGTCAAGTCTTGAGTACACTTGTCCTTAACATATTGCACAATTAGTTTTGAGATAATTAACACAGCAGTTTGACACTCAGCCACTTGATCATCTAAGTAATGAATTGTAAACAAACAGTAGCTGCACACACGCTTGTATGAGTACGCACGCACGCACACACGCACACACACAACAAATGCATGCCCCTCCCTACCCCATACAGAAACACAAGGGATAAAACTCAACAAGCCTTGGAAGTTCTGAAAAGTAATAACACCTTGAAAATAAAGGATTGAACTTGAAACTACAAAACACCAGCTTAATATAACACTTTCATGTGAAACTAAAAACAAGCCCATCTCTTTCTACAATCTGCCACACTCCAGCTTTGTTGAGCAACCTTTTGTTTTTTTTAAACAAACCAGCCTTCTGCAGCCATTTCTCAAACAGCCACAACTTGGCTGTGGAAGAGCCTGGATGTTTGATCATCACCTCAAACTCTGGCAGTGCAATTCAGAGCATGAGTTCTTAAAACAGACTGACCAGGTGAATCCGGGCGGATCTCTTTTTGCTTTTACCTTAAATCCACTTTGATAATCAAGAGGAGATGTGGGCAAAATAGAAGATACAGGATAAATACGGATTAAGGCTACAAAGACACGGATTGTGCACAAGTCAGAATTAGGGAGCGACTTCTGAAAATTTTGCACATCAAGATTAAGTCCTCAGTCTGGGCATTTAGCCAGCATTACAGCGGCTAAACAGCAGGAGACACGACATTTTAAAAACTTTTCAAGTCTGAGGTTACCAGTTGCTCATATGTTCGCATAAATTTGTCTGTCTTTGGAAGTGCAGTTTTTCCTCTTTTTTTTTTTTTTAATCTAAAACCATCAGTTTCTGCGGACCATGTAAGTCAGTTATACTACTATTTGCAACTTCAGAATTTCGCTTAAAGGTATTATGGAGGATGGGGTTTTTTTAGGTTTAATTTGTCTGATTCACATAAAATGAATATACTGACCTTTAGTGGACTTGTATGTATGGTTTCTAAAAAAATAAAAAATAAAAAATAAATAACTGTGGACATGGCAGGACCTGAAAAACATCAGCCAATCAAAGCGCTCGGACCGAGGCATTTGGTTTGCTCCCTTTCCTGTCAGTCATAAATCTTCCGGCTCAGGCCTAGTTACGTAGATTACGTACGCCTTGGACTTACGTGTTTTCTGTATGTGTTGCTTTGGTATAGCTTCGTAGTTAGCTGGCGACTTGTTTTGCTCATCTTTTTTTACATAATGGCAGATAAAGATCCAGGGGGACCCAGCCGTAAAAGACAACTTCACGAGTGCTACGCAAGTTTCTGGAGGGGGGCGTTTCTTCGTAAATGTTAAGAGGGGGGAGGTTAGAGGGGGGTGAGGGAGAGGTTGTATGTGCGCATGCGCATGCTACGTTCAAAGTCGTAGGAAATTAAATCTCCTCTAATGCCTTTAAAGCTGAATGGATCAAAAGTTTATTTTATGTAAACAACAGATCAAATGACTATATATAATTTGAAAAGTGCAGATTATCATCAATGCTTTACTGCAGAACTTTTTAGCATCATGTTTTTGCAATTGTTTGGATACAGTTTGCAATTTTTAGGTTTTGATTCAATGTTTCCAATGCAAACCGCATAAATGCCTGGTTAAAACCACTGCATACCACCTGTCCATTGTTCTAAAAAAAAAATCTGGATGAGTTGTAGCCAAAACAGCTGAGATGCAGAATAAAGGAGTAGCAATGAATAATAATAAAGAAGAGGAATACAAAGTGAGTATTCCAGCTGAAAGGGCAGAGCTCTGACACCAGGCTAGTGCTCAGAGAAAACACATTTCAGAAGTGGAAAGGTGATCTGGATCCTTGTCTAAATTTAATGGAATTCTTCCTTTGGCTGTGCTCCACCTCTTCTTGAAGTTTCATGAAATTTGAAAACAGAACTCTGCCTTGGCTCTCGCCTTGACAGAGGGATTAGTGTTAATGTTGCTGCACGTACTCTGGGTGTATGAGTAGCAACTCTTTGGTTAACGCCCTGCACATCTAAATTTAATATGGTTATAATGTGGTGTTTACAGTTGTGTTGTTTGAATTTGAAAGTACAGCTCATCTAAACTGACCTCGATTGAAAATGTATGGCTGTTCTGGCCCGAGGTTTTATAAACGTTTCAGATGCGAGTAAACCCTATTATATAAATAAATATAATTATATTGGAAAAACTTTGAGAGTGGTAACTGGCTCAAAGCTTTTCTTGTGGGTTTCAGTGGTGGGGTCATGTTTTGGTTATGTTAATCATGGATTGAACTTTTAACAAAATCAAATCTGTCCAAACTGTTTCACACACCAAGTCTCTTAAGTATATTCGATGCTTAAAAAGTTGAGGCAGCACATTTTCCATTTGTAAAAATCAATAAGCTTGTGTTGTTTCAGCATTGAATCAGTCTGTTAATTCTCCATTATTTCCACCTCTTTTGTTTTTCTCTCCTCACTTCTCTTGTTTGCCAGCTTAATGTGAGCAGTATTCACTTGTCTTGTGCTGACAAACTACCACTTGTTTCCTATCTTAAGAGCATTTATTATTTTTAAGACTCCCTCAAACAATTTTTTAAACATTGTTTTTCCTCTCATTTGAGCAATTTCTCTTCTCTCTTGTTGCTGAACTGAACCCATCCTCCAACATTTTTAGTATTAAAAGTGGATGACTGAGAACCTGGAAGGGCCAGAGTCTGTCTGTGACATACTGGGCGACAGTTCTGACTCAGTGCTCAGTGGGGACTGATGCAAAAAAATAAAAAATAAATTAAGCTCAATTTGCACATGACTATTATTACTTAGGGAGCATTTTGATGTAGAAGTTTAAATTGTGCCTGTGATTCTTGCAGTGCACTCACAGCAGGCACTCTGTCGACACAAGATTAAAACGAAGCATAATATAGAAGTATCCCCAAGAAATTTGGGTTGAGTCTGTTCAAAGAACATCTTAGTTATCACATGCTGCCATGCATGTCATCCATCACATTATCATTTGGATTTTCCATGGAGTTGAGTTTGCTCTTTCTCCAAATTGGTCTCCATGCTTGGATGAGCCTTGTGAATTTGCTCTAAAAATGCTCCTGGAGCTCTCTTAATGATTTCAACTGCAGTCTCCACAATTCTCAACCCAGAAGAAACAGAACAAGAGCAGATTCTCGTCATTTACTGTCTTTCCTGGAATGTGAAAATATGTATTTAAGAGCACAGATGACCTATGAAACGAGCAAATTAAAAGATATGTGCTCCATGTGTGTCACCTTTGACTGGATGTACAGTGTACAACAAAATTAATGACATTCCTGCACAATATCACTAAAAAGCTGAATGATTCAAAACCTGATGTCTTCTACTTTTTCATATCCTTTACACTTAAATGTTCCACATCACCAAACCAAGATTTTTATTTACTTAATGTTAGATGGCGTTAATCCATGGAAAATTAAACAAAGTTTTTTAATGATGAGTTACTGAAGATTTACTAATAACTTATATCATCCCTGTGACAAAGCAATTGTCACCCTATACCTAATACCTGGTTTGGCCAGCCAAGGCACCAAAAACTGCAGTTAAATATTTGCAGTAGCTTGTAATCAGCCTAGTACGTCACCATGGAGGATATCTTGGTCATTCTTCAACTATTGCCACAATAGATATTTTTCAGTTCAGTTGAATCCAACGATATTTGTATAGCACCAATTACAATTCAGATTGTCTCAACAGCTTTACAGAACCCATATGCCTGAACCTGAAGGTTTTCAATCATGAACTGCCCTTTTAAGGTCTTGCTACAGCATATCAATTGGACTAAAGTCCATACACTGACTCGGCTACTTCAAAACCTTCATTTTGTTCTTTTTGAGACACTCAGAGGTGGAGTTGCTTGTTTGCTTTGGGTCATCGTCATGCTGCAGAACCTATTTGTTCTTGAGCTTTTGGTCTTAAACTGATATTCTCCAGGAGGACTTTCTGATAGAGAAAAAATGAAACTATCATTTCCATTTTGTGTATTACTGCGTTTGTCTTATATTAAAATTAGTTTGATGATCCCAGACATTTACGTATGACAAATATGCAAAAATGTTTTCACAGCACTGTATGTACAATTAAAAACACAGCTTTAGGGAGACGACAATAAAATTCCAACACTTGGAAAGATGGTTTTTATGCTTTTGAAATTGAATTAATCAATCAAATTACTCTCTCTACTTCTGGTCATGGTTGTGCTGCTTCCCAAGAGGTGCAGGACTTTATATTGCAGTGGATCTATTCACTCACAGTGGGTAAAAATGGGACAGGAGAAAAAAACGTCCAGAAACTGCTTGAGGTTCACAGCCTTAATCTTCTGAAAATCATGAATCAGTCATTATTTGTCTGATGGCAAAAGGACTGATTCTTAAAGACAGCTGACCCATGAAATGTCCAGCCAGTTACAGAGCTATATTAAGATTTTGTGTCACCCAAAAAGTGTCAAAAACTAAGTGGTAAAATGTTAATGACTGCGTAATAAAGAGGAACTAGAAGACTGAGATAATGATACTTTTATAAAAGGTAGAATATTGTCATTAGATATTAGCTTACTACACTGCTGATACTATGTCCTGGTCTGTCAGCTTATTGCCATTGTTAAAGTTAATTTTTGCCTTGCAATGTAGCCAGTGACTCTGACGCCTGCAAAGCACATTGTTTTCACCATACAAGTTTCTCTGTGGGAGCGCATGTACAGTACATATGAGCCCAGTTTGACCTTTGTAATTGTTGAAAAAGAGACAGAGAAAATCGAAGATATACTACCCATCTTGTGCCTATAAATTATCTCTGACTCTTCACGTTTACGTCAGTACACTGACACACATCTTCAGGTGCACAAGACCTTAATGCACATGCTTATTCAATATTCAGATGAAGACCATGTGAACTCAGAGTGTTGGACAGCATCAGTGTTGCTCTGCAATATTGTCTTGCTGTCTGTTTTTGCCTGTCAACTTCTTCTCAGTACAGTAGGGCCTTTCATTCACTCTGATATTTCAGTTTGTTTTGAATATTATTATCATTCCCACAAAGAAGATGCTCTGCTGTGTCACTTCCTGCTGTGATCCCCAAGTGGGCTATGCATTTCATGTCCCTGTAAATTTGCATCAAGAATTCCCACTGCCAACACACTTTTCTTCACTCTGTATTAACAAGTTCCCAAGCAAGGAAGGTATTATACAGTGAAGTGCTTGAACGTACCGTAAATATACAGTCCATTGCATGAAATGTCTGCTGCCATTTTGTTCTGGTGCACTCGAGACGCATCTGTGGGAAACAACAATTTATCTACAACATGCACTCTGGATGAACCTGCCTCTAACTTTGAACTCTTTCCTCAACATCTCCCCTTTGAAAACACTAAATGGGCAAATGAAGTGACTACAGGAACAAATACAGGCAAGAACTGGCAGAAAAAAGCAGCACAAGAGAAATACGTTCACATTGGAACACCAGAAAAAACAAACAAACAATCTTTCTTTCATCTCATTTCAGATTTTTTTAAAAATACAGTAACGCTATATCGCTAAATAGATGACATCATATCTCATCGCCTTGGTTACTCAGTCATCCTGTTTCCATGGAGTCTCAGGGGGAATCAGTTTCAAAAGCAGATTTGATTGGCCGCTGGGGCTGCTTCCCTCTGTGCTGCTAATTAGCACTCTCATGGTTCCCCTCAGGTCTACAGTGAAGTTGGTGGGACAACAGACATTTATACTGAAATACAGAAGCACAAGGCAAGAAAGCATGCACACAAAAACACAAACACACAAATTCGTTCTCACCCTCATTTAGGGATGTAATCAGGGAAACAACAGAAAAACATGAAGACAGTCAATTCAACTGAGTAGAAAATTAATGTTTTTAAAAGCAAGAAAATCTTGGAAAATAAAATGGCCACTCTTGCCACAACAGCTTTACTCAGTTTTTCAATGGAATTTTTGCGTCATGATTTTTCGTCATTTCTTTATCCACTTTCTTTCCTCTCTGCTGTACCTTTCTTTTTAAATCCACTCAAGGACTACAAATAGGTGAACAGCAGTAACCCAGAGAATTTCTTTTAAATGAAATGCAGCCAGTCTTTCCAGAGATATATTTACAGTACACAGGAGACAGAGAAGTCTGCCGTGTGTGTAGGTAACCTTAATAGGCCTTGGGAAATAACTGTATGATGCAGCAATGCATGAATATTGTAGTGAAGCAAAGGCTTACAATCAATACACAGAATCTGATGCCCAGGGAAGAGAAACTAGAAAAGATTTGGGGAAAAAAGAAGAAAAAAAGTGTTTTTTGCTTTACTATTTGTACAAATTTAGTCAATGCAACGCGAAGTGTAAAGCTGATGAGCTCTTGACACACTGCAAGACAGGTTTGTCACTATTGGTCAGAGCCAGACGATATGTTTCTAAGTTTTAAGCCTTTATTCACAGCTACGCTAACCAGCTGCTGCCTATACCTTATTATTTACCATAAACACAAAGTCTGGTAGACTTCTCATGTAACTGCCACGACACCCTAAATATATACATCTAGAGGGATGACAATATGTTACAGTAAGGCTGCACAATTGATCAAATAGTAACCCTCTAAACCCCAAGCAGTGTCTGGGTGCTTTTTTGCTTCTGTCATCATTTCTACTCAGTGTGGGCTCATTTTTCACTACAACATGAAATCCAGCACCTCAAAAGGCAACAACCTCAACCTTAGCTAGAAGGAGAGAAAAATCAAAAATAAATGTATTTTGTGTAGAATGACATACTTGAAATGCCATACATAATTTAAAAAAGAGAGAAAA
Organism: Acanthochromis polyacanthus; assembly: GCF_021347895.1. Lineage (NCBI taxonomy): Eukaryota > Metazoa > Chordata > Actinopteri > Pomacentridae > Acanthochromis > Acanthochromis polyacanthus. The sequence goes on along the minus strand of NC_067125.1, from coordinate 16,055,339 downwards.
ACTAAAGTTTTCTTCAATTATTTGTTTCATAAAAGTTTTAAAAATTCAATATATACAACTGCTTTCCAAGTTCCCATAGATGTAACAAATAAAAAGAAGGGCTCGACTTGCTACAAATATTGTATTTTTCTCTCCCTATTACTGTTTACAACCTTTACAAACTAAAGCTTTTTACCTTAGTCTGTACATTATCTCCAGAAAGTAATTTTGCCATGCTGGATGTATTTTCCAACAATTTCCTTAAACTGGTCGACTATATCATATTTTTGTAGAATAAAGAAAATGTTTTTAATAATTATAACAATTTCAATCGTATTTTTGGTTACTTTTCCTGATCACACAATGCACAACATATAATACTTTTATGTATCCCCAGAAAGCAGAAAATCCAAAAATTCTTTCAGTTTTCATAGTTCTTACGAAGATAAATTTCATAATTTGGGGGTTTGGTTTTAGACAAAATGTTTTTTTCAACCAGTTGGCTTGTCCACAAGATAAATCCTTAGTACAATTTTGGCTTCTGATGATTAAATTAATATGACTGAATGTGGGCTACACTTACCACTGTGGCCTCACAGCTAGAAGATCCCCAGTTCGTGTCCCGCCCTGGGATCTTTCTGCATGGAGTTTGCATGTTCTCCCTGTGCATATGTGGCTTTTCTCCAGGTACTCTGGTTTCCTCCCACTGTCCAAAAAAATGTTGAAGTTAATTGGTAACTCTAAATTGCCCATAGGTGTGAATGCGAGAGCGCCCCATGACCTTAACCCTCAAGCGACCGAGTGGGGTCATTTATGACTCCAGCCATATAGTTATATTTGCCATTTTCATATCTTTTATCCGAAAAATGTTTCCTAACATGGATTTGTCAATCTACTTGTCCTACAGCTGCTCATAGTTTTTTGTAGAGATCAGCCAACTGGTGTGACAAGGATAATGGAAACTTGTCTGGGGTCACTTATGCCCCCAGAAAGATGTATAAGTTTTTCACTATTGTAGGCCTTAGTTTTATTTATTTATGTCTACCTCTAATCGCTATATTTCAGTGTTTTGCAGTGCACTATAGCTGGCAGACCTACATTTTTAGCCATAGCTGCCCTGGGGCAGACTGACTGGCTGCCAATCCACTCCTACAACCCCTCTGACCCCCACCAACATTACACAGCATACACATTCATACACCAGTGTAAGTGGCAGCACTGGAGGTAAGGTGGGTAAAGTCTCTTGCATTGGACGAACGGCTCTGCCACCCGAGCCACAGCCGCCCCTAATCTAAACACTTCTCTGCATGTTACATTGCACACATACAGACAAGATGTTTGTGTAGATTTTGTTTTTATGTACTTTTGATTTACTATTGAGGAAACAAAAGGAATAAAGTTTTAAAAGAAGTGGCAGACAAAGCGTGTCAAAATAAATGTTATTGTGTTCTTACAATGCGTCATATTGTTCATATGGTTTTACTTTAGCTCTGAGTCAAAAATGATTAAAATCCATGAATAATTATGGAAGGTTATTTTAGAATATCCACCTTAAAATGAGTGGAGTGAAATAGATAAGAAAGTACAAAAAGAGGCACTAAAGTAGACAAGTGTAAAATATAGTGGGGTCATAAATGACCCCAGTCGGTCATTTTAGTCGCTAAAATAGCTTGGTGGCTTGAGGGTTAATGAGGATTTAGTGGTGTATTGATAATGGATGGATGACTGAATGCAATATTGGCTTTAAAATGTGTGTTTTGCACATAGGAAACATAGAATGTAGATAAAAAATCACCGGGTTAAAACTTGGTTAACTACAAGAACAAACTACAACATCTTATATTACTTTTTTCAAAGTGATTTTTGCTCGTGAAGTTGCTGCGCTGCAGTAACTTAGGGGAGGCTAGAGGCCTCTCTGTGCACATTCCCCTAGCTAGTGTTTAACACAGCTGCATGTGAGCATTTCGTTCAATGTTCGTGTTTATCAATCGGCCGATCTGGATGCAATGTAACTTGCATTTTTCATCTTGAAGATACAGTGGACTCTGGTGAAAAAGATTATTATTTTGATGCAAAGATTTCAACATTAGCAGGAATGTAGCACAACATGGAAGTAAAAAGCAGAGCTCTGTTTATTTACATGTAGACATGCAAAAAAATCTAACAACTTTCAGAAATAATTGTGCTCTCAATATTGATTAAAATATTTCTGATGATAATTTTAGCCACAGTCGTGCAACCCTTTATCACAAGCCAATTAAATAAACTAGTGAACACTAATTAAAATTTAATTCCTCTGTCTGTTACATACTCAGTATTTACAGACAGTCCCTGCCTGAAAAATATAAGAGCTTCCCTCTGATAGCTGAGAGCTTCATTAGCATCTATTAGTGTCAGACTTAGTGGTGGATCTCAGTTCAGAATAGAATCCTTTCCAGACATTAAAGGCAGAGCTCAATCAAACAAACAAGATCGCAGAAGATTTTTTCCTCTGATGCACTCTCTTGCATCATGCCCTCCTTCAAACCAGTGTTTATAAAGATCATATAAAAATAAACTGCCATTCTCTGAGGGCGAACATGATGAAACGGATCAATGTCAGGTATGATGGAATTCATATTCTGAATCAATAAGTGCTCATACATCAGGGTCCAACAGCTTCTAACACTTGAAACTCGGCATGCTGCGTGTGGTGTATTCAAGGTCCCAACTTTTCTTTTTTTAAGCAGAAAGAGAGAAGAGGGCAGTTTAGGTGAAAAGAAAGTGGTGTGAGCGAAAAGTGAAAGTTATAATGTAGTTTAGGACATGAGAGTGGGAGAGAGTTTGAAGGATGGGAGAGAGAAAGCAGAGGGTGAAAACGGTGTTTGGGTGTAATTTTGAACGAGCAAGAAATAGTGTTCACAGGTTGTACAAACATACGGACAGGGGGTAGGACGAAGGGGTAACAGACAGCAAGATCCAGAGGGGCAGACGATGAGAGATACACAACAGGTAAGAGAGATAATAAAGACATGAAGAAAAGTGAGACGGGAAAAAGGACGGAGGCAAGGAGTGGGATGTTTATCCTCCCCATGATCATGTAGCCGTCTGTCTCTCGTTTAGCCCAAGGTTCTGATTAAGTCGTTTGTGTTTAAAGAGGAGGAAGCCTCTAATTCCCCTCCTTTCATCTAATTTAATTATGTGCTGACATTCTCCCTTTCTTCCTTGGAAGGATAAAAGCAGCTTAAGCTTTTATGTGGAGCTTTAATGACAGCAGCGGGGAAACTTTACTCACTGATTGCTTAGCCTTAAGTGTGTTTAGCCTTAACACAGTGCTGCACTAAACACAGTTGTATACATGACTCCCAGACACACACACGCAGTGTATTCCTCATGGTTGTCCCACATAGGGACACAGAGGCTAGCATGCACGTTTTCACAGTGAAACACAAAGTCTTTTTATGTTTAATTACAAGTCAGGGAGCTAGAAACTCTGTTCTGTTTAGCATTCGGCCGCATTACTGCCTTTGCGTGCATTTCTACACTTGTGTTTTGATGTTATTGGTACGGCTGATCAGCGGTTTGTACTGCTGCCTGGCAGGAAAAAGAGCCCTGGTTCAAATAGACCAGCCAGGGCATCTCAGTGTAGGCTCATGTTTTTCACGTGTCAGAGGTGCTGACATGTGGGTGAAGACAAAACCACGCTTGCTCAAATAAAATAATAAATAATAGCATTTATAAGATGCTCAACTGCAAATATTTTAAATGCCAAGTACTATGTGCCAAGTAAATAATTGAGCAGCATATTCAGCTGCCTCTCCAGTGACTCCCTCATTCCACAGACAGACCCCAACGTCACCTTTCTGACAGCAGCTGATCTCATCATGTGCAGATTTTATGGCCTCTGTTCTGCAGCTTCACTGCGCTTAGCATAGCAGCACTTGAACTAGTTCACCACTGGAAGCAAGTAGTGGATCTCTAACTGCAGTCCAACACACAAGGCCATGAGGTAAGAGGCTCAATAGACAGGGAGCTGAACAGCCTCCACGAGAGTAACCTGGCCACTTTTGGGGCAACACGATGCTGGGCTCAACAATGTTGTGACTGTGAGGCATCAGCCCAAAACTATCCCAGTCTCCACAGCAGAGATGCCTCGTTTAAGTTTGTATCCCTCAAACCAATCTGAGTCGTTTAATATTTAGTATCTGCCAATACAAGACCTCTGTGTCGCTTAATGGTTTCCAGTCAGAACTCTTGTTTAAGACATGCTGAAATCAGAAGAAAATTATTCAAAATTAACCGCCTTAGTATCCTGCCACAAATTACAGTCTTCTGTTGCAACACCTATGTGTCAGCAGATGTAAAAATACCTTTACTGGTCCAGATGGAGACATCTTTACTCCACACCCTTCCAATCCGCCATGCAACCCTAAGGGTACATCATCTCCGACATCGGCATTGAACTATGAAACTGACTGCAAGGTGATGGACCATGACAACATGAAATGAGTGCCAGAATTGAATAAAAGGCACGAACAAATGCACACGGCAAACAAAAGAAGGATAGAACAGTCGAGATTTTCACAAAACCATATGTACAGCTATTGTTACACTTATCATCAAGAGTAGAACGGCACAACTACTCTTACCAACACTGTTTACCGACTCAAACTGAGCTCATGTTGATTCTTTTTGTAATTCTTTAAAGAGGAAAAACTGAAAGAATTAATTAATATTGCTTTATTTTCCCTCATATGTACTGCATATAAATCAACGTTGGATAACATTATTTTTTCTACACCGACAAATCAGTAAAGAAAGGATGTTTTACCTTGCTGACATGTTTCGATGGCATCTCCCGTCTTCATCAGAGCGTCATCTGATGTGTTATGACGTGTCCTTTTTATCACGTGGCCGATCTGACAGGTCTTTCAGAATCTGTCAGACTGGCCACACCCCCCGCCGTCCGGTGGTCTCTGGAGGATGGAGTCCCAGTTATGTGAGAGGATGGAGGTCCTCTCGTCCCAGTTCATGGAGCAGCTTGCCCCGCTAGCGGGAAAAACAGGACACGTCTCCATTAAATGTGCATTATAAAGGTTCAAACCCATTACAAATTTTCAAAAATCTCATACATAAATCAAGGTGGATTTAAACATGCTCCCAAAATCAAGAAGCATTTCGGTGCAAGATCATTAGGACAGTCACAGACAAATAGCAATTTTTTACACTAACACACAATAACCAGGTACAGTGCACAATCTCAAGGACCTCATTAATAGTCTAGGCATGTGTACACTTCATAAAAGTAATCATGCCATCCCTATCAAAAAGTAGGTTTAAAGGCATTCATCAAACTACTGTCGAGCATCAGCTCAACAACCATCGGAAGGAACTGTACTACCAGAATCAGCTGTACAAACAGCACTACACAGGTGGGGCCCAGCAAAAGCAGCAGATGTATCTTTAATAAGGATGAAGGGAATGGATATAGCAACACAGACAAACAAGCCAGCCATTAATCACCTCATTGGCAGTTTCATACACATATTTCTAAGAGGCATGTAAGTGTACAGACAGTCAGTGAGAGCACGAGTCACAAAGACATAAAGAGCGATGAGAGAGAAACCTCGATTAAAACAGTGAAATCACAGGCACACTTAAAGATGCCACAAACAAGAGATGCATAATTATGGAGGACAAAAGGGTAAGTGTTAGAATGACAAAGCAGGGGAGATAGAGTCAGGGACAGACAGTGTGAGGCAAGTGGAGAGGGGGTGAAGCAGGAATGTAAAACAGAGAAATGTAGAAAATTAACCAGAAGCAGCTTAATGGAAGACATTAAAAAAGTCAATCCAGTCTGGTAATATGCTGCATTTGTTCATGTGTTATATAGACCAACATTCATCATCATCATGAGGAAGTTAATGAACCCCATTGGTATAAATAGAATATCAGTATATCAGTCACTCACACATGCCTCAGTTCTTCTCAGTCACTCGTAATGCAATACACTGGCATGCAGAGACAGTGTTGGGCACATAAGTTGAAAAAAGCTGCACAATTATTCATTAAAAATTACTCATTGCAAAACTAACTACATTATCTTACTAATTACTCATTTAACAGAAAATGATTTTTTAAAAAGTCACTCTCAAATAAATGTTTTAAAGTTCAGAATTTTCCCAGGAGGTAAATGTACATATCACACCTATATTCCTATATTTTAATTAGTCATCACCATGCAAAGGAGATTTAAACTCCTCCAAGGCCTCCTTAAAACATTGCAGTTTATGTGTATGTAGAAACACTGAAGTCTGTGCCCCCCACAGGTATAAAATCACCAGCTACCCAGTGATCACTGCACACAGCATTAGAAAGGTCCAGTTAAACCCCATGTCCATACACTTCTCTGAACACGAGCAGTCCTTGTGTGATCACCACACCTACATGGAGAATACTGAACTGAAGCAAAATTTAAACCACAAATCAAAATGCAATATCTTCAAGAGGATTCACCATGAAACCTTATCTCTAAGTCCTTCAGTCCTATTCCTGATTACCAGTTAACAAAGTTGACAAATCAGTTAGGAGGACACATGAATAAAGACAGATTCGGAGAGATTCACATTACGGAAGGGGTGAAATTAAATGTTCACTGTGCACCTGAATTATGTAACTTACTGTGGCCAGTAATAAGCATTCACATTTTGCAGGATAAAGTCAAAGGAGTAAGTCAATAAGCTATAGAGGAAAAGACACGGAGCAAATTCAGTCAAAAAATTTAACTCCTCCTCCAAGTCATTATTTAGTCAGATCCCACACATAGACATGAAATACATAATGATTATCACGAAGTGAGACAGCCCACTCCCAAGGACATCATTAGCTCTTGATATTAACTGCAAATAAGCATCCATAAAAATCGGTAAAAGATGCTTCAGGAGTTTCCTGAGAACATTCACCCTTGTATTTTCAGTTCAAATTAGTCCAGCAACAGCTTTCTTTAAATTCATGCATATTGCAAATAATAACTCCAAACAGCTAATTTTGCATACACTGACCCAACTGCACTAAATGTAGGCCATTTCATTCCCAAATAAAGACATGAATAAACGTGAACCTTTTTGGATGCTGATACATTCTGGTAATCTTGTTTACTTTTCTACTAACTTGCAGTGCTCTGGTTGTTTCCTGCTCTCACTCATTATTATCCCATCTCATGTGATATGCCAGCTGCATGATGCCGATATCATGCATCAGTAAAATCATGTGGGGTCATCAGGTCACTGCTGGTGTGGAGAAAGGTCAGGAGATTATTTCATTTAGGAGGGAAAGCACGGATCTCCTGAGTGTTTATGAATGCACCATTGACCAATCTGTAATAAACCCACCACTAGTTCTAGCTGCTTGCTCCACAGGCATCGTCTGTGCATTTCCTTCGCCTTTTTGTGCTATTCTGCTGAGAGAGGGCAGCTTAATACAAAGTGTTCTTTCTCTCTTTCTCGTTTGTTATTCAGTGTGTCACAAAACAGATGCCCGCCAGTTGCGTTTATTATTGTGGTACCAAAAGGCACAGTGAAATGTTTTGTGTGCACCTAAAATGAGAAAGTTACCAACACCAGTGCAACCAGTGTAGAAAGTTAGACTGCAGCGCTGTAAAATTTACAAACCAAAACCTCACTTTCTGTGTTCTGAAGATTCGAAAACGCCATCCTCTAAAGTGCACATTTTTACGACTGAGCCAAAGAGAGGCGGTATACACGAGCACACGCTGCACAGAGAGAAACTACAAGTCTAATGGGGCCTGAACAAGAATGCCTAACGAGGAGCTCTAACAGGTGTTTCTCATTAAAGCCAGAAGAAACGAATCCAGCGCAAGAGAGAGAGAAAGTGTGTGTAGAGTGCAGAGGAGAGAAGCAAACGATGAGCTGATATATTCCCGTGTTATTCATTAGTGTCTTACAGGCTGCTGATATTAATGATTCACTGTCCATAAGATTCCCCCATCCCCACTACGTAGACATACACACATAGAAAAAAAACAAGCCCAAGCTCACAAACACACTGTATATCCAACCATTTCTCACTCCTCTACCCTCTGCCCTTTTGCACTCTTTCAGCTGGAAAACATATTTGTCTATAAGGCTGTGCTCTTTGTTTTCTTCTAATTTTGCCTTAAATCTACTGTTTTTCCTTTCTTTTTTCTTAATTCTGCTGCTTTGTTTCTTTGACGCAACATGCTCTACATCAACCCTGCTGCTTCGCTCTCGCTTAATGTTATTGCTGCCATCTGTGTGCGAGTGAGTGTGCCTCTGGTTATCCACGGCAGGAGTGGACCAAAACCGGAATGGACTGTAATTGATCAAAAACTGCAACCAACAGGTTACTGGAATCATGCTGTCAAAAGGATGCTCTGAGCAGCTGAGAACACACACACTATAGATATACCCACTCAGACGCTTTTATTCCCTACATGGACCAATCTATCACCAAGGGAGCTGCTCTGTTTAACCCAAAACATCTTAAACCAGCCTTCATCCCTCCAAACATCCACCATCTCTCCACCCATTTCACTGCACACAGACACCTCCACTCCATTAACCATTAAACCGGACTGCACCAAAACCCACGTGCAACAAGGCTGAAGAGGGAAAGGAGGGCGAGGAAAAGGGGGATGGGGGCTCTCATTAAACACTTTGAGACCCGACAGAATCAATTACAGTGATGTATCGATTTGTCAGCAGGTCCCGGTGGCGCAACCAGTGTGCCGGGAGACTGCCACTGAACTGGAGGGAAAGGGGGACAAATGGAGGGATTAAAAGGAGAAAGGAATGGAGAGCAACGCAAACTGGAAGCAAACGAGGAAAATAAGAAACAAGGGAGGAACACGAAAGATGGGGAATCCATGGAGATAGGTGTGAAGGAGAAAGCAAAGGAGGACTATGGCAGAGAAATGGTTCTAAGAGCGATGGAATAAGTGTAAGAAAGTGAGATAGAGAATAGAGACAGACAGAAGGAGGGACAGAAATATAGACCTGTTACAGGAGGGAGGGGAAGAAGAGCAAAAAATACATTTCTTTATCAAAGTGGATAGCATTCTCCCTCCTAGTGCCACCTGCCTCTTTCATGTCCTCTGTTGACCTTTCTTTAATTTCTATCCTCTACCTCTTCAACCTCTCTGTTCTTTAGATTTCCTCACTTCATCTCCCTCTCTCCTCCCCTCCATTATAACTTCCTCCGCCTGAACTTTCTGTCCAGGGCATACTGTACTTCCATCTCCAGTGTATGGGGTCATTTAAGTATAGATGAGGCTGTAACCTTCAAAGTTACACCGAGCCACAACTAAGTTAAAGCTGGGTAGGCTGCAGCATGTTACGACACTGCAGGGACAAGGTCAGGGGGAAATAAAAGCTCTGTCCAAGAGAAATGGATTTGTATTGAGCAAAATACAGAAACCTCGTGTCAATCTATCCTCCAAGATGATTGAACTCATGCTTTGGGAGTATTTCATATGTGTACAAACAAGATTTTGCTTTATTATCAGTAACATTATCCCACTCCGGTGTTACACTTCACCACTACATCTATTCACAGCCTGGGAATAATAAGCTAGACACATACAGCAGCCAGCACAAACTAAGAAGCTATGAGGCCTTTTTTATGGTTCACAATGACAGAAAACACGTCTTCTCCTTCTGCCGTAATGAGGCAGCAGGGCTCCAACAGACAACATGGGACGTGATTAGATGACACATTCATGGCAAATACGCTGCCGACCTGACAACCACAGAAGGAAAGAAGCCACTCATTCATATGGTGGTGATGGAGATAGCACACGAGATGTGTAACTAAAATATAAAAAGACACGTTTCAGTCAGTCCTGGTGCATTGTCAGGGTCAAGGATGCCTGCATTGATACACTGACACTAGGGATGCACATGGTTAACTGTTTAACCTAGCTTGGAAAATCCAAACTGAATCTCCATGTAATCTCCTATCTCCATGTTAGGAGATACAGGAGAGTCAGTTTGGCATTGGGCGAATTGAATCGCGTTTCCCTCCCGGTACAGTTTGGTACAACCAATCATAGCACGGGAGGTGGGAGTTAATGCTGCGTCATCTTCAGCGCCTGGATTACCCATAAAGATGACGCGACGAGGAGGAGGAGGGGGGCCACCGCCGTAAAACAAGAAGGAGAGAGAGAGAGAGAGAGAGAGAGGAGGGGGGCCAAAGCGAATCTTTTTCTGGTCTCTTGGCGTTTTGGATGGCGTTAGTCGTTGCCTCTTTTCACTTGACGTTTCCGACGATGAGGAGGCAGTGGATGGCTCGTTACTTTCGGCTTCTTGCCATTGTTTGTACAGAGGAAAATCCCGTTCCAAACGTGTGAGTAAATTTAAGCAACTTTTACACATACGCACCGACTTGGTTTGGCTCCGATTTAAAGTTATTCCTAACACCGCTAATTGTTCAGAAGGAGTCTTTTGTTGCGTAGCCTTTTCAAAAATAAGTGTTGTACTTGAGAGTACCCCATGTATTCGCAGATTTTTGTGACGAAAACGGCAGTAATCATTCACCGCGACGCTTTCTCGGCTGCATGCCATTGTTGTTTGGACTACATGGACTTCAAGGTTGATTTGTTTGTGCGTCACATCCGTGTTACGCTGATTGGTTCTTTCTCGTTCAAGCTGCATTCGTTAGCCCCATCCTTTTTGAAATCGTCTCGTATCATCGCAATGCCAGACTGCCTCTATTTGTATTTATATTAATACATAAATAAAGTCAGTCTGGATTTTCCAGGCAACGTTTAACCGTTAACCGATAACAGGAACTTTGACCGATTAATACTATCGGTTAATTTTGTTTTTTAGCTACGTAAGTCAATCAACCCATGGGAACGTGTCGACAGGTGCGACACATGTCATCACGTGCTTTCCACCACAGCCCACTTTACAGCGAAGATGAAGAGAGCAAAAAGGAGTTCTGTGTGGGACAATTTCGACCGGAAAGGGGAGGAGGTCATTTACAAATTATGCGGTACAGCACTGAAATACTCCAGCAGTACGAGTACAATGCAGTACCACTTAAGAAACAAGCATCCAGGATCAGACGATGGAGGACCATCGCAGCTAACTTTGCCCTCCATGATGGCCAGGAGAAAGTGTGATGCGCGGCGGTCTGAGAAGATAACGGAAAAAATCTGTTCAATGGTGGAAAAAGATATTTTGCCCATCAGTGTGGTCTGTGGTGAAGGGTTCCAGGAGCTAATGGGCTATATCAAGCCTAATTACCAAATTCCATCAAGACCGACCATTACCCGACAATTAGAGGCTCGTTTTGAGGAGAGGAAAAAAGAACTGAAAACGCGACTTGCAAGTACTAAGTTCGTGGCTATTACAATGGACTGCTGGACCGCGCTCACAACAGAGAGCTACATGACAATTACATGTCACTATATCGATGAGTACTGGAAAGTTAATTCTGCCGTCCTGTTAACACAGAGCATGCCAGGTAGACACACAGCTGATAACCTCACAGCTAAACTGGTTGATGCAGTGGAGACGTGGGGACTTAGAGGGAAAGTGTCCGCATGCGTCCACGACAAACGCGTGCAACATCGTGGCAGCTGACTCTCTCCGGATGGGTCAGCTGGGACTCGATCCCCTGTTTTGCACATACACTGCAGCTAGCGGTAAATGACGGATTTAACGTGTTTGTGCATCGTGTTATTGTTGCAGCGGGGCGGCTTGTCAGGCACTTCAACCACAGCACACCTGCATGCAAGGCACTGGAGGCCAAACAAGACCAAATGCAACTTCCGAAGCACCAGCTTATCCAGTCATGTAAAATGAGATGGAACTAATCTATTATTAAAATCTCCTGAAACTGTAAATATCATAATATGCCTACGCGTCTTAATGTAACTCGGGCTAGTCTGAAACATGTCAGATTGATGTCTGAATCTCAAGGATCACTGACTGTAAGCAGAAATACAGTGTCAGTGACCTGTCACAGCAGCCAGCTGGGGCGGAGCTCTCCACATAGCCCGTACGTCTTCATGCACGCTGGCATCATATGCAACATTAATATTACAGATATCAATGACGGCGCTGCAGATGACACCTTAAGTCACTGATTAATTCCAGTTGCCTTCATGTTGTACAGTAGGGGAGGGTGTGTATCTTTGTGCGCATTTACGCACGTGGCACAAAACCGGCGTTACATTGAATATTATTTTTTATCTCCAGACACGCCAGGGGTCGTCCAGATTTACAATGAAATGGTTTGGTATGAAGCCGCATCATCCAGATAAACATTAAGCTCCATCAGAACTGTTTAAAAATCGGATTTCAGAAGCTAAAACTTTATTTTGGAAATTAATCAGAACACACAAAGAAATCACCAGCACGCTCGCTCTCCACATAATTTAAAAAGCAATAGGAGACGATTGAAGCCTACAGTACTGTAAATTATATCTAAATCTTGTAGCTTTTTTTTTACCTTTTAGATGAGTATTTGCGGTCATTGTAAATCTGCAGTTAAGCACCGGACAGCGCCGAGTCAGTGACTCACTCGGAGTAACGCACATTTCCTTACATTGAAAGCCTTGTCAGAATGGTGGGACGTATGCGTGTCAGAATATCGGTATTTCGGAATGGTAATATGTCTAAATGGTGGTATGGCGGAATGGTGGAATGTCGGAGTGGCAGGATGTAACCACTCAACAGGGCATTTAAATCTTATCGGTTAACGGTTATTAATCGGTTAAAGGGCGTCCGTTAAAATTTTTTTAAATGTGCATCCCTAACTGACACGCAGAGACAGAATACTATAGAACTGGGAGATGGAGTGATTCTCTCTAGTGAGTCATACTGGAGGTTTGTTGTGGTCTGTGTGGAAAATTTTACATTGCTGATGGCGATGTTTAGGAGAAGACCCCGACTCAACAAGGACATCAAGTGGGCGGGAAAGAATTACACGCACTGTCCTCTCCAAATTTAACCAATCAGCATGGTCTATTCCAGGAATGCACAAAGGTTTGGAAATAGCCAGCAAATCTCCACAGTTGAAAACAGCTTGCTGACAATAAAATATCACACGTTAACTTAAATGTTCCAAACAGGTCTGTGTGTTTCATTTTAACTTTTATACACATTTTGATCTGCTAAAGTCCAATTGAATCAAATTGACTTTTTCATTCTGGTACAGAACTTTACTAAAAAAAAAAAAAAAAAAATCACATACTGTGCTTACCTTTGACAAGCTGTGTGTCAATGAGGTGGACAAAATATCAGTAATACTTAAATGTAATGCAGTCTAGTGCACCAGCAGCAACCACTGTGACCTCAATAATGAACAGAGTGGCTCTCCATAGACAGAAGGGTTGTTTCCAGACAATGCATTAAATCTGGCACAGAACAAGTACTGTTGGTCACTAAAATCCTGCAGCACGACACACTGAACAAAAGCACTGAATATTTTTTCCAACTCTATCCATTTTTTGTAAACATAGGGGAGTAAATACTTGTTATGCCAACACATAGCTTCTCCACAACAGATTGAATGTCAAGAAACAATGAAGTACACAATATACTGGAAACGACACTAGGCAGATTCATGGTCACAAAGCGTAAAACACAAGTCAGTGTTCACACTTGCTGTGTATCCACTATTTGCATCTCATAGAGTTAATGAGGTTGTCATTTCTGGCTTGTGGTATGTTGTCCCACTCCTCCTGAAGGGTTTGGCAAAGTTGGTGGACATTTTTGGTGACAGGCTTACATCGTTGGACACATCCATCCAGAATATCATGTGGCAGATTGTCTGTCATACCATGCTGTCCGAAACGATTTCTTAGGCGACAGATGGTGGAGTTTTGGACATTAGAGTGCCTGGCTATGGTCCTAACTGACATGCCAGCATCCGGCATGTTAATAACTTAGTCTGTGGCATCATGTAATTTAAACCTGACTGGCATTTCAAAGAAGTGTCTGTGTCAAGCAATCTCAGCATTGTCCTTGAAAAGTCCAGTATCGAGTCCCTTTTCAGTAAATTAATGTCTCACTTGTCCCCAGAATGTGTTTTTAATTTTTATAACTCAAAATATCACAAACGTTAATATCATCATAATTGTACAAGACCTGCTTTAATGTCTTGTTTTAAATGGACTGTTACTCTCGTTTTACAATAAGGCTGAGCTGTTACTCTCTGGCTATGAAAATATGCCAATATTTAAAGTTTTTTTATATTCATTTATTTTCAGAACCACTTTGAAAATCTAGAACTATGTTCTACTTGGATTATCTAGCTATACTTTTGTTTATGCTGTGCAATTTGTCATGTCAGCTCAATATGTTATTAAAGACTAAATGAGAATAAACCTTTTTCTGTTTTTGTGACTGTTTCACACAAAGTATTTATGCTTGTTGTCATCTAGTGCAACTCCGTATGGTTCTGACAATGTCACCAATTGGCATCTATGTTTATATTATTTTTCTATTTTGAAATGTGTGCTCTAAAATGGAACTTTTCATGATGCCTTCAATTTTTTCAAATTTCAAGCCAACCATAATAAGAGCATATAATCATCAAACTTCTCCAGTATTACAGATTCACAATCAAAGGGATGATGAAAAACAGCAGTGAATATTTCAGGCTTATATCTTTAATACTGAGAAACTGAAATATTATCATTCAAAACATAGTCTCAAATTGCAAAAGACGAAAAAAATAAGCAGAAAGTGGGTCAGCTGGCAATTTCATATACTTTTTATTAATCTCAGAAACTTGTTGATATATCCATCTACTATTTCTTATATATAATATTCAATTCGCATAGTTCGTGATTTTAAACAATCAAGTAAATGAGAGACCTGACGAGATGGAATGACCCTAGTGGTAACGTTAGCCACATTAGCTGCTTAACGACGTAACAAAGACTCTCCTGGTGTTGTGGTGACAGTGCCATCAACAATAAAAGTAATCCACTGGAACTTCAGCTTACGAGATGCTGGGAGTGCACAAAGACTCCTTTGTTCACTCTTGCAGCCAACAACAGAACATTTGGTGTGCTTTGCTCAAAGCAAAAATATTTTAGAATTAACAAAAGAAGTTCTAAAATGTAAACCTGTGACTGAGGCAGCACTTTAGCCTGAATGCATCACCTCAAAACCAGCAGGCAATGAAGAGGCAGCATTTTACAAAGGTGGTGCTATACGATTATTAATTCCTCAACTAGAAAGTAGCTACCCAGTTAAATTTCTACTGGCTTGGGAAGCTAGTTACTAGTACTATCTAGTTGTAGGGGGTCGAGGGATGCCAGAATAGCTTTCATTTTACACCTACAAGGTTGTAACAACCACAAAAACACAATAAAAGATGGATTTACAGCCACACCTGGGGGGTATTCCACGAAGCTGGCTTAGGTCTAAGCCTGGCTTATTTCGGTCAACTTCGCTAACTTTAGTGAGAGTTTAGTTCCACCAACAAGGCTTAGGGCTAGCCTGGCTTGGTAACCATGGTAACTCAGCCAGAGCGACAAGCCTGGTCCGGGGCAGGCTAACAGTCAAGCTTACTTTAGCTCCATGTCAGAGAAGGTTCTGACGAGCTTCAGAAAGACGGCTGTGAACCGCATGTTACACATTAAATTCATCTTGATCTGTAATCAATGATGTTCTTGTTCGGTGACATACATTGAGACCTTTTTTAAATTTTCTTATTTAAATAACGCCGGAATAACCGTGAATCAAACTATATCATATTACACTACACATTTTGTCACAGTGTGCAACTGTGGCTCAGTGGTTAAAGCGTAGTTAAGTAGATTAAATGTGGTTTCACTTTTCATTGCGCCATGGGTTCGAATCCACCAGCGGTAAATACTTGGAAATATCTGATTTTCTTTCTTCTTTCACCCTCAAAGTGCAGTCAACACGTAACAGGAATAGGCACAGATAGTCTTAAAATAAGCAGGACACAACAGCCACAGTTTTCCATAAAGAATACCTTCCTTTTACCAGCGGTCCAATCTGATCGTGATGATAATCCAAAGGTGATGCCAAATGATGAGATAACTATTTTGTGTACAAGCTCATTTGTGTCTTCTCCCTTATTTAAATGTAGGGCACAGTAGCACTATCATCTCTAATAAAATGACATCTCCTCTATAGGTCTACATGTTTTTTTCTGCTTTTTCATTCAAAGTTTGAGTGTTTGATGAAACATCTCCACATGAAGTTGCCCCTTTTTTCCAAAGTATTCCTACTTTGGTTTTAGGTGTTACCTGCTGCTTTATTCATCTATGGTGGATATATATTTGTCAAATCAAGAACATGAATTAGGCCTACCAAAGTAAAAAGTGAAAACCACCATCACATTATACAAAACCAGGCTATGTTGTAGCCTCTTTCTCTCATATATATATATATATATATATATATATATATATATATATATATATATGTTTATACACACATAAAAAAATGTCTTCAATGGGTTTTGAAAAGCTTTATTTCATCAAGATTGATCTCCTCTGGGCCACAGTAGTGTGACAAACTTCAGGGTGAGGAAAAAAAAAGTCATCAACCACTGCAGTTGTGGGTTATCCCTAATCGGTGTCAAAAACTTGCCCTCTGAAAATTAAATTTTCAGACGTGTGCGTGTGTACGCTCAGACTAAGTGCTTCATTAAAAAGAAAATAAACACGCATTTAAACGGTCGGCAATGCTTTGCCAGGCAGCGTCTCGAGCTTTATTTATCGCAACCGTGTTGCCTTTTCTTGTGATAATCTCCCTGTAGTCCTCGTACAACTCCGTGAGAAGTTTCTGCTCCGCCGAAGAGAAAGTCTCCGCTCTGATTTTGGACATAATATCATTATTTTGACGATCGACACGTCTGGGCTTTTTATCTCCCCCGGACGCGCGCTCAGTCTGGCTTGGATCAGCCTGGCTTGAATAAGCGTCTCTGAAAAACAGCTGAGCCTCGTTTGTGGAACTACTTGCAGCTGAGATTAAAGTTGCCGCTTGTTCAAGCCACGCTTACCGGCGTAAGCCCAGCTTGTTTTAGCCAGCTTCATGGAATACCCCCCTGGCTGAGGTTTTGATCAGACTTTGTTATCAGCTGAGCAGCTCATAAAGTTTTGTGCAATATTTGCTAAGCATAAACCCTTTGCTAACCATAACAACAAAAATGACAGTTTTAGCTTTTTCGGAAAGTCATAAAACACACGCCGGGGTTGTTTTAGTTAAGTAACTTTCTTATTTTATTTAGCTATCTGTCATGTACAGCGATCAATACATGAAGGAAGAGGCGTCTTAACTTCTTAACAGTGCTTTTACTGGGCAGCATTTGCGGCACGTTACAGGCGAGTCAACAACAGGCACAGTTCTGTTTACGTAAGTGCGTGATGACGTAGACACTACAGTGGCCTGTAGGCTCATATCATGACACTACCTTATTCTCATTGCTAGTTAAACATGCGACCAAACACACACCCATTGGAAAAGGTCTGTGCTGCTTTCTCCAAGTTTCCAAGCTAGTAGGCTAATTAGCTGCTCAGCTGCAGCACATTAAGCAGGTAAACTCACCTGTTAGTCTTGCCCAGGTGCGCTGACACGGCTCCTCTGTCCTCACACTCCTCTGTAACAACGTCTTATCCGTTCATGACATGTTTTCAACAGGAAAAGCTTATCTATTTGATTTTAACCTCCAGAGCTCAAACTGTTTGCTGCTGTCAATCAAACTCCACACTGGTAGACAGGCCACGCCCCTCTATTTGGTGTGCCAAAGGTAAAGAAAAAAATTTAAATACAATAAAGAAAATTTTAAAAAAAGAAGAAGTATGGCACAGTTTATATACATATGCAGCTGCTTTTGTTTGGGTCAAACTGTCATAAAGAAATAATCTTTATTGCAATTTACCTCATGTATCTGTATTACTTTACCTGCTCTGTGCACTAACTCTAAACAAATTCAGTAAAAAAATTAAATATTCGTTTCAACATCTGCGTTATCTCACATAATGCAGTTAAATTGTGACTGAAATGATGTTAAAGCATTAAAAAAGGCTCGATTCCATTCATGTATAATGCTTGTAGTCTTAAGAATGATTGCAAAATTGATCTTTGACTCACTTGTAACAAATAATTATGATAGCCTTGTTTCCAAATACAAACAAGAATATTAGACATACCAAATATAGTATCTGCAGCCAAAACATCAGACACAATATTGTAGTGTTTCCTTGATAATGCTACACTACAAATATTTATTTGGTCTCAAATGTTAAATAATAAAATTACCTATATTTGCACATTATAGCAGTTTAAATAGACATACGTAAACTGGACAATGCAGCTTCAGCAATCACTTTTTGACATATGATCACTTCATCACACCAGCAGAGTGGAAAATGAGCTATTCTGGTATTTTCCCAAATAAAGCTTGCCATATTTTTAATAATTAAATGTAATTTATTTAAGCAAGATTTTCAAACACTTTTGTCTCTAAATGCATGTATAAAATCAACCAGTCGCCCCTGGAACGCAGGGCTCTCAATTTACCAGGTGGTGTGTTCAGACCTTACAGGTAGAGTGAGGAGTTCAGACATCTGGTAGGAGTTCAGAGAAGAGTCAATGCCCTTTCATGTCAAAAAGGATCTAGCAGAGGTGGTTGGGGAACATAACTGTAATGTCATAAAATGTCCTTTCATTTGCACGAACCAAGACATGACTTTATGGTAATGTTCGAGCATATTGTGGTCTTCAAAGTCAGTGTTGACTGGCTTAACCACAATCTAGACCTAAAGTAAAGCAAAGAAACATAGGAGCCAAAACTTCTGTATGGTAAGTTTGCACATTTACCCTCTTTTCCTGTTTAATTCAGTCATCAACATGTCCTATTTCTGTTCAGTTGTGTGCAGCATGCAGCTACAACATTAAGTACCATTTGGCTCACTGAACTACTGTAAACAGTATTTACTTATCACACTTGCCGTCCCACACCTGCCCTGTAGTTTCCATTGATCTCACTTACTTGCTTGTTCTCAATTCCCTCATTCTGTTCTCTGCATATGTACCAGTTATTTTCACTTGTAGTTTGGTTGATTTTGCTCCTGTTTCGGCCTTTGTTTCCTATTTTTTGACTGCCTCCTCTCAACATGTTAGAATAAAAAAGTAGGTAAAACAATTCCTCTCTATATTAAGGTTTTTTTTTTCTTCCGTTTTAGCCATTTCACAGTTTATTTGTGGACTCTAATTGTCACACAGGGTTGCAGCTGCTGTCCCTCGTGGCTCACTGTAAGTGACTTGTGAGACACTGTGAACAAGGGAATCCATTCAGGGCATTCTGGGTGAGGAAAATTGAATGGGTTTATTTATGAGAAACAAGCAGACATGCATCCGGAAGCAGAACAAAATGCTTGTACTGTGCAATTTGCTGTCGAAGAAAATGCCAAAACCAAAATAAATATAATAAAAACCACAGCTCCTCTTAGGGAGACAGAGCAGGGAAAAAAGGGAACCACATTTTCCTGTTTGATTTGCCTCCAGTGTCAACTGTGTGGCGTGTTATATTTTAAAAAATGAAAGTGGTACAAATTTTTTTTGAGAATTCAGTGAAGAAAAAATAAAATCAGAACACAACATTTGCAAATTCACTCTTGTGAGCAGAAAAGAAAAAAAGTTTTCATAACCGGGCATATTGGTCTGCCTGTGTTTTTGCAACACACCCAGTGTGAACTCCGGTACTGGAGAAGGGTCAGTTAATATAGTGGAGTTAAATGTCAACTCCTCCAGTTTCACTGTCTTTCTGACAGCATCAACAACATCACAGACAACTCCAAATCTAACAAAGGTCAGCTCTCTTTTTTCTGTTCTCCTTCCCTGTTTGCATGCATGTGTGCGTGAGAGAGACAGAAAGCAAGAGAGTGAGGGAAAAGAATGAGCGAGGAATGGAGTGCACAGATCTCAGAGTTGCTTAAACCCAGCCTAGCGGTTCGATATCCATCAGATTTATGTCTCTGTTATTTTCCTCTCCTAAACAGTAAGTGATAAACTCAGTGAAGGACACAATAACAAAGATCTACCTTTTCACCTCTCTCTCCTTGCCTATCTCTTGGTCTCTCTGTCTCTCTCTCCCTGTCCCTGTGCTATCAATCAGTCTTGTGGTGATTGCTGTTGGATTACAGGGCTTTTGCTGTCTGCTCCTAGCGATTAACGTCAAGACAAATAAAATACCCTTATATCCCTCCGTAGTGACCGGAGTAAAGAGCAGGGCCACGTGCATCTGTGCTCATATTCTCATACTTAACGACATGCGGTGCTAAAATGAACCTTAATCTTGAATTCAATTGCAAAATCAGTATCTATTGATGTCCAGTGTTTCCTTGATTTGGGGTTTGGTAGTGTAATACAGGTGTGATTTTCTCCTGTAGCTACTTGCGTGTCCTTGTTTGATCGGCACATACACATTGGGTAGAGATAAAGTAATGGATGTAGGGGTTGTGAACTCCATTGAGGGCGGTGGCGCCCACAATAGATTAGGACTGTCTGTGGGGAATAATGGAAAACAGTAGAACAGAAAAGAAAAAAAACCCCACAAACATCCACAGTAACACATATCAAGAGCATGTACGCATTCACCAGAGAGACAACAAACTAGTTCCAGTGCCTGGTGTTTATCTTCCCCCCACTCCTGCACACACACACACAGAGAAGATGGCACCAGCAGCAACTGGCACAGTTCCTTATTCCCTCCCTTAGAGACATAATTCATCACCTGCAGGAGTCTCGTGTGTGTCTGTGTGTGCATGTGCAGTCCAACCTGATCCAGTGCCACCCTAACCTTATTAAGAAACAAACTGATGACAACAGAGAAAAATGTTCCTCCTAACCCCTGTCGGTAAAATTGGCACCGCTGCCAACTGTCCCTCAACGTCTGTCCTTTAATGCAGCGCTTCAGATGCAACATGCTCATGCACACACTCAGGAAAACACACACAGTCAAAGGGATCCAAGCAGACCCCTGCTGAGAATAAAACCAGTAACCGTTTGTCTTCCCGTCACCTCCCCTTCTGTCAACATCCTTTGCCTGTCGCACTGTTTTGTACCTTCAGCAAATACATTCACAGGTATGCATGTCACAGCTACGATTTATGTATAAAAGTAACAAAGTGCAGAGAAAACAAGGCCACATACAACAAGAGGAAAATCAGAACTCAGATCAAAACAGCATTTATTCCATTTCAAAGCATTACATTTATATTTCCATCTGTTTGCACACAGCTATTTAGTCTTAAAGTAAAAGAGCATCTGCACCAGCCTCTTCCCCACATGGACATCATGTAAATTATATCCATTGTGTGATTTTCTGTTTTGTAGTCTATTACAAGACTCATATAAGTGTGTGTCTCAAGGTAGTAAGAGAACGCTCTGTTGGTCTCTCTTCGCAGCCTCCTCTTCTTCCTTTTGTTCCTCACTGACCCCACCCCTGCAAGACCAAATCCGTCAATTAAAGGCAGAAAGTCATACACAGACAACACTCAAATCCCACATGATGATTTAAGAACAGATATTTTACTTGACCAACATTTGTGACATGTATCAGAGGGGCCAAACAGCTAAAAGTACAGTTTGTCTGTCATAAGTCTTCATCATCACCAAGGTGGGGTTTATGAGAATTTAGTCAAATCTGAATCTAGCATCGAGTCACTTACAAATCTAACTTTTTTGATATTTAGATTTTCATAAAACAATTTACAAATTAGCAAAGGCCACCAAAATAAATATACCCAGCATGTCAGTGTTGGAAAAAACAAATTGACAAAAGGAAGAAAAAATGTTGTGATTAAACGCCCACACAAAGGTGACAGAATTACCTGCACTAACAGGTCCTGCACAGTTTTTTACTTAGAGCCTCTCCCACTTAGCATTCTGCTATGACAAGGCCAAATTAACTTAAGAGTCATGAAGACAGCAGGCGTATCAATGCCATCCACATCGCCCACCTGCTCTGCCACCAGTGTCACAGGAGTTGCTCTATTTGTGTTAGCCCTGTCAGCAGGTAGGTGGTCTTTTATTATAAACCCTTTTCTTTGTACATTGTTTGATGTCATCAAGCATTTACTTTTCCCCCCCAGATATTTGATGAGTGACTCACAGATTCAATTCATAACAGAAGGTTAGATGTTCAAATAAGTTTGAAAATCTTGTTTTAATGGAAGTTTTTCAAAGTCATTACTTTACGCAGGCAAAGTTCACAGCTGACCCGTATATTTTGAAGTGTGCTTCACTTGGCAAAAACAAAATAAGTAATCATTCCCACCCACTGTTTGCATCATAACCTACAACTATTGTAAATAAGATTCATCCATAATTTGTGTGCTGACACATCCCCATTAAGACACAAACTGTGCCGCAGGTTTTATAGTGACACCACTAAGAAAAACACACATTCATTTTACACCAGCAGGACAATGCGCCCAAGCACACAAAATTTGCTCAGGACCGGCTCAAGGAACACAAGGAGTCCAAAGTATTGACCTGGCCTCTTCAGATGCCAAATTTTCAGAGGCTCCAGTATACAGAGGATCAGCTGCCAGTATTTCAGAGTTAGACACCATGGGACAACTTCAGAGGTCTTGTGTGCATAGATCAATTTGCTAGAACTGTTTTGGCTACATGGAGGTGACCTGCACAAAATTAAGCAGGTGGTTTCCATGTTGAGGCTGATCTGTGTATATATTATAGGTTTCAAACAAGAACAAACTGAAAATGCTGAAAAAAGCTGAACACCATATCTACGCTACAATGTACCTGCAGCCACCTCTCAATACTGTCTAAAAGACAAATGTTAAACAGTGAACTTAAATAAACAGAGCTGTTTCTGAGTACCAAATAGTGATTTAAAACACACACACACAGACACACACATGCTTGTACTTCTGTCTTAGTGAGGACATCCATAAGCGTAATGCATTTTTACAAAGTGAGGACATTTTGGCCGGTCCTCACTTTGAAACAGCCATGTTTGAGGGTGAAGACTTGTTTTTAGAGAACAGGTATGAATTGAGGTTTGGTTAGGGTTAGGGTAAGGATTAAGTTTAGGCAATCAGTTGTGATGGTTAAGGTTAGGGTAAGGCTCTAGGAAATGCATTACGCCTATGGATGTCCTCACTAAGATAGAAGTACAAACGTGTGTGTGTGTGTGTGTGTGTGTGTGTGTGTGTGTGTGTGTGTGTGTGTGTGTGTGTGTGTGTGTGTGTGTGTGTGTGTGTGTGTGTGTGTGTGTGTGTGTGCGCGTGTGTGTGTTTTAAGGACGTAAGGAGCTGTTTTGGGAGCTCTCTCTGTAGTATGTGTTAATCCGTTTATTACACGTCTCAATGTGATATTCACAGTGCTCTGCTCAGCACAAGGCCTCTAGCGCAGATTATGCCCGCTACACGCGCACACACAAAACATCAACAATGCACAGACACACACACCCACACATTTAGTTTCTAATATACAAAAAAAATAAAAAATACATTGACACACTCCCCTTCTCACATACATACCCACATTAAGCAGCACATTAAGGCCCGATACCCAACATGCTGTCAAAGCTAAAGTCGTTCTGCTGGCTAACGATCCATTACACACTCTACATATCCGACAGAGAGACGGATTGACGGAGCACAAAAAATGGAGGGATTACCCCCCATTGTGACCACTGGAATGGTATGAGAGTGTGGGGAAGTGTAGGGGTGAAACAGCAATGGATTACATGGCGATCATGGTGAAAAGACAGATACACAGAGTATGAAAACAGGAAGTCAAGGCTTCACGCTCTGATTCTCACAAGGGAGAAACGCATATTTGCCTTTCGGGATATAAAACTGTGATGGAAATTATAAACAACTACCTAAGCTGTAGTTCCACGTTTTAGAGAAGATGCAAATTTCCAAATGGGCAGAATTCAATATACTACCATTACCAAGTCTACCAATAATAAATACATAGACAATTGTGTTTACCTTATAGGATCAAGTAATGTGTATCGTTATACTTGAGCAATCACAGTTATTATGTGGAAGTGTCTTGAGTCATTGGTTGCATGTTACCCACCGTTTGAAACCCAGATTTCCATGCTGATCTTGACTTGCACTGTTTCTTGTATTAATTACCAGAGCCTGAGTGTCTGTTTCTACGAGAAACACCAAAGAAGGTTAATGTTATGGCCTTTTTTTAAAACCACTATCACTGTTGTAACTCATAATTCATCAAGAAAAACTATTACTGACATGCAAACACTATTGTGTTGTTGTTATTATTAAATACAATTAATGTATGTAGCATATGTGCATGTCCATACCCTTGGCAATGAGTCTTAATTCCTGTGCCAGATGGTGGACTGTGTGTTCAGTCGTGTCTGTGTCCAAGTCAGGGTCTTCACAGCCTCTCTGGTCCACACCACAAATCTCCATGATCTCTCGGGCTGCTCGTGACAACGGACGGAAGGCTGATCCAAATTCTGAGTCCAGTGTGCGATGAAACAGGCAGGCAGAGAGAGGATGAGGGGGGAATGAGAGAGGCAGGCGCAAAGAGAGGACTTGGGGTTTTGTCCTTGGAGGTTCAGAAAGACTCAGACTTGCTAGGCAGGTTATAGACACTGAATAAAAACAAAAGGGCAATATGTAAAACTATGGGTTGAGAAACTGATCAGTGCACATAAGGAGGGATGGATGTAATGATGGACATGAGGATAGACAGTAACTGTATCTGGCAGCTGCTGTAACAGTATGAAAACAGTAACAGATGGTGTAAGTGCAAGAAAGAGATAAGAGGAGATCTAGGAGAAGAAAGGAGAAGGTGAGAAGAAGACGGTATACTGGTCAAAAAGATCACAACAGTCAGTGGAATGAGAGGTGTCTCATCCCACTCCACTGCGAGCCACATCAAATTGAATCAGATTGAACATCCATCCCCACCTGCTCACTGTAAATTACATCGAGGCCCCCACTGAGAAGCTATGATGGTGTGTGTGTGTGTGTGTGTGTGTGTGTGTGTGTGTGTGTGTGTGTGTGTGTGTGTGTGTGTGTGTGTGTGTGTGTGTGTGTGTGTGTGTGTGACTGCAGCACACTGATTCCTCATGCTGCGTGCTGTCTAACCAGTTTCAACTCCAGTGTTAAGTCTTTCAGTCTTTCAATCTTCCATTGTCTCCTCACCTCTCCCTCCTTCCTCCCACTCTCGGTGCCTGGCACTGTCTTTCAACTGGCACAGAACCTCCACTTAGTGCTTCACAGCCACCTGCACTGTCAAACTAAGCAGCATGGGAGGACTGATGCACGCAGTGCAGTGCTGCTGACACATGTGGACGTTCACACACACCTACTTCTCAGTTCAATTTGCTAATTTTCAAAGCAGATGGGACATATATCTACATTCCTGTTACTGATAATGGTTTGTGCCAGATTTAAAATGTATTAGGTGTAAAATAAGAGGGGGATTAAAATCTCATCTCCTCCCTCAACAGTAGGAAGGTCAGATCTCAATCTTTCTTCTTTTGCATAGACTGCATGTTTGATATATTTATCGCTTCGAGTCATGTTAAGATGCAGTCAGCATCATATGTATCGGTTTCATGGAACAATTCTAATTTCAGGTGTAATTCTAGCCTATTCAACACACTACAATGATGGATGAAAAAACAAGATCAACCAAATGCTGTGAACTTTTGAAAGAGTTCCCACTTCCGAAAATATGCTCAGGAGCACAAAGCTATTTCAAGACATTCATTAATGGCACAAGGGAGCCAAAGCACAGATGTTTTGGCAAGAAGCCTTCTTCAGTGTGCTGTCAGACAGCACATTGGAGCGGCACACTGACAAGACAGCACAATGAAGAACTCTGAGTGAGGCAACTTGCCGAAACGTCTGTGCTTAGGTTTTCCTTGTGGAAGTAAAAATACTGCAAACATGCGGAGCACTCATGTGTCATTTGGATGCTATAATTAAATATGTTGAAAAGCGTTTGAGCTGTTGAGTGGTTTTACAAGTGTAGACCTCATTTAAAGGTATTTAACTTAAGTTTGAGCACTCAACTTGGCTAGACCTGAAGTTAAGTGTGGACAATGTGGGCCTCAATCCAGCAAACTATTAGCTTTGGAGCAAAAACTTTGAATGAATAGAGTAAGGAGAGGGAAAAAAATAAATACAAAGAATACCATGGCAGGGTAAAAGTCTGAGCATGTGACAATAAAGAAGGGACAAGATTCATGAACAAGACTTAAAACAGCAGAGCTAAATATACTGACAGTCAATAGAAACTTTGAGGTAGAAATGTACGCAGAATTCTACTTGTAGGGGGGTTGTAATTATTCATTGTGGATTTACTGATGATCTAGTGCCCTGGTAGTTGAGATAATGATGAGTTGTCATTTTGTCATGATTCATTGCACATGGGTTGGTCACTTTGCAAAAGTGAACCAAATACACACCAAGCAATACTCAGTGAGTATCTGCACAATTTGAGAATGGGTTTTGAAGGCCTATATAAAGGCCCAAAAAAGGCCACCATTGTTAGTCCATTAAACAGCTTCATGCCGCGTCTATCACATGAACAACGTCTCCGGGCACTGGGTACGGTGGAGGCCGGTTTGAGCTACAGTGATGTAGCCAGGCGTATGGGCTGTTCCCAACCCACAATCAGAAGCCTGGTCCAAAGCATGCGCCGACGGATTGCTGCCTGCATCGAAGCAAATGGAGGCCATACTCGGTATTGACTGTTGTGACTTTGTGTTTGGCAGGTGCCGTTTTCTTTTGCGAAATTCTTTATTTTGAAATTATTCTTGAAACTTTAGATTTTTGTTTCTGTATGCCAATATGCTAAACAAATGATTCATATGAAGAAAATCCAGTTTCGGGCTTCAAAATAAAAATGATGTGCTTTCCAGTTTGTGCGTGAGAATGATACTGTGTAATCACTTTAAGGAACCAGCATACTCACTGCCAAGAAAGTGTGGTTATATGTGGAAATCAGGTGTGATAATTGTGGATGAAATGGAGATTTGTGTGTATGGGAGTAAATAGGAAACAGACAGAGCTCAGTGTTCATACAAGACACACATATGCGCTTACCAGATGCTCCTAGTCCATTTGCTGATGCTTCTCCTCGCCTGTTTGAGTGAATTTGAATATCAGTTGGCTGTGTGCGGTTGTCCTGCATCACTCCGAAGCCCAGGCGTTCCTCAGTGTGGATTTTGAGTGTGCCGCTTGACCTGTAACTCTCTGACCATAAAAGAGTCAGAGAAAAAAGTAAGAGGGGTCATACTGATTATGTCAAGAACTCAGACTTAACAGAAAACCAAACTGATGACTAACTACTGCGGGTATGGCAATTTCCAAAATTGTGACTGTTAATTTATTTTATTTTATTTTTTAATAAGTTACTTTTCAAATGCCTGTAGCTTGTCATTATTATTACCTTTATGTTAAGATCCATTACATTGGGTTTATAATCCGTTTTGTAACAAGAGAAGCATGTTGTTCATTTTGTGGTTTTTTTGTGTGTGTTTTTTTAGCGATAACTGGCAGCTAATTTATGAGAAATGACATGCAACCATGGCGAGGCCATATATGTCATGATTGTCAGTATTGTCACCATTTTATGTTACTGTAAAAGCTAAATAAAGATATTGTGGGAAAAAGAGGGGTCATACTAAATCTGAATTGGAAAAAAAAAAACCACCCAAACCAACCATATATAAATGTTCTTTGCAGAGTACAGTATACATCCACTAACTTCACAAAGTTGTGAATCTTTTTGCCCTGTTTTAAAAGCATTCCATCTTTCTATTCACTCCCACGTTCTTCTACTGCCCCTTACATGCTTTAAAGCAATTGGAATATCTGGATGCAAGATAAATGGAATGCAAACACACAGCTCATGCACTTTCATGCTGCTATCAGTTGGATGTATAGCTAGTAATTGGAAACTGCAATGCATTTGCTTTGCTATCTAACGCCAACAGCTTGTGATTTTGTATGGCTCCAACACAGAAATGACATTTTGGCCATGACTGCATATGAATGCTACACAGAAAATAAAGCCACTAGTTGAAATAGGGGAGAGTGAGGTAAGCTGAGCCAGTGGGTCAGCAGAGCCACCCGTTGTTTGTAGAAAACCATGGAACAAATTGATCATGTGACCAATTATTTTTGAAGAGGTATCCATTATACACAATATATAATAGATACCAAGCAAATAAGTTTAAAAAGTGCTTCTTTCATGAAACATTTCAAGTTGTTTTAAAGTGCTACGAGCTCTACAAACTGAATCCTGTTCACAGACAGATATTCGATTGTCTCTGCACATAACTGGATACCAATACAGTTAAGTCAGAAACGTTGCTTGTAATTTGGATTTTTTAAGTCTTTAAAGATCAGTAAAGAGAAAGAGCATGGAGTAAGAGGTGACCACATTTTAGTTAACCCCTTAAGCTGCGGTCAATTTTCCCCTGAAATTTCTACTGAAGATGTACAGAAAGTAAATTGAATGCTGTTCTTGAACTGTTTGGAGTACAGGCATGGCTGGGGTCTCCTTTGAAAGCTGACAACCTGCATTGTCACCCAGTGCAGTAAAAATTACTCTAGGTGCTACTGACACAGAGTTATTTATGTTGGAACACACTGAATTAGGAGGAATTTTATTCACGCCTAAATTTTTTCCCTAATAAAACACCTGAAAATTAGTGTGGCAGCACTGTGAGAGCTTGAAACACAACAAGGCAACAGCCTGGGGTCTTATATAGTTCAGGACAAAATTTCAGAGCAAAACTACAAGAAATGAGTGTTTCACACATGTTTTTGTACTGATATGCCCAATTATGTCAATTTTGGACACCCTATGTACACCCTGTGAAAAAATGGTATATGGTCGTTTATTAGCCCTTTTTCACACTATTTTCACTCCAAAAACTCATAAAGAACTAAAAAAAATCACTTCAGATAAGCTTCAGTGTGGATCTTGATCTGAATCAGAGGCACAGACGGAGACAGAGAAAAGCAGCTGCAGCAGGAGAGCCGGAGGTGTGAAAAGTCACACTGGGCCGCTAAAACCCGCCTCTCGGCTATTCAGCAAGCTCATTGGCTATAAGCCCTGTCAGTCAAACGTTTCCTCCGGCGTCATTTTGCTCTGAATTTAGTGAAGAGATGAGAGTCAGCAGATCCATCGGTCTCGGCAACCATAGATATATACAAACGCTAGATGTCTCAAGGCGAAGTCGGCAGCGTCGTCACTTGGCGGCCATCTTAGGACAGGGGACTGCTCTGGCGCACTGTACTGTAGTCAATGGTAAGGTGGATGATTTCCTCACTTTAACACTCATAACTCGCTCAATTCTTGATTGATTTACAAACGGTTTAGTTTATTACAAGCCTTATTAACGTGGCTATGATTCAGGCTCAATTCCGAAATCGCAGCTTTTCGTTTTGAAAAATGCAGCATAGTTGTGTGTCTTTTCTGCCTGACTACTCACATTGAAGATGGTGTTACTCACAATCTGATTTTCAATTATTAGGTTTTCCTGAGACCAACGTTTTTTGAGAACCGAATCTTTAGGTGAAATTACATTCTTTGCGGTTGTGGTTGTATTTATTTGCTTGTTAAGAGACTTTGATTGAGACCTTAGACTTATTGTTTGTATACATCTATGCCTGGATTAGTTAGCCTGCAGCCGAAATGCATTGTGGGTAATGTAGGCACCAGGTTCATGAAAAGAAAAGACAACATCTCTATTTGTTGTGCATTGATTTTGGTTGAGCTTTGTTTTTATCTGTGCATTAGAAAGCTGATAGTAATAAAGAAGTGCAATGCTAAATAATAAAATTATATTTACATCCATTTATGCTGAAAGAAGATGATATCTGTGTTCATTATTATATGAATTCAATGGTTTTAATTATTCTTATGTAAGCAGTAAAAGAAGTACATCTCTGACGTTTATAACAAACCAAGCTGTTCTAAAATCGGTTGAAAATTGAGCAATCTACAGTGATTTTAAAATCCATGCTCCATTGACTTCAATGTTATGAGTGATCGAGCAGCCCTGTCCCAAGATGGCCGCCATGTGGCGACGTCGCTCCCCATAGGCTGACAGCGCTCATGAGCCATCTTGGGTTTGTATATATCTATGTCGGCAACGGCTGGCTGTTCCGGGTTTGGAGACAGCGATGAGTCACTTGATTGGTTGAAATGCGGTTGGGATCGAAAGCAGAGGCTTCAGTCGCCATTTTCTGACCGAGATCGTGAGGATTACAGAAAGCTTCATAAAATTATGGATAAAAATGCAGTGAATTATGGAACGCGCAGCGCCACCATGCGCCACGTGGACGCGCAGAGCCGAGCTATTTGTGGATTATTTACTTATTTCTAGACATGTTTTGGACAAAATATGATACTTGCCAGTATTGTCTGGATGACTACTCTTGGATTATGGCCGGTTTTTGTGGATTATTTTCATCGTTGACCGGTAAAAGACCATCGAAACGCAAGTTATGCCCTTTATGTGTCCCTTTAAACTTTTGTTGTTTGTTTTAGAAATGTGTTTATATTACCTGCTGTGGTCATCACATCTGAAAGTGGTTTATACCGGCGGATTCATGAGACTCTAAGCTTTCCATGGATGTATAGTGTTTCTATCGTCCCGTTTAAAGCTAAAAATGCTTTTGCCGTTAAACTTCAGCCGGCCATTTTCGGCCCGAATACGGGCCCGTGAAGCTTAAAGGAAACTGTTTTTTTTTTTTGCTGTGCAAAGTAAATTGTTCATGTTTATGATTTTATGAGTGTTGTGTCTGAACAATTATTTAGACATCTGAAACAATTTCACATATATGTTAGTGCATTAATAAGCTGCAATGTGAGGATAAACTGGTAGCAAGAAGTTAGCTCTAAACTGCCTGGATGACGCACTTTTGTCAAAATGTTGGCAGTGGG
Organism: Acanthochromis polyacanthus; assembly: GCF_021347895.1. NCBI lineage: Eukaryota > Metazoa > Chordata > Actinopteri > Pomacentridae > Acanthochromis > Acanthochromis polyacanthus. Next base: position 16,024,416 of record NC_067125.1, on the reverse strand, counting down.
GTTAGCTGAACCAAAGTCCAGGGTTAAGTTGAGCCACTGGCTCCCATCGGTGATTATTGATTAATAATGACACTACTGAATATTGATAGCTATATGTTGAAAAATAGCCCAGTTTTGTAAAAATGGCAGTAAAATTTGATCATTTGGAACATGATTTTGTTCCAAAATTTGTCATCTGTGGGCCTTATTGAAGCAAATTTGTCTTTAAAGTTGTACATTTTTTCTTCAAATACAACTTTTAAGAGGTCATTTAGTATTGAATTTGTCTTGCTGATACAGCATTATATGAGGTGTAAAATTTTCCATTTTGTTTTGACAATTTACCCTGATATATTTCTTCAAAGGCTCGATTTACCCCTTGCTGAGGGCAAGTTGAGACAACTTTTTTTTCATATTTTATTTTAGATCCAAACCAATTATTCCCAGGGATGCCCCACATCCTGAAGTATATGTAAATGTTTATTTGTAGACATTATTATCATGCCTCCACTTGCTTGTCTTACTCCAATAAGATGAGCCAGTTAATTTTTCATATTTTTAGCCAAGCATAACATAAAACTAGGTTTTGCTTACAAATGATTGAAATAAATAAATATTCTATATTTAAACAAAGTAATTCATACAAAATAAAAGCTATTCATGGCACATCTGAAGATGCAAAACAAAGCTTATGCATTCTCACTCCGATTCAATAAATACAAGCAGAGCCCTCCAGTCATCTCTACAGGCTTTAACTTTCGGTTGATGCTACAGGTACGGACCCGTACCCGCAGCATCTGTACTAGAGGTACGGACCGTTAAGGTCACTGAAGAGCTGGCGCCGGTTAACTACTATTTGCTGCACATTACAGGCAGTTTATATGAATGACTTTGACGGCGAACATTGTATAATTTAACCAAAAATACACCGTCTCCTCTCACACTTTAGACATTGCAGTTTTTACGCTTTTAGACGCCGTGTCTAAATTGTTTGAAGTCCAGTTCCTATTAATTAGTTTACCGCGTTCAGTGGTGGAAGCGGCTGACGAACTCCATTGCAAATGTTCCCATTTAATTTCGGACGCTAATTTACAAGATAAAGTTAAGGATGTCGAATATGAAACAAACACTCGTGGATGGTGAGGAGCAGCTCTTTAATTCGGCATGAATTAAAAAAAAAACACAAATTCGATTTACTGTGATATTGTGAGATTTGTTTGTGGTGATGTAACTTAGCCATTCAACAGAGTCCGCTAACATTAAAGTGACTGACGTGCAGTGTCTGTGTTGCCAGACGTAGAAAATACGTCAGGGTTTTGTTTAGGTTGTTAATATGTAATAGTCTGTCGCTACTTTTGAAGGTAAAAAATACTTGTAGTTTGCTGGCTGTTAGTTCCGCCATTTGTTTTGTTTGCTGTTTGTGCTTTATTAGAACAGGATCACGTGAATAAAAAGTTTTGCTATTTTTAATAGTAGTGCTGATTTCAACCCCCAAATCGCTGTCAGTGAAAAAGTCAGATAATGATATTTATAAGACATTATGCATGATAGAAAGAGAACAGCAGATGACTGACATGACAGGCTCGGCACGCGCCTTCATCACTCGGATTACCAAACCGGCTCATTAATATTTATGTACGTCGGATTACCAGCCAATCACAAAGCGCGTTCATCAGCCGGCTCATTAATATTCATGTACGTCTCATTAATATTTATGATAAGGGAAAGTGCCGTATCCGTAGGCCACAGGCTACGGGTACGGGTCCGTATCTGTAGACACTACCTTAACTTTCAGTCATGCTGACGGTGCAGAGACAAACTACTGACTACAACCAGGAGTCACAAAAGTCAAAATAAACCATGGCTGTGAAAAGGATCCCAATTTACACATAATCTATTAGCCTGTTAATGCTAATAACTATATAAATGGATTCAAGTGAGTTTCGTAATTACATTTGATGCAGTAATCTATTTTCCCATTGGGCAGTAGCAGTACTAAACCAATATTGCTTAACTAGCCCGTTCAGCCAGTCCTGACAGCTGCAATGCAATTACAACTGTATTCTTTTTTCTCTTTAGTGGTCAGCCAATTCATTAAAACTATTGACTGGATGGAGAATCTACTAACTAGTCTAAATCAGCTGAACATATAAAGAGGAAAGGGAGGGAAGTCAACTCGCCAGCTCATAAACTGTAAAGAAAACGAAAAACTGAAACTGTTTTGAAAAATACACTCTAGAATTCTGCAAGACTGCTGGTGTTGTCTGTTTTTTATCTTGCCTTTTTGCTTTCAGAGTAGATACCCATTTACCTGTCTTTCTGCCTTTTTCTTCATCAATTTGTCAGCTTTCTAGCACATCTTACTGCTACTGTCTACTTGTATCTCTTCTTTTGCTTTTACTCTTTGTAAGTGTCACTGAGGTCATTGCCCTGTCTAGCTGTCTGTCTCTCTTCTTTTTTGTTGGACTGGACGCACGTGCGACAGAAACCGCACACTAACGACCTCATTTCCTGACTGATGAGGTGACAAGGAGTAGAGAGGGGTGAAAAGGTAGAGCAGGAGACATATAAAACCTGTTGGATCTCAGCCCTGCCAGGAAAAAAAGAGAAAATAGAGGAGACAGATGGAGGGACATAAATGAGTGTAAAGTGTTGTCAAGGTGATATTCCTCCTCTCTGACCTTTCTCTCTCATTAACTTTGGAGCTTTAACGATGGTGGCAGAGACAGTGCGGGATTTGACGAGTGGCTGGCTGCATGGAGCGAGGAGGGCAGTGGTGCCCTTGTGGGAGTCTCTCACTGTCAACCTCATTCATTTAATGCACGGTTGACAATGAAACAGCAAAAAGCTGGGCTTTAACACTTAATGAAGGAAAAGGTTGGTGGGTCATTTTGGGCTGAGGCAAGTTATTTAACCAAACAAAGTCTGAATTAGAAATCCTTGCTAAATCAAAACAGTTAGAGCTGTTTGAATTGCATGTAATTCAACAGTCTCAAACAAGAGTACAAGTTGTACTCTTGTTTCAGTATAATTTACTCAGCCATGTGGTTGGATAAATGATGGCATCTGATTCAATCCAAATATTATTACTTTAATTCTCATGCAATTTAGAGATGCAGGCTAGACTTTTACCAGCCTTGTTGGACAGCATGAGCTGCTCACAGACATGTCCATTTTGCAAATTATTTGTGTTAAAAAATTGGATGCCCATTCTGTGGTCACAAATAGAAAATTTATTATGTAATTTGGGAGCACTTATACAGTTACTGCTGGATATGTTTAAAACCATCCTGATACAAAGCTGTAGCTGAAGGTGAAGTGAAAGACAACAGGGAAAGAAAACCTTTAAACTTGAAGTCTGTGCAGTCCCTTGTAGGAAATGGATAGCAATGGATAATAACACTATATATATATATATATATATATATATACACACACACACACGCATCAGATACACAAATATACATATATATTCCACCAATTTTAACAGTAATGACTCATGAGACAATAGGATTTCAGAAGGGTTTTAGGAACAATATGACATTACACTGAGAACATACAGTATGTCTTATGAGGATCTTTTCAAAACTAAACTCAAAAAACACTTTGGTGTGCCATGCGAAGGACACAGCCATTATTATCTACACTTTTCAGCTGAGAAAGAAACAAGATGGAAGGGCTGTGCTGTCTGTGAGTAGCATTTGTGATGAAATGTGGACATTCACATTTTTTGCAGTGCGTGGGTGTGGGTCTGTCTAGGTCTCTGAGTGCCTGTGTTTAAGAAAGTTGAGGAACTATACATAAGTAAAAAGAAAAACACAGGCTTGAAAGCATTCATAGGAAACACACACACACACACACACACACACACACACACACACACACTAAAAATGGTATTTCAGGAAGCTCCCTTCGGACCCACCAGCAGTAAATTATCAGTGTTGTCCCCCATCTCTGTTTTTTCACCAAGCAGCCCAGGACTCCTTTGGGTATAAAACTCATTTTCATGTCTCTTGTAAGCTCTACATTTTTACATATTTGCTCTAAATCCTATTATGAGGCCTTTGTGATATGAATAACGCTTGCAAATTGGAAAGTATCTCCAGGCAAGAGCTGGACACAGAGGTAATCTTCGCAATCTAACCTGTTGAAGCACAAAAACAGCAATGACACTTTCTGATGGTAGGAAAAAAATGATCCAGACTGAAGAAGCTTTCACAGAAACTGAAGCAGAAAATTCCAAGCGCACATCCTATCACACATTGAAAAACTTTCCCTCTTTAACCTACTGTTGGGTCTGAATCATGTTGTGAAGACTGGCATGTGTGAATTGGGTCACAGTGTGCATCTTCTGGTGTGTCGGAGTGACCAGTGTGCATGTCCAAACCTTGGGGCGAAAACCAGTCTAGATCACATAACTGCTGTGATCGAAACCCAGCACTTCTGGTTGTGGATCACCTAAGGGGACATAGAGACAGATGGAAGGACGCAGGAGAAGAACGGATGGAAGAAGGAAAGGGCATAAGCAGTAGAAAGAGGAATGAAAATTTTAGGATAGAGGGAGAATAGACCATGTTGGGATGTCACAGAGGGGTGATACACAAAGGAAGATGGAAGGAAGGAAAAAAATGCAAAGGAAGTAAAATTAATAACATAAATTGGAAAAAGAAATAGATTGGTCTCAAAGCTTAATTTCAGTATGAACACAATCACTTCAAAGGACAAACTGAAATTCAATGTCAATACAACATTTAAGTAAGGTAAAAGTGTTAAGTTCGTATTTTATATTTTGACTGGGCAAATGCACATTAATAAGCCTGTGTATTTTACAGGAGATCATTCCCCTCTCTCCCTGTTTCCTTTGTTTCCACTTGATGATTGATTTTTAATTAACCCATTGAGCTGGTGAGATCATCTCACAATGGTTGTGGTGGGTTAGCTGTTCTTTCCATGCAAGTGTCCTCCTGCGGGACATGAAGTGAGGAAGCTGTGTTTAGTTAAGATTAGATCTGAGGCATTAGCATGCCTAGCCTTGCAAGACACTGCAGATGGGCTGGGAGAATATAGGAAGAAAGGCATGTGGGAATAGTGCTGCTTAGAGCAAGGAAGGAGTAAGGATGGAGAATGACAAGAGGAAGACAGGGTGAGAAAGGAGAGAGGCATAACAATGAACAGCAAGAGACCAAACACAATGATACTGTGCAGGCAGGAAAAATTTCCAATCTCACAGTGTAGACCGATATCACCTCATAACAAGAAGGATAGAGCAGTCCACGAGTTGCCTGAACTGTAAAGGTAAAGGTAAACAAGAAAGGAGTAAGGGCTAAGGAAAAGGGAGGAGTGAAGGAGACAAAAATATGGATCACAGAAAAGAGAGGAAGAAAGAAAATAGACAGAAGAGAGGAGGGAAAGAACAGAAATACATGAGCACAAGAGAGTAGCAGAGATCAGGTCCAGAGAGAGAGAGAGGGCTGGAAAAAATACTATCTAATCATTTTAGGAGCAGTTTGATTCAGGTCCAGAGGCCACAGATAACCACCATCTTTACAATCATGAACCTCATTTTGTTCCAGCTTTTAATAAAGCACTAGCCACCCCCTAATTTTTTCATCCCTCTGTCCACAGTATAAAGGATTCATACCATTAAATGGCTGATAAGTCATTTGGGACCATTTCAAGCAGTGCCTTTTTATCCACTTCTGTTTCTCTTTCTTCCTCAATGGTTTGCACCTTTAACAACCACAGCTTTAGATATCTCTGAGCTATAGATGAATAATGTAAAGTAATTAGTCTGATACAAATGTTATCTAATAGATCAGGTCAGCTACAATAAGAAACTCTAACTGTAATGTCGCTGAAGTCTTCTCATTCTACGCAGTGATTATGTCCACTGTAATGAACTTCTAAAACTTGGCGATTTATTCATTTTATTACCCAGCCCCTGAAGATATTTCAAAGACAAACTTCACTTTATGGGCATATAACTAGAATAACGTATTTGTAAATCATTTCATTCATTTCTTGGCAGTCAAGTATTTCTCACCAAAGTAATAATAATATTATACTGTACAATTTTGATGAAACAGCCCTGTCTCCTAAAAATTACATTTATATACAAGCTCAACCGCATTCCGTTGTATTTATCACAAGTGCATTTCGAGTGAACGTGCTTAGCCGTTTATTTTTGTACTTCACTGCTGTCCCTTTTCAGCTAAGCAGTTATACAGTAATATTAGATGGGGCGGGACTTGGTAACTGAGAAAAAGTGGAGAAGCTTCAGACATGTTGTCAAAGGATCTTACTTTAACTGAAAGCATGATTTTCCTTAACCATGTGAGTTAGCGAAAACAAAATTTAGATGAAATGCTCATGCATGGGATGCAAATCCCAGTCTCCCGGGTTAAAGTTCTAATGCAAACGTGTCTTCCCCTCTTCTTCTAACCTATACTGTGTGTCTCCTTCAAACTGAAAGCATCTCCCCTTCCATGATACCGTTATGGAGAAAATCTGTTTTCTTTCACAACAAAAATGAGAACACAGCTTCAATTGTAGGGGCAGGTATTTTGAGTGACAGGGTTGTTGTTAAAAAGGAGGAGGTTATACAAAGGTGTCCCTTTGTGTTGTATTTGTGATCTAATATGTCTGTGTCAAAACACAGGCAACAAATGTCTTATTAAAAATGTTATGTGGTGTTTTACTGGACATTCTGCCACACAGGAACAGTGGTTGGCAAACACACTAAATTGAGGATAAAAATTAGGTAGGTTCATGTTAGTTACTGTGGTTGAAAGGGGATCTATTTGTATTGATCCTGACTGTGAGTTTGGCAACAGTTTGAAAAAACTTACTTTATAGTACAGAGTTGTGATAATATTTACTCTATTTCCTAAGAGGAGATTGTGCTTCCAGAGCTATTACAACTCTCCAGCCCAATATTCCCCTTTCATGAAACAAAAGCACTTGGGAATGTGGAAATATGTTACCAAGGATGGTTCTGGCAGCTGTTCTGGCTTATTCAGGTCCATGAATCTTTTTCTCTTCTGCCTCCACAGGAACAAAGGAATCTTGTAGATGAGATCTGGCAGATTCTCTTGCTCTTCCATGGATCTCTCCCTCATTAAACATCCTTGCATCTGTGCTTCCTTGTCTGAAGAGTCTTCTTCTCGTGAACCACACCCAGGCTATCGCTGGACATTTCGTCTCCACTGTCTTCATGAAGAATACAGAGAAACACATTCAAAGAATGAAAGGCTAAGTTCAAGTAATGGTTCAAGATGAACAAAGATGCTTTTACAAATACTGGACTTCAATCTAAAATAACGCTATTGCTGTTACTCCAAAAAAGTGATTTGTGGCCTTTTACTTTTACCTTTTTTGGAAAATGTATGTATTACTTTTCTTATTTACTCTCTGTAGAAAGTGAGCTGTTACAGGACTCATTAAATTACATTTGGCAATTAGACCACATCACCCGAGATACATTGCCACATAACTGCCAAGGTTTTCTGTTATAATAATATAACAGAAAACTTTACATATGCCCATTTATGAGCACAAATTCCATTCTAATGAGTAGGGCCTGACTGATCTATCAGCCGGCTAATTAAATCGGTCCATTATAGCCCTGTTCAAAAAAATTGTCATCAGCCGAAGTTTTGCCCATTAAACACCATATATTCTTAATTTAATTGCATGAACAAGAGAATCAAGGTGGCGCTAGCAGTAGGCTATGCTGCCTCAAAATAAAAGTAGTAACTGTAAATGATTAGTAACTGTAATGTGACAACTGCCGTCAGGAATAGTCAAGCATTAGAGAAAAATGTAATATGATTAAAAGTCATCTGTTACTTTCAGATGCGTTACCCTCACACCGGGTTCAATCAGTGTTGGTGTTTCAAAAGTGAATAGTATGAGGGGCCATACAAGACTTAATTCATTCTCATCAATTTTTCTTGGGAGTGTGAAAATTCTACAACACGTAATCCTCCAGTTCGGCCTTGTGTAGCGTTAGCGTTAGCTGCTTTCCCGCTGAAGCGACTTGGAAGTTTGCAGGTCAGAAAAGTTGTCTCATCTCACTTTCCACTGTGCTGTGAGTAAAGTTTGGTGCAGATAAATCTGTCGCCTGCTGCTCAAGCGGCGGCAATAATATGTGACCGTTTCTGGGGATGACAAATGTTTCTTAAAACCCCAATGGCTTGCTGAAGCGCTCGGGACTCCTCTCCACCTGCCATGGTAACCGTTACCTGAACATCACCGCCCACTTGAGCTTTTTAGCCAATCACAGCGCAAAAACGATGGACTTCCTTTTCACTATACTTACTTCCTTTTCCACTATTCTCTCTCACACACACATACATTCTCCTCTTACATACATACATTTCTTCTCTTTCATGCAAATATTTTCTTTGTACATATACATACACACGTGGACAAAATTGTTGGTACCCCTCAGTTAAAGAAGGAAAAACCCACAATTCTCACTGAAATCACTTGAAACTCACAAAAGTAACAATAAATAAAAATTTATTGAAAATTAAATAATCAAAATCAGCCATCACTTTTGAATTGTTGATTAACATAATTATTTAAAAAAACAAACTAATGAAATAGGGCTGGACAAAAATGATGGTACCCATAACTTAATATTTTGTTGCACAACCTTTTGAGGCAATCACTGCAATTAAACGATTTCTGTATTTGTCAATGAGCGTTCTGCAGCTGTCAACAGGTATTTGGCCCACTCCTCATGAAGCAAACAGCTCCAGTTGTCTCAGGTTTGATGGGTGTCTTCTCCAAATGGCATGTTTCAGCTCCTTCCACATATGTTCAATGGGATTCAGATCTGGGCTCATAGAAGGCCACTTTAGAATAGTCCAACGCTTTTCTCTCAGCCATTCTTGGGTGTTTTTGGGCTGTGTGTTTTGGGATCGTTGTCCTGTTGGAAGACCCATGACCTGCGACTGAGACCAAGCTTTCTGACACTAGGCAGCACATTTCTCTCCAGAATGCCTTGATAGTCTTCAGATTTCATCGTACCTTACACACTTTCAAGACACCCTGTGCCAGATGCAGCAAAGCAGCCCCAAAACATTACTGAGCCTCCTCCATGTTTCACCATAGGGACAGTGTTCTTTTCTTCGTATGCTTGATTTTGAGTCTATGAACATAGAGTTGATGTGCCTTACCAAAAAGCTCCAGTTTGGTCTCATCTGTCCAAAGGACATTCTCCCAGAAGCTTTGTGGCTTGTCAACATGCATTTTTGCAAATTCCAGTCTGGCTTTTTTATGAGTTTTTTTCAGCAGTGGTGTCCTCCTTGGTCGTCTCCCATGAAGTCCACTTTGGCTCAAACGACGACGAATGGTGCGATCTGACACCGATGTACCTTGGCCTTGGAGTTCACCTTTAATTTCTTTGGAGGTTGCTCTGGCTCTTTGGATACAATTCGAACGGTCCGTCTCTTCAATTTGTCATCAATTTTCCTCTTGCGACCACGTCCAGGGAGGTTGGCTACTGTCCCGTGGGTCTTGAACTTCCGAATAATATGAGCCACTGTTGTCACAGGAACTTCAAGCTGTTTAGAGATGGTCTTATAGCCTTTACCTTTAAGATGTTTGTCTGTCATTTTTTTTGGATGTCCTGGGACAATTCTCTCCTTCGCTTTCTGTTGTCCATGTTCAGTGTGGTACACACCTTTTCACCAAACAGCAGGGTGACTACTTGTCTCCCTTTAAATAGGCAGACTGACTGATTATGAGTTTGGAAACACCTGTGATGTCAATTAAATGACACACCTGAGTTAATCATGTCACTCTGGTCAAATAGTTTTCAATCTTTTATAGAGGTACCATCATTTTTGTCCAGGCCTGTTTCATTAGTTTGTTTTTTAAATAATTATGTTAATCAACAATTCAAAAGTAATGCTGTTTTTGATTATTTAATTTTCTATAAATTTTTATTTATTGTTACTTTTGTGAGTTTCAAGTGGATTTCAGTGAGAATTGTGGGTTTTTCCTTCTTTAACTGAGGGGTACCAACAATTTTGTCCACGTGTGTATGTCTATTTATTTAGGAGAATGTATGAATGTGAAAGGAGAATGTGTGTACGTGCAAGTGTGACAATATATGCATGTGAGAGGAGAATGTATGTATGTGCATGAGTGAAAATGTATGTATGTGAAAGTAAAATGTGTGTGTGCGTGGAAATTAAGTATATGTATGGTGAAAGAAGAATGTATGTGTGTGCAAGGAAAATATATGTGTGTGAAAAGGAGAATGTATGCATGTAAGAGAGTGAAAATATATGTGTGTGAAAGGATGAGAATGAATTAAGTCTTGTAAGGCCCCTCATAGAATAATGAAAACAGACAGACTGTCCTTGTTTATCATGCTTTGAACACTGAAGCACCCTTTTCATCTCCAACATCCAAGGAAAAATGCAACATGTGATTCACGGTGTCCTTGACACTGTGAGGCTCTAATAAGCTGATAAAGCAGGCATTCCATGTCACACTGGTCAAAGAGCTGTAGGATGTGGTGGAAGTGAAAGATGCAAAGGATGAAGAAAAGCACAGAGATGATGAATGAAGAGGGGAAGAGAGGCTGAGGTGTGAAGACAGGAAGTGGAACTGAGATAAAGCAAAAGCAAGATTAGAAAAAGTTGTTGAAAGAATGGGCCTTTTAAACTGTCACCAAGTTCACAAGAAACAAGGCTCTATTTAAAGCACAATATTAATTCTCAAACAAGTGTAACATATTTCCCAAGGAGAAACTGCAATTACCAAATCCCAGCCTACACACACGCACACATTATTTTTTTCTTCTCTTGGACACAGTGAGCAAAAATAAAGGTTTGTATGCATTCACAGTATTATGTGAATATTTGGGTACAGGGGCAAGAAGAAGTGAGGTAACTGGTCCTAAAATGTGATCTGGTGTCACATTCAAAAACACTTATCATTTAAGTGCACATTAAATAATCTCTACTGCAATAAATACATAAATAAGGTGATTTCATGGTCATCAGATTATCGTGAAAATTGATGTCACATGTAGAATTATCACATCCAAGTATAATGAATAGTTTTATCAACTGGAAAATAATAGCCCATGATGGTGCTGATGACAGACACACTTAACAAGTCAATATTTATCTGTCTGTCTAACTTAATCAAATTTGTTGCTCATTCCACATTAATGGAATTTGTTCTACACTGTCAGTGACATACACCAGTCATTTATCAACCAACCACTGTGGATATGTGTTTCAGTTAATTTATGAAACATGATGTCATCCATAGCAACAAGGTCAACTCCACCCCTCCTCTTAGTTTAGCTGATTTTACGTGCTAAAAAATTGTTCCCAGAGATGCTGTGAATAGGTCTAAAGAGGAACATCTTCGGAATTTATGGTGCCGGTACAACTCCCAAGGGTAATATTAGATTTGTAACTTGTAAGTAAAGACAAACAGAAAATGCTAATAACAACTCATACCCATTTAACAGCCACAGTTGTCGTGGAAAAAACATATGCACCCATGGATTTAATGACTACATTGTAATACATTGTTCTCGTTTGAGTGATGTACACAATATGAACAACAATAACATCCTTTGTGTGTTTTATTTGAAATATTGTTTGTTCATAATTGTATCTTTCATAAATGTCTGACCCATTTTTCAGACAATTACATATATATAAATGCAAACAATACCAAACAGTGTGCATGCGTGTGTGCGCACACCAGCATGTGAGTAAGATGAGTGTATTTTCATCAGTATATCCTAGAAAACGTTTGTGCATGTGTCTGTGTGGTCTACACTAAGAGAATTCAGGGCCATTCTTTAAAGTGTAATTACCTTCCTGTCTGTTGTAGTTTTATGTCAGGTATTTACTTAAAACCAAACCTTAATCGATATTAATAAAAAGAAAAAGAACACTTTTTATGGCTGGATCTAAATTGGCTCTGACAGCCCAGAGGAATAAAAGGAAGCCATTACTGCTGAGATCCACAAACAGTTTATTCATATAAACTGCCTGACCAGTGAGAATTGTGTTCAAACTGTGGCATGACAAAGTGTTCTTTTAGGAATTACTTTGCTGCAGAGATTTGTGCTTCCCCAACCATAAACACGAATATGTTCCTTTCTCTCCGTCTTATTTTTGTAAATCAAACTCAGTCCTCAGAAATTATTGCTTGGCCCCTGGAAATCTCAGCAAATAGTATTGTCTTAAAATGCAAAACACATCAAATCAATTTATGAGAAATAGACTGTGTACTGGAAATATCCTATACATACAAATTGCTGTAGTGCAGTGGAAAATAATGTTATTCAGGTAGATGGGCATGTAAAGTATATTGTGCATTTGCCTTTGCCTTCAACCAGACTTTTACTGGTGAGATTTAGCTAATTATTAACAGATTTATCTAACTCTATAATCATTACTGGCTTCAAATGGTTTCTAACCCTTATTAACCTGGCTGTTTGGAAACTAATTGTTATGCATGCTCCTTTCACATTCCTTCTCCACCTTGCTAGTGGGTGAAATGATATCAGAAGCATACTTTGACAATTTCAAGATGTATGCCATTAGAGCAGAGGTGGAAATGTTATTTCCAAATCACACGATCAAACTGATAATTGTATGAGGTGTAAATTGGCACTTCTTTTGAATAATAATGAAGAGGAACAAACTGAATCTCTCATCTCATCTGTTTGTGGTACTTTTTATGGAAACAGCAAAGAGCTTTGTCGTATATTCTTGGTGACAGGGAGTAGGTGTGGCACCTGATGTTTAAGTTGAAGTCGTTGCTCCCAAGCAAATACTGTACACGGATCTGTAGTTAAAGTCCAACCCGCACCACCACTACCAAGTAGTTATGCATAATACAGTTCATAAACTCAAGTGAGGAATAAAGCCACAATTACTAGAACATAAACAAAAACTGATACAAAACAAATTCAACTTGGAAGAAACCTGAAGACTAACGGGGACCTACAAGGATTAAACATAGACAAGCATTGTTTTTACTTACTTTGTATACAGATTTTGTGTTTGTGTGTGTGCGTGTGCACAGTTAGGAAGGAGCAATCAGTAGTTGTGTGGGACGATGCCTTCGCTAACATTTTCTAAGAATTTTTGTCGATATATATGAAAGTTTACCATCAGTCCACTCATAGTCAAAGTAGTAACCAGCAGCAAGCATTTCATTATAATTTTTGTTTTCTTTTTACCCCACCAAGGAATGCGAGTTCTGTGAGGATCGACGTACATTTGTCTGTCTGTTTATCTGTGCGCAACATTACTCAAAAACGGATTTGGATGAAATTGACAGGGAAGGTCAGAAATGACACAAGGACCACCTGATTAGATTTTGGCAGTGATGCAGCTTATAGTCAGGATCCACGGATTTGTTAAAGATTTCTGTATCATTGTGAAATTGTGGCACAGTGTCACTGTAACTATGACAACAAGTGAACACTATGTCTGCTGCCTGCTGACGATCACATGATCACGATTCTACTACAAATCCAAAGCTGTGGACTTATCGGGACTTATCCATCAGAAATGACACAAGGACTGAGCAGACTTGGCGGGGTACTGTGCTCTCTGAGTGCTTTTCTTGTTGTTTAATGCATTTGTTTTCTATCAGCTATTCTATCCCTGGTCCCTTTAGTCTTAGTTTAACCGGTCGAGGCAGATGACCATCCTCCTCAAACCTGGTTCTAAGCTATGTTGTGAATTCACACTATGTAAACAAAGCTGGATTGAATGAATTGAATTGAATTGAATTGAACTGAACTGAATTAAATAGATGTTCCTGCCACCATCTCAACACCATCCGTGCACATACACAAACATAGGTCGTTATTACACTTCACTTACCTATTAATAGCTCCTCTTCCTCCTCCTCCATTTTCACAGCTGCAGAAGGATTCTGGATGACATTTAAGAAATGGGATGATGGAGTACAATGTCTATCCCGATGTGATAAAGTTGATTTGTGGTCACCAGATACTGGGGTAGGGGACACAAAAACTGCAGCGTCTCCACATGATGGAGTTGATTTGTTTGTAGAATACTCATCAGGAGGGGGCTCATTAAGTAAAGATAAACTTGATAGGGTTTTTACAGGTCCCGCGTATGGTGCAAGGGTTATTTGCGAAAGACTTGGCTCTAGGGATTTTGGTGATGGGTGTGGACTGGCAGACACAGGTGACAGAGGCAGCTGGAGTTGATTGTCTAATAGAACAGACTCCTGGTCACATGAGAAATGTTGAGATTGCCGTCGGGGCATCAGATTGCTTCTCGGTGATTCACAAAGCTTTGAAGATGAGATTGGTTCTGCGAATAAGTGGGAAGATTGGGATTGTTCTGCCAAGAGAGATGAGTCTGAGTCTTCTCGTAATGGAGCTGAATGGTAAACTTTGGGCAATAAAGTTGGATCAGTAGAGTTTGATGGTGATACTGTGAAAGTAGACCTAAGGGGGAAAAATATGGATGGAGAAAGGGAGAGATCCTCCTCTGGTGAACTGTTACTAGCCAAAGCGAAAACATCAGCTGAAAATAAGGGGATTTGGGACTGGGAATGTGGTAATGAGGACAAACGCTGTGGCGATCCACACTTAGGTTTTGATTTATGAATAGTGGGAGACAAAATGGACCTTGGTGACTTTGAGGTTGGTGTCTTGATTGAGGCCTTTGAAGTTCTTGAAGTCTCAGCAGTGGGGCAAGCTGATGACTTACTTTTTGAGGGCAATGCTGTGCAAAAGATACAAAGAAACAAATATAGTGCAAAGTAAATACAGCATTATAAATTAAGTGAAGTATTTTATCACGTTTCACAGGCAAAAAAGTTTGAGATTTTCCACGACTATTAGAACCCTGTTAATTATGCCATAATTTTTACAGCTTACTAATTTACCACTAGCATGATTATTCTATTAGTGCTTGCAATATAGGTATACATTGCACCAATGCTTCCAAGATGTCATCTCATAAAGCAGTGCAGCTCACGACAAAACAAACAAAAATTATAGCTCTGAATTTTATGTTGATTTTTATGTTTTGGCCCCTTTCAGGCATCTACTTTCATAGGTTTTAAAACATGCTTCAGTTGTCATTTTGAGTTTTTCTAAATCTGCAACGTCATACCACAGTCAGTGTACTTAACAAACACAGCATTGTCAGCTATACTTCCTCATGAGCCATTGCAGAGTGACGGCAGATGTGCCATGTCAGAAAAAGGCACACGAATTTAAAAATGACTATTTAGGCTGCACACTGGCACAAATACCGCATAGTGTCAATTTCAGGGAATGTTTGTCTTTATGTACATGCTAAAAACAGTTTTATGTTCAAATAGTCCACCAAACCACAGCAAAACTGGGTTGCAATCCAACATTTTATCTGCTGTCTGTAGAGAAATCTTTACAGAAAATCTATCAATCTCTGTAAAATACATACAGCTTACATTTAACTGTGAGCTCTGCTTGTGAAGTCCGAGGCTTGAATGAATGCAGCTTCTGAGTTGTTTTGGGTTGTGCTTTAGTCTGTCTGGATGGTTGTGCTGGACCAGGAGAAGAGTGACTCATTCTTGAGGACCCACTATTGTCGAGGGCTGTTTGGGGATCCAGTGTTCTTCCTTTCCTAAAATCGGTTGAACTGAGGGAATCCTGTGTGAAAAATAGAGCTATATTAATGCAGACCATTTAACAGAGAGTGAGTCAATGTCCACCTGTTATTGGCTAAACATAACTTTCCTGGCACTTGACACTGTGATAATTAAAGGTCTTCTAAACTTTGTGAAAGATTTAACTACTTTTACTTTAATAATAGGATTCATTATTAAATACCGTCTGAATTTTAAGTAATGTTGAGTGGTTTATCCTTAACCCCTGACACCAGTTTCTGCAACATTACATTTTCTCAAGATGTACAGAGCAATGAGGTGAAAGGATGTGACAATAATTAGCTTCTTTGTCTCAAAGGAACACAACTTAACTCTATAATGGGGAGACCTGCTGTTCACACAATAGTTTACCCGCTGCTTAGTAATGTTTCCAAACTACTATTCTGCTCCAAAAATGAGTCATCAACTCAATTTTAACCTGACTGTAAATTAGTGGATTTTATGATTTTAACTCCAAATTGCCCTCAGAGTACATTTCTACAGTGAAGTGATTGTGCTGATCTTGAGCACAAAATATTCCCTATCAACACAAAGCATTAATATAATAATGTTGGTATGTGAAAATTCAGAGGTATTTTTTTTATTTCTCTGTAACAGACACCATCATATACTATATAGTATCGACATGCCATTGCATCACATGCACAAGCACTGAAGAGCCTTTTCAGATATTCCCAATATTCTTTAGGTACTGAATGAGCAGGCCTTGAACTCACACCTATTTTCAGAGGCACTGATTATTGCTGTGGAATATTCCCTTGACAGCATACTCAAAAACTGATGAATAAGAATGGACCAATAGTAAATGGAGATACTGTCAATCTTATTTAGAAAACCAACAATTTTCTGTAGAATTGTCCAGTCTGTCAGTGAAAAGCCTTGTTCTGTCTACTGTATGCTGGACAGGTGTATTCAGTTAAACCTGTGATTTCTATCAAGTAGAAAAACATGAACGCGGTCAGTTTCTGTTATTTTTTTAATGGAGGTTTACTCTTTGCTGTCGTCTGTCCTCTTTTCAGCAGCACAGATTCCCTTTGTGTCGTTGCATGTCTGCGGAAAACAAAAGGTATCAGAGATAAAAATGTAAAGAAAGAATATTCTGGTGTCATGAAGCCCTATGTGCAGGTGCTAAGTTGACACTCCCCCCCCCCCATTTGCCCAGTGAAGATGCACAATGTGTGTTCAAGTCGGTAAAATGCTTTTAAATGAAACACTTCAGTCATTCTCACCTCATCCAGGACTTCTATGACAAGGCACGATTCAGGCGTAGTAATCTGTGGCTCAGTCCTGCCCCTGCTGACAGGAGCAGTGAACAGTGTTGCATAGTAGCGACGAAAATCTTCTTCCTCGGCTACAAACACATACACAGACAGACAGAGTAGGAGGAAAAGAGAGCCACACGAGATGTAGTAATGTGAGAAACTTTACACATTTTTTCTTTCGTTTTTGATGCAGCTGTCATTTCTATTTGCTCTTTATGAAAAACAAATAGAGTTTAGGAATAAATTACAAGCTAAAGCATAATTAAATAGGTTAATTTGTTATTTAATAGTACCATTACAGAGGGTTTAAAAGCTCCTAATTTGAAAGACATTTTATATTCCACATTTGCACTGACAAGGGCATTCATCATTTAATATGCAGGCTAATGTATCAATCACAGGACACGCCAACAACCCCTCAGCCCTCTGCTCAACTCTCAGGTCAACTCTCAACTTTTGGGATCCACACAACTTGTCTACTGAACTTTTGCTATGCTTTGGCACCACTGAAAGTGGCAATGTGCAAACTTGAATGATAAATGATGGACATAAGCTTGATGTAAGATGAACTGGGGAATCAAATCAAATCAAATATTAAATAGAATTTCAGCATTATCGAATAGGTTTTCAGCCACTTTAGGATATCTCAGCATATAGAGAGGTGACAAGCTGTCACTTTTAGCAAAAAACTGGCAGGTCATTTAAAGATAGGTCGTTATTACAGAATTGTGTATCATAGCACAAACTAAATAGAAAATCCTCTTGTTATCCATCAGACAGTATAATCAAGGAGGTTTCTGACCGGTCCCAAATGCCATCTGTGGCATGTCTATGATCCCAAACATACAGCCACTTTCAGCAACAAGAGCATCAATCTGGGATTACATGTAGAGAAGCCTAAATGCAAACAACAACTGGGGCAAGTTCTGCAAGATGCTTGAAGCAACCTGCATGCCAAGTATCTCAAAAACTGTGCAGAAGTGTAACAAAGAGAAAAACAGTTTTTGATTTTATTTGACTTTTTTCAGTGTATGTTGTTGATTGATAAGAAAAAAATATTCATATTTTGAAAGCATTCCCCACTGATTTGTGATGCCAGAAGCTTTTACCCAGCACTGAATGTTATTTGTTTGTTTCCAGTACTGCTTATTATCTTGTGCCTGTAAAAGATGCTGATGGACATGCGTGAACGTTTGATACCAACAGAGAAACTCTCTTCTCTTCTACTCTCTTCCTCCCGCGATACGAAGTTGGGGTCACAGAGAGCTGCACTCTTGGGTCTGTATTAATTTATTATCTTGTTTAAGCTGAAAGATGTTGCTGACACAGCAGCGGCTGAATGATGGTCTCACTGCTGAGGACACTGCTCAAAGTACGGCAGGCGCATGTGGTAATCTACAGTTCCTATGTGTCTTCGTGATTTGGGACGGTGTGTTAAAATCAAGCAAATATCTACAAATTATTTAAGTTTAGATAATTATTTGTGCAATGATGTACCATAGCATACATCTTCTTACATGAACAGGCACATGAACACATACTGCATATATTATAAAAACTGTTTCTTTCCGTTGATTTGTAATTTTTTCCATCTGTCTTTCCATGGCTTTTTTATCTTTCCAAGCTACCTGTACCTGCCACTTCCTTCTCTCTTTCTCGCTCTTATACTAACAATCTTTCTATCATGTCACCACATGGGTCTGACAGCTCAGGAAAATGAGAATTTAAAACACAGGGGTGCTCCCCACATGATGCCGGAAAACAGCTTTCATTATTCATGGACACACACACATTCCCCACCCTTTCATATTCAAAGACAGGAGAGGAGGAGAATCTCTGCAACCTGTTGTAATTGACATGCATTAGGAAAGTTTGAAGCAGGTGGAGGGAATAGTTGATCCACTGTTGAACAGCTCGACATTTCCCAAAGACGCTGCTGTCTTCCTCACATCTGCATATGCCTCAAACAATCAATTATTAAATTGTGATCAGAGAAATGAAGGATGTGAATATCTGCCTTTTTAATAGAGATGGACTAGTATATTTAAGAGTTAGAGTATAATAATCAGTTGAACAATGACGAGTTTGTGTGAGCCAGAGAAATGTGAGGGAACAATGACTCCAACTTGCTTCAAGCACATAAGAGGTGTAAGTAAATGTGTAACTTGTCTATATCTATCTAGGTCTTAAAGGTTTAGCTTATGTATTATTATCTGTCTGTTTGATTTAAGGTAAACACCAGCACGCCAAAAACAAATTACAGTCTAGGGGCAGCCAAGGCTCTGGTGGTAGAACAGGTTATCCACTCATCATGAGGTTGGTGCTTCACCTTGCATAGCAGCTCTGGCACCACTGGTGTATGGTTGAATCAGAAACATGGTGTAAAGCGCTTAGAACCTTGATAGGGTAAAGGGCGCTAAATTAGTACAGACAATTTACCATTTAGTTTGGGTTTAAACAATCCATTAAATTAGATGTAATTGCACTTAAGAGGAGAGCAATTTCCGCCTAGCATAACAGCATAACTATTTTGAACATGTGCTGTAATTGTCTCAGGCAAATGACTCAAATTTCAAGGTCATTAAGACCAAAGTTTGACTGAAAGCATGAGGTCTCGTGGTTAGCTATTATGGTTAGTTCATGGCTGTTTTTTTATGTCTAATAAAAAGCAAGGATTTTAGCTAAAACCAAACAAATCATCTTCTTCTGGGTCACAATAGTAGCAAGAAGTTTGTTACAAGAATCCATTAGAATGTGTGAAGGCACAATGCAGAGCTGCTGTGACATTAATTTATAATATGCACCTTCGTCTTTTAAACCACAAGGACAGTTTCGAGGAGATGTTAGTCAGAACTCCAAATTATTCTGAAGATTTTGTGGCTGTTTCAAATAAAAAATTACTGTGCTGAGAACAGGGACCTAATTTAACCTCAAATATTTGGAAGAAACATCTATTTGAGATAGACAGCTATGGGGAAAGGGGGCAAGCAAGGACTTGCAGAACGTAACGAGGTCACCATCAGAGTGCATCTTGATTGATGTGATGAGAGGCAGTTGACAGCCCCAGGGTCCAGAGCTTTGGATAGGGAGAGATAATCCTGGTGTACCCATCTCCTTTCAGCCTTGGCTTGGGGGCACAAAGTCAGGATACTCCACTGACTGATGAGCTCCAGGCCGTGAGCTCCAGACTACAGGCCGGACCCCACCTCCCTCTGCCTGCCCCATTCCTTACCCTGTCAGGCTTGAGCCACCTCTAACAGCCCTCTGCCCACACAATCACAGGCAGTGATTACCCATCACACCGCCACGGATGGATGGGCAGGCACTGATACGTCTGACCCGTCGAGAGGGAGAGATTTTGTTATCGTGTGTTTGTATATGTGTGTGTATATGTGTGCGCATGCAGGTCAACTGTCAAACAACTTTGTCCTGAGCTGATTTTTTGTTTGGTTTGGGAGCTGGTTTGCAGTATGTGTATCAGAAAGGTGAGCTGTACAGCAAAAGCGAACAATTTTCATGGCTATATGTCAATGTCCTATTTTAATGTCAAAAGGTTTTCATGGACAAACAGATGTGCACATGTATGTGGTTGAGTCCATGCATGTGTATTACCAGTTAGGCTGCTTGCAGTCTCCTCCTCAGTGTTTATATTCGGTTGTGATTTTAAATCTGTGCCACAGGCCACTGGAGGATGATAAGTTTCAGTTGGTGTTCTGGAAGCACAAAAGTCACATTTAGATTAGTAAATAAAGCCGGACCCCAGACAAAAAAGCAATATAGCAGTCCCATATAGTACACATGCTGTCCCTCGTCAAACTTGTCCAGTACAAGGTAGGAGTCACAGATTTTGTAAGTAGCAGAGGCAGCTGCTTGGAGTTTGTACCCTGTCTTGTCAAAATGCTCAAACCTATCAATGTTTGTATTTTCTTTGGATACTTAGATCGGCATATTTAATCCTGTCAACTGCATGCCTTTTCACAGTCCTCCATGCATGTAGCTCTTTTTCTCCATTCATACAGTACTTTGCATGCAGGAGCCTCTCTAGCTGTAGGCTGTTTGCATTTAGGCTTTCACCAGACAGCAGTAAAAAAGATACATGTCACTCTGCTGGTTTCCTTTGGTCTTGTATTTTTACCTCTTCTTTGAGATACATGTTGGAATCCTTCTTAATACATAATATATGTTATATACAATACTTAATTATTTATATTTATGAAAAAGGTACAAGATAGAGCTGAGGATAATGAAACCTTTAAATGACAGTGTCCAGCTAAAGTATCCACAGTAGCAAAGGAGATGGTACAATGTCCTTGAGGAGGATTTTGACTTCCAAAAAATTTACTCTATACTCTGTAAAGAAAATATAAAGGGGAGTCTCCCGAGTCACAAATTATTTCATCTTTCTAAAAGTGAAAATGAAGATACAGTGTAACTACCTAGATGCCATGTAGAGACAAATTATGTCCCTGTATTAATGTGTGAACAGGAGATGATGCTCTGCTAAGTGATCTACAAGACATGGTTTCATCGCTTGTCCATTTTGATAATTAATCAAAAACAACACATCACTTTAGGTAGAAGCAATTCTTCTCTACCTTTGTTTTTGTCTTGTGCAATTAAGAAAAAAATTGAGAAGGATAAGCCTTCCAATATAACTATTTTGGATGCTATATTTGCTCTATTTACGTAGTTAAGTGCAATCAAATTTGATATTTGTGCTAAAATGAAAAATTAAATAAATAAAAAAATAAAAAAATAAAATTACTGAATTTCCCTTCGGGGATGAATAAAGTGATTCTGATTCTGAAAATAGTTTTATAAAGTCATCACATCTATCAGTTGTGATATTCTGACTATTATTCTCAACTACTAAAGCTTCTGTGTTTACACTCAAACTAAACTTTGGCTCTAATGTGATGTGAGATGATTTCCAGAAATCAGAACATTGGGGATCCAATGTTCTTCCTTTCCTAAAAATCGGTTGAACTGAGGGAAGGCCTCGTTAATAGGAATTATGCCATTTGCTGTTTCTATGCTCAAGAAAACCACTTCTTCAGATTACTGACAAGTGATAGAATTTTTCTATTTTTTTAATCTAATAACCCTAATGGTTCTGCCTTTATTCTTTTCTTACTTGGACATGGAGCAACAATATTACCTCACTGGAGCCATGTTCAAGAAGCCATTTATGGATATCATTTGTGCTTTGACCATCATTTCTTATTGTGTGTAGGCCAACTATGGCAATTTCTTAAGAGTCATAAAGGTCATTCTCCTTGGATGAGAAAACTAAAAAATGTAACATTACATCACGCCAGACTTGGCTCTTAAATTTGGTAAAACAAGTCTAGTGCAGTCAAATCAGGTCTTGCAGATGCAGGTAGAAGCTGCTTCAGATCACAGTTCTATCCCTGTGCAGGCTCTTATTTCAGGGTTCAGTGCCTTGACCGCAGATACTTTAACCACAGCAGTTGATGGAAAGGCGAACATTCACCTACCCCACCCACACTGCCCAGCAAGTTCAGGAAATCAGACTGATGCCCCTGCAGGCCACACACAAATCTACTAAGGTGACAGAGTTTACAACTCTAATATAGCTGAGCACTTTTAGCAAATTCTTTAAAGCTCCTTCCTCCTCCAAACTCCCCTCTTCTTTCTCTCTTTTCCCCATTATTATTGAAGCTTGTTAAAATTCAACCTCTCCTTCTTTCTTTCTGCCAGCCAGCCAGTCTCCCTGTCTCTCCATTAAGCTCTGCCACCATCACCGCTGCAGGCTTATTGCACTCTAGATTGGCTCTCTGGTCTATTCCACAGTTAAAGGCAGCTACAGCTGGGGACTTAGAGCATTCTTGCTCAGGCAGTCAGAGGGCCTAAAACTGCACTCTGCTCTCTTCTCCCCTGACCTGCTCTCCAGTGGACTACTCAGTCCAAAAGGAGCCGCTTAAATAAAGGCTGTAATAATGGGACCTGCTGAAGCCAAGCCCGCAGGCAGTGTACTGCACAATAAGTTCTAAGAAACTGCTTTGTACACTGGTGACTTGTGTAGGCTGACTACAGAGACCAAAAAGAGGCAGGAGAGGCATGTACAGTAGAAGGTGTCTGTTAAGAAAATTGTGTGTTTGCACACACGGGGAAACTGTATAGTTGTGCCTCCATTTATGGAAGCAGCGTGTGATGTGAGAAGGAGACCTTGATATGAAACCTGTGTGCCCAAGGGGTTATATCAATGTTCCCAGTTGTGCAAGTGGTGACCTCAACAAATTGCAACTTGGTGACCTCTGTATATGTCTGAGGAAGTGTTGGTATAGGTGTACTGTACATTACAAGTTTCTGGTGCACATGGATACCTGATTTTTAAAAGGCTTGAAATCAAAAAAATGTCAAAAATAAAACAAAAGAAAATATAAATCCTAAATACAAATCTAGCACAGTTATCATACTACACACTTAAAAAATACGTCAGAATATTCAAATTCCATCTCTGTGGTTTTATCTGTTAGTTACATTTTGTTTTTTAGTTTTCTTTTGAGAAGAGGTGCACAACATAGTGCGAGCGTCACAGGCTTTCTATTATACCTTGCTAAGCAATTTATGTTTTTGCTGTAAAGGCAGTAAACTCAATGGTGAGTTACTTCTGTTTTCCTAAGTTTTTAATTCTATTCTAAGCAAAAAATATGTGTTGTCAGGCATAATGAGGCATCATTGAGCCAGTTTCCTGAATCCCATGACAGAAGTTCCTCCATGGCAAACAATAAGTGCTGCTTGTGTGGTGCATGCGCACTGATGTCTGTACCTGCGGTGCTTCTTCAGACGTAATCTGTCCATGTGGATAAGGTTGTTTTCTTTGAACTCCATCTTGACAGGGAGCCTATCGTCTCTCCCTCCTCTTCTTTGTCCTTCAGCTTCTCTGTCTGGAGGGAGGTCAGCCTGGGTCGCCATAGCTGACACTGATACTGGAGGAATATGGGCAGGGGGAGATCGCACCAAAAAAAGCTAAGATAAGAGGAGGAAAACATAGCCTAAAGGAAAGAAAGACAAAGGTAGAAAAGGAAGCAGAAAAACATAATCCGCGAGCTTCTCAACACACCTCTCCTCAAGAAGTGAGAAAACACCTTGTCACCATGCCAAAAGTGTCAAAACACAAACAGACAGGAGAGAGCCCCCTGGGAATAAGAAAAAGATGTACACAATACAAAAGGAACATAGTGAGCGCATGAGAGAAAAGGAAAGATAGAAGTAAGAAAGGGAAAGAGAAATGTTATGATTGTACTCCAGACACTTTGGCAGTCCACAGTGGCAGCTTTAAATTGGGCCTGGGTGCCATTGGCCTGACAGAAATAATTAGGGCTGGAGGGGCTAGCAGCAATTTGCAGAGCAGAGCGAAGGGAGAGAGGAGCAGAGTCTGTCCAAGCAGTAAAGCAGAGAAAATAGGAGGTCTAATAAAAAGCATAAACACCTAGACACAAACACACAAAACCTGGAATAATAGTGCTAATAATGCACACCCACACAAATGCGGACACACAAACACTGTGGCGCATGGGCAAACGTAGAAGCACAGTATGAGTGAAAAGCCACAAAAATTCTCTGACACAGTGGAGCTTTTACATACGTACACACACAAGTGAGGCGATTAGTGCTGTGGTGTGGAGTAAGGCCATCCCTAACACTCCTGTCATTATCTCAATATGCAACAGCCATGGATTACCCTCCCACTGCAACAGTAAGCACCTTCTACATAAGGCCTTAACAGATCAGAGCACAGACAGGGAGAGGGGAAGCAGGAAAGATGAGGAAAATGGAGGAGAGGAGGAAGGAAGAGCTAAGAGAAGCATGCAGTTTGCAATATTGATCAAAAAATTTGAAAACATTTTATATTTTCACACTTATATACTCACCTGATAGCCATAGTTAGATAGTTAGCACACAACAGTCCATATAGATTCAATTCCACTCCTCTGCATGGTGCAGCCACTGATCTATAAATAAACCCTGGATGTTGTAGTGGGCTGCTGAAGCTGAGGTAACCGGATATACAAAAGCAGACATCTTGCGAGCCCCAGAACAAAGCCCTGCTGTGGTCCCCCGCTGGTTTAAACAAAGCAATCCCATGCACTTGCACGTGTTATTCTTTCTCGGTATTTTTATTATTTTACAACATTTCTTACCATTTATTATGCCGTCTTGTGCAGCAATTAACTGTACTTACAGAAAAGCGACAGGAAAGGGGAAAACCTTTCATAAATAAGTTGAATTTATAGTTTATTTTATGTAATTTAACGTGTCAGTGAAAAGTTCTGTACAAGGTACATTTCCCAAGCATGGCAGAACAGAGTCCAATAATACAATAATTAATCATTACAATTTTATTAATTTTTAAATATGCTTCTTAATAAATATTTAGACATATATACCTATAATTATAGAATAAGTTATATTCTGATATAAAGCAAATTATTAAGAAGTAAAAAAATTTTCTTATAATATATAGAGGTGTATGTATGTGTGTATATATATATATATATATATATATATATATATATATATATATATATATATATATATATATATACATAAGACAGATAAGGGTTTGTGATAAATCCATGTACTTGTATATATATGCAGCTGTGTAAAGTACCTTTGTTTAATATTGTAATATGGTATATATTACACTATTTAATTATTAAATAAAAATGTTGTTAGAATAAATGACAGTATTAAAATAAATCCAGTTTCTAATATGCCTTCAAGACATCTACATTATATATATATATATATATATACATACATGGACATGTAGACCTACAATATAGGCAGTTTTATAAAGTAGTTTGTGGAATATTGTAATACTGTGAACATATTAAAACTTTTAAGTTTATTGCATAACAAAAACAAAATATTATTTGATATTATATTATAATATAAATTATATATAATATAAATTATTATAATATAAAATTATAAATATTATTTTTAAACAAATCTGTTATTATTCATTTTGCATAACCAGAAAACAGTTTCATTGTGCATATAGTACTGTACAGTACTGATTACTGTAACTAAAGTGTGTGGTTTTTTTATATTCTAAGTAGTTTGTTAATTTTTTTGCCTAAAGTTGAAGATATCTCTAATTCTCCCCTCTATATTATAGACCTAATTATAATTCGCTAAAGACACACAGAATTTATTTACAAGAAATAATAGTTGAGGCTGTTATTAAGCAGGCCTTCACATAAAACTATATGCTTAAGCCAAAGCCCGGGACTCTGCACTGGTGCTTATTGGGACCCGCAATGTGGCTGCTCGCCCAGCCCTGCTTACCTCAAAGTTTAGCTGCACGCTTAGTCGGATGCAACATCCAGGGCTTATTTATAGATCAGTGGGTGCAACCCACTACTCCTCAGAATTGCAAGCGCATTTTTATGCTGTTACTTAAGCACTTTTTAAAGCAGGACTTTTACTTTGAATGAAGTAGGCGAACCTACTTTTCCCTGAAGTTTCACTGAACAATACTTGTAACTTGACACATAATAATAATTATATAATGATCTGTTCTATATTGAGAAAAGGTACATTTAAATTCTGTAGAACTATAGATGCTTTTCCGATTACAACCATTGCCTGCTTCAGGCCCACAGCGTCTCCCAGCCTTAGCTTTTGTGTACGCCAGTCAATGCAGTTCACCTGGTTGGACAGGAATCAACATTGCATTTGTCATGGTTTCTTTTCCTCCTCCTCCATCACTCTTCTCTCCTCTCCACTGTCTGAGAGCCTCCTGGAAAGATCTTGCAGACTCCTCTTCATTGTACTCCCCACTCAGAAGAGGGGAGGGGTATCCTTTATTACCATCTTCAGTCCTTCCCACCACCGTTTTCTCCTCACCATGATTCACAACTAACACCTACAACAAAAGGAAAATGTCATGACATCAGAATTTGATGGTCACAATGACACATAAGGCTGAGAAGCTCCCATACAGTCTCATTAATAAATGCTAGCAGTAGCACAAATATACATTGCAAGTGACAATAACCTTGTTTTTTGATATACTAACAGTAATGAGTATGTCTATGACTGCATACTAAGCCATTGCATGACGAAATACACATTCTGTGATTTCAACTAAATGGTGGGAGTAATTAAAAAGATCTTTAATATTACGGCACACTACTGCTGCAGGCAAGGATATGCAAAAACATGTCTTTAAAATCTGCACCTGCACAAACTTGGCTGTAAATTTGGCTGTACTGGTACATCATTTAAAAGGGATGGGGAATCATAATATACCACCTCTGAATATGAGCTGAAATGAAATTAATTAGAAAATACATTATTTTTCTCAGAGTAATGTTCTTCAGAAGTAAAATCAAAGGGTGATTTATTGCATTGCATACAAATGTCAGACTGATCAACTAAAAATTCAGTCAGCATTCAGCAGTAGTTGTAACTTTCTCCTCGCTAGCTTTGAGAAGCCATCATAAAGAGATGAAAAAGGTCTGCTTATAGCACAACTAATTTAACTCTTAAATCTTAGATCGACAGTCATAAGACAGATTAATGGTTTCTCCTGTTTTATCATATATTAAATGTATTTAAGGAACCACTTTCAAATATGAAAAAACTGGAATCAGGGAGACGATGCAGTCTAGTCTACATATTAGTAACATGGTTGGCATTCATTAATGTTTAAAAGAGATGGATCTCAAGAATCTATAACAGTATGCAATGTTTTTTTATTTCTTACATATTGACATATTGACCTCTGAGTAAGGTAAAGAAGTTGTTGCGGCCTCTCACATGGGGGCGCATTTAAAGGATCTCAGTTCTATCTGAAGTCTAAACAGGTAAGTTGAACACTGGTTTGATATACACAGAATTTTTTCAGTACTTTCTGACCCCAGCTGTTCGAAATGACTGTTGTGTGAATAAGGTCAACTGAGCTCTGTGGTGCAAAGAGTCTGAAATGTCAATCTAACAGTTTTTTGCCAGACCTACACTGCTGGAGGGCATTTTTTAGTCCAAAGGTACATGCAGTTCACAAGCCTGCCTGTAGATACAGCCTGTGGATAGAGCGTCAATTAGGGTTTGTATGAAGTCTTTTCAATTCACTCACAGGGTGCAGAGGTAAAAACTCACACCGTGTAGAGGCCTATTTGATATGTTTCTACCACATTGTCACAGCAGGTAAACTATAAATGGAGAGAAATTTCATTCACAGATCAATACCCACATGAAAAGACTATACCAAAACATAAAAATAAAACTATTGTTGGTACAGTCACAGATAAAAAAGACATTTTATTTATGAATACTCTTGAAATATTTTGAAACATATGTAAATAATGTATGAACCAAGCAGATATTTTTAATATATGGTTGTAAAGTAGCATTTGTGAGATTTGTCAATGTTTCATAAAAGAAATGAAGAATAAATTGAATTTGAGAGAAGCAAAAATATCAGATTGGGAAGATTTAAAGAAAGCGCAGTGTGTTTTGTAGTACTACATTAAGGTTTGGCCTGATGATCCTGTCCACAGCAAGCACTGAGATGAATTTTACTTGTGGTGTCACAGTACTAAGAAATCCATGAAAGAGCACATACGCTAATAAAGTCCAGGTGTAATTTAAAATATCTGTACATTTAGTAGGAGTAGAGGCTCATCCTGTTTCTAATGTACAACATTCATCTGGTTAGATGGGAGCAAAATCAGTGAACTGGTCATGGTTAATGCGGTATGTTAGGAGGAGTACACTATCAGTCAAAAGTTTGGACACACCTTCTATTTAATGTTTTTTCTTTATTTACATTGTAGAGTCTCACTGAAGTCATCACAACTATGAATGAAAACATGTGGAATTGTGTAGTAAACAATAAAGCATGAAATAAGTCAAAACACGTTTTATATTATAGATTATTCAAAATTGCCGCCCTTTGCTTTGATTACTGCTTTGCACACTCTTGGCATTCTCTCCTTAAGCTTCATGAGGTATTCAACTGAAAAGGTTTTCACTTCACAGGTGTGCCTTGTCCAAACTTTTGACTCTTGCTGTATGTGGATATATTTTATGTTGTATCCTGGCTGTAAATTAATGAACTGTGTGCATACTGCATATGTTAAATTAAGAAAATCAGTGCATTTCCATACAGTTGTATTTCAAACTGAGCTCAGTCCTCGATCACTTATATGATACCTGTGGTCATGTGGGTGACTAAATAAGTAGCTACCACCTACCTGGCAGCCATCAAGGTGCAATTTCATGTGTTTATCCCAAGCCTCCATTCCTTTTTCTGGGTTCTCATCTCCTCCTTCTTTGGTAATTGCATTGGATGTGATAATGTGATTGGAATTCTGTTTGGCATTGGGACTGGGATTAGGACTTGTAAAGGTACCAGGATGGGAGCTGCGGTTAATCTGCCTTTGGAAGCAGCTGACAACATCTCGAGTGCTCACATGGGTTTGTAAGTCTGTCTGTAACAGAAAGGCATTGCATATGAGAAGAGATCAACATTGTTGTTACTGAAAATAATAGCACCAGCCAGCACATTGTGAGACAGATGTAATACAAACAAAATACTTCAAAGAAAATAGCAAGAAATGAAGAGAATCAGTAGACAATGGGAGAAAGAAAAAATGAAATACTTTACATATGCTATGTAACAGTAAGAGATTATAGTGAATATTACACTGCATTACAACAAGAAATTAGTCAGTTATGAAATAAATCAAAGCAGATGTGAAGGCTGCAAATTGCTCCAGGGGTCACTCTTATAATATGTTGTTTAGTTTGTTGTTTGGTTTAGGTTTGAAAGACTGAAATGCTTCCACTTGCCTACGTTATTCTGGAATGTTTTATCATGTACAATATGAAGAAATATTCCTTTCACGTTAACATTACTAAAATAAAATCCGTCCATCGAGTATTAAAGGCAAGCAGTGAAAACCCAAAACAGAAGCATTGTTGTGCTTTTTGTTATAAAAGAGAGCCACAGGAGTAAGGAGATGGACTCTTCATCAGCAGCGCCGTGACACTCACCACTGCCAGTAACTGTGATTAACAAATATGAAGTGTCATAATTGCCAAACTGCAGACAAGAGATGTATCAGTCACAACTTTTTCACATATTAAGATAAGTATCAAGCAGCCCCACTTGATGTACACTGATGATATGAAGGCAATGAGAAGAGGCCAATGCAGACAGCTGCCATGAACCCCATTTCAAGGGTACAACCTAATCATTTTAAGTGCTCATACCTACATCACTGGCATAACCTTGAAAGTTGCAACAGTGAACTCCATTTTATAGAGTTAGCGTGTGCACCTTCATTTTATGTAAATTAATCCACAAAGAGTCTGTGCAAAAAGATACTGGTAATGCATATCAAATGACCAAGTTGGTAATAAACTTCATGTCTGTCCACTTGTTAAGATCCGACTTATTGACCTTCGGACAATACTGCTTCCTTTACTGTGTTGGATGAGGCACTTGTCTTTTCAAAATGCCGCAGTGTGCTGTGTCCCTTACTGTTTAAATAGAGCTGAATCTCTCCAAAAAGCATTATTCAAAGATCGTTTAAGGCCAAATCTGTTGACCCTCAACATGTATTTATACTAAGTAGCCAGTGCTGTGTTTATATGTCTGCTAATACTTCTGTCACTAGCTAGGGGCTGGCAGGCCATTATGTGTTAACTAGCCTAACTTGATTAAACACCCAGCTGGTAGCCAGGCTTTACCTCTACCACTCCAATGAATCTGAACCGAAGCAATGAAGATGTGATTGAAATGGACACTTTCAGCTTTAATTCAAGTGAATTAACAAAGATACTGCATCAACAATTTAGGGATGACAAATATTTTTGCCATAGTGATTGATTGCCACAGCCTAAAAAGTGATTGGATAATGAAATATAATTCTAAATATACAGATTATTTTTAATACTTAGATGTAGTTAATAACTGTCTAAAGTCTGGAACCCATAGGCATTATCAAACGGTGAGCTGAGCTGAGTCTCCTTCTTTGAAATGCATTGCCAGGCCTTTCTAGCGGCCGCCTTCAGGAGCTCCTTGTTTGTGGGTCTTTCAGAGTTCAGTTTTATCTTTAGTAAGTTTAGTGACTGACTCTGCCATTTAAGCACTGCAGTTGCTTTTGCCATCATTATTTATCTGTGCTGTGAAGCAACACCCTCTCAGTTTTATAGCATTTGACTGAGTCTGGGTAGAAAGTAAAGCTCCATACGCTTAAGAATTCAACCTACTACTTTTACGATAGTATTAATAAACACCAGTGACCCAGTTCCATTGCTAGTACAACATGCTCATGCCAAAGCACTGCCTCCACAGTCGTATGATTTGGATCGTGAGATCTTCTCCATACTCTGCTCTCCCAGTCACTCTGGTACTAGTTAGGCTTGGTTTTGGTGATCTAGAGATTCTCAATCCAGAACTGATTAAGTTTATTAGATGTTATCTCGTAAATTATAATATAACCTCTCTGTTCTTGAGTGGTATCAGTAGTTTGCATCTTTAGTTAAAGCTCCTATTATTACATTCATGAAGCTTGATTGTAGCCTTAGACAATAACACGCCCACTTTCTCTAAAGTGTAAGTGACTTGGTCAAATGTTTTGAAGGGTTTTTTTTCTTTACCAAGGGGAAAATTCAGTGGTCTTCCACTTTACGTGTCTGCCTTGTTTTGTTTTATCAGCCTAATGATGGGCTTCTTAATCTGCATCAACACCTCTTTCAACCACATATAGCAACTTCCCATGAGCTGTTACTAAATATAAAATGGAATCCACTCCAGACTCGTTACCCCCTGAACTTGTCATGAGATAACAAGAAACCAACCCGTCACATTATAGCTGGTAGTCAACTCCTGTCACATCTTGACTGCTTCATTTTAAATACATTGTGGTTGTGTACAGAAGGAAAAAATAATGATTTGTGTCGCTGTCCAAACATAAAAATATGACTGTATTTAGTTTTTCATGTTTACATCCAAAATGATATCAGTCCTGTATGTTTGTTTGTTTGTTTTTCAAATACCTAACATGGCATATTTCTTTAGACAACAACTAACTAGCCAGCAAACCACTAAATCACTTCAACAACATAAATCCTTATATTAATGGATGTATGGACTCTACCTTTGATTATATCACCTGTAAAACACTACACCAGTAGTTGTTTTTAACTCTTACTAAAGTCTCAATTCTAACTCCTACTTAAGAAGAAGGTGATCGTGAAAAGCTTTCTTTTGGGAGCATGTGTACTCACAAATTAGAGTGCGATAAGATATCTACGTACTGGAAAAGAGAAAATGTGAAGCACGCTGCATGAGAACAAATTGATTATGTGTATACCACAGACTGAATTCATTATTCTGTTCCATTAATCACCACTGACCAGCCTGGCCACAGAGGTTAACCCATCTGTGGACTGATATCTTCCCTTGAAGGTGTCAAACAAAACTACATAAATATGCAGTCATGGAAACGTGGAGGAACTGAAAGAGGTTCAGTCGATGCAATATAATCGTCATCATCATTACCTTCACCTTTTTTATCCACATTATTACAAAACGCTTCACAAAAAAGGAAACTTTTAAAATGAAATCTTTAAAACAATGACAAAAAAAGTTTTTTGTTTGTGTGTTTGTTTTAAGACTACTATAACAAGAGGTTGGGAACAGAAATAGATATAAAAATTTTAATCTCATTTAAAGAACATTTTGAAAAGTTCAGCAGCTGATATCAGACAGACAGGTGGTAAGTTGGGTTAGACTACTATGAGTCATAGGCCTATGATTAATATATACAATAATATAATGATACTGTACGTTATGTTTGCTAATGATCTCACTTAAGGGCTGCATATGAATGAACAACAGTAACAAACTCAAACATGACTCTTGAGGAACTCTGTGATGCACTGAAGATTACGAAATTTTCAACAACAGAAATCGTTCAGTTAGATTGATATGACCATAAGAGGTTAAGAGCAGACTCTCTATATGTTGCTAATATTACTCTTCTCCACCTTTTAAAATGAAACAATGCAAAAAAAAATCATCTGTGAATTCAAGGCGAGGATCAATATTGTGCATTTTGAAACAACTCACAATAGAGTCAGTTGCACTAAAAAAAGGTATGGACATTTGTGAGAATTCAACGGCCAAGTGAGACTTGTAATGCATTTGCCTTCGATATACCTTCAGCTTTATGACTTTTTTTGAGGACCTTCATGTGCTCATTTAGCCACAGAGAAGGACATAACTTTTTCTGTATGAATTTGAGAGGAGCAATGTGGTCAAGGATGGAGAGGCAGATACTGTTAAAAGAACTAGCTAATGCATCACAGCACTGTTGCTACATAACAGAGCTCAAGGTTAAGGTGTTGGATAAATATTTTTACTGGCAGAGTCAGCAGAAAGAACTTGTGACAAAACAGTGGTGCAAGGTTTCCCAGTGGGTGGACAAAAAAGGCGCATTGAAAATAATAGCTTAATGATCTAAGGTTTGACCTAGGAGGTGTGGCACTTTTTACAATGTGATGGAAACTACAACAATCTTTATGATTTAAGAAATCACAGGAAAGTGGATGAGAAGGACATGAATATTGAAAATCACCATGGATGAGCACTCTATACGAATTTCAGAGTAATCAGAGAGATGAGCAAGGAAAATGCAGAAATAAAATGATTACGCTTCAGAAGCCTGCATAAAAGTATACAGAACAGAGGAGCTGGAGAAGTAAATAGGAATCTTCAAAAGGAAAAAAGGGATAAGCATGAACTTAAAACTATTTCCATATGTAACTGCAGTGCCACCACCCAGACCCAAGTGACAGTGATTTAGTGAAAATCAGTGCACATTTAACAGGCACAATTTTAGAGAGGCAAGTGACAGAACAGGGGGTTGAGAAGAGGGAAAACAAACGATGTAGTACAGTGACCTCTTTGTGATATGATCACCCATACACTGACAAATTCAGGCAGAAAAACTGGATTTCGACATCCAGATAAGAGGGATATGAAAATCTGGAGGCCAATAAGGAGTGCAATCAAATGAGACTGTGCGTGGAACAACCCGGTTTCTGGCCAGAATATGATTCCTATTAACTATGACGGAGGAGGGGGTAGAATATGAAACAGTGCCTGTGCTCGTACAAAATCATTTACTGCAAGGTAAGAAGAGTCTGTGAGTGTACTGGAGTGTGATGATAGTCAGTTGGGTTGATTAGAGAGTTGTAGCAAACATTGGCGATAGACTAGCAATTATGAATTTAGAAGGGGCATTATGAATTTAAACATTATACCAGTCATTCTATCGAGGTGAGCATAGGTAATCGGGATGAATATTTCCTTCAAAATATAGTTTTGATAGTACAGTACCTATGAATGTGATTCAAAGCCACTTAGGTTTTAAAGGTGTTGCCTAGGAAGGTGTGCTTAAGGCTGGAAAGGGTCTAGAGGGCCAACTGGGACAGTGAATGACATGGTTCAAGATCAGTACAGTTGCAAAGGTGTGGCTGAGGATAGGTACAGTTTTGAGGGCCACCCCAGGCAGTGAATTACAGCACATTTCCTCATAATTATGGCTCTGATGCTGGAGCAAAATGATTTTAGTTCAGGGTATGAGGCATTTGGTCATGATAACCACAAAAGAAGATGTACATTCACAAGACTCTGGCTTTACTTTACAGAATTGTACCCTTATAGGCAAAACACTGAACTGTGTGGAACTTATGATCTTTGGCTTTTAGAAATTAGAATTTAAAGGAGTATTCATGGACTGTCCTTCCTTATTATAACAGTCTCTTGGGGTGGGTATATGTAATAAGGGTTACAGATTTGCTTACAATTATGGATTTAGTACTTATACACTTTGGCTCTTACAGAGCCAACTTTAAAAGGGGAAACTAAAACTCAAGGAACCAGAGTTACATTCTCTGTAGATATAATGTCACCAGATGTTCACTTCAGTGAATTTCACCCTTCCTAGAATCTAATTCAGTTCCTATTTGGAAGCTGTGGTGAAGCTGACCTCTTAAAACAAAACCATTCAGCCATTATGAGTGGTTTCTAGTGTTGTCCAAGATCCAATATCTTGAAACTGAAAAACAGTCATATTTTACCAGTTAGCTTGGTATCGTGCAATTATACCTTTGAAACACCAAAAGTCTAACCACAGACAACAATTCCAGTCATTATTCTAGTATACAAGTGATTTGGAGTGAGCCAGGTTGTGCTACAAATTGAGATGTTGCCATGCAGAAAAGGTGGTAGGCAGCTGGCATTGTATAAAGACTAATGCAAACAAAGCTAGCTGTAAGCATCTTTGCCGGTGGGTGACATAAGTAGCACTGAAAAACTGGCTTATGGCGTTTAGGCACCAACAAAAGCTAAGTCAATTGAAAAGATAAAAGGCTTACTTCTCTCAAATACTGCTTTACTGAAGTGAAAGGCAAAAACCATGTTTTCAACACCAAGGTGTTCTATGATCTTGATTTTGTGTGTGTAGACAAACAATCAGGTGGTTAAGATGCTTTTCAATAATTATAAGTAGCATCTAAGACTCAGGTATTGATGATTGGAAACATTTAACTCATGCTGTAGCATATGGCATGGCGATTATAACTCAGTTTAACATAACATGTTGTTTTAATGAAGCCTCTCTTTTCCCTTATTTTGATCAGAAATGGGGTTTAGAGTTGGACTGACAACCTTTCAGTGTCCACACCCACTGATATACAATGAAACTGTGGACTTGAGGGATCATTGATGGCAGTGAGGTACACTTCCAAAGGCTCTTGGCTGGTCAAACATGCAAATTAGTTGAACTCAGTGATGATCAACCTCCTGATAAAACAGTATCCATGAGTACTCCTTGGATTTTCCCATTTGTGTAGGTCTTGACTGTCATCCAAACAGCATGGAACCAGGTACTGCAGCATAGTATATGTGGGTTATAATGACTTCTGTATTATTAGTCACTGAAATTGGACCTGTGGCACCCTCACAGAGATTCACGAAATTCACATTGTCTGACAAGACAATGTGAATTTCTAAAGGAAACAAGCTATTTCTGAGTTCAGAATAAACAAAAACAGGGTGGGGACCATGGTAGTTTTACTCATGAAACTTTAAACACGTGGGTGGGATATCTGTGACTAAACAAGTACTAACTAAGCCACATTTAAAGCAGGCCTTTTGCAGTACAGAATCACTTCCCCTGGCAACTCCAGACATTTTCTCCTACAAAAAGAAGCATCGCCATATGTTTGGCATATCTTAGTGAGGACCTCTTTGTTTACGTGATAGATTCTGATTGTGATCTTGAACAGTTGCGAATGGAAACAATATTGTTATACACAGATAATTCCATATACACTCAGTCTGGTAAAGACAGAAAGTTGTTCTGAGTCTAAAATATCTCTGGTCTCATCAGTGATGAAAAATGCAGCTCATTCAGTGATACTCTATCAGTGTTCTGAATTTAGTATCTCATGGGATAGAACCTGTCCGTGGATATGAAATCTTTAAGAATCAAATCTTTGTCTGTAAACAGTCCCACAAGCCTGAGGACATTACTTTCCTCATCTTAGGAGCATCTGATGGCAAATCTTTGCATTACAAGAATTTTTAAAAAGTGAAACTGCTGCAGCAATCCACCTTGTTCTCTTTCTCGGTTCTCCTACTTTTGGTCATCAGCAAGCTGTGTTTACAGGTGCACATGAAAGGACACTGAAGACCTTGTTAAGCCTCAGACTAAGAGGTTGTCAGATCATCTAACAGCATGTGAAACCCCATTTCTGATGGTGTAATTGCAATGGACTGAGTTTGAAAGCAACTTTCTCAAACTTGCAATTCATAAATCAAACCAACATCACACAGTGGTCAAGTGGCAGAAGGGGGGAGGCTAGTTAAGGCTTTGAACTTCCTCCTTAAGCTTTTTCTCTCTTCAGACAACCTCTGTCACTTTTCACATGTATAGCTGATTGCAACACAATGAATACCCTCAAGAAGACAAAGTTCAAAAGTGTGTGCTGTTATCACAATATCACAGTGTACTGCAAAAAAAATTGAAGGCATTTCCTAAAGTTTTTCATCTTTGTTTTCACGAAGGGATTATCTGCAAAGTGATGAAGCTTGCTGCTTACTACGTCAGATTTGGTTTGACTCCATGTCTTCTTTGTTGGGGTTGCCTGTTCCCTAAGAAACTGCAACAATCATTGTTAACAATGACTACTAACTGTTTAATGTGACAGAAAGCAAATATATCATTAATAATGGTACAATTAAAAATGGCATCAAAATCATGCCAGTGGGCAAAAAGGTCACCACTGTTTGGATTATAAGCTCTGAATGATCCACAAAAAGATTGCCTTTCAGCTGGAAAATCAAGTGATCCCACACATTTCCACAGAGAAACAACCACAAGTTGGGCAGCCACTGTTATACCTGCTCCAGGACACTATTCAGCTGTGGAACCTGTACCTCTGACTTGCCTTTTTTAGGTGACAGGGGAATCTTAAAAATTGCTTCATATCTCTCACGTACAGCACTACAAAGGAAACGCTTGCAGTCACAACCCTTAGTCTATTGTTTAACTCTGTGAAACTCCTGTGGGTTGAGGTACCAAAATTGGATGATTGTACAAGTAAAAGGCGCTGTATAAAGACCAACTTTGTATATATAGCTGCAGCTTTCCAAAGTTACAGACATGAAGAGAGAGATAGAGGTAGGTGGGAGAGTGCAATAAAACAATTACATAACATTTTTATATTTGCTCAGTTAGACATACTGATGCCAATTTTAAATATTGCTGTACAACTGAAAATTGCTTGTCCCTGTTCTGATATACCATGGCATACAACACCCATCTGATATCCCACATGGGTTAAGCTAACTCATATACCGAGAATGTTATGCATATATTAATTGAATGAGGTGTATGCACAAGTGGCTGGACACACAAGCTGATGAGGCGCTGATGAAAGTTCCAACACAGCATACTGATGAAATTAATATTCTTTTTGTCTTTATGTCTCTCCTTCTGCCTTCATTCCTCCCTCATTCTTTCCAAGGCAAATGAAACAGGATTAGCAGAAGAGAGAGGGAGAGATATGCCTGTGTCAGCTGCATGTGTATAATCCCCAGTCTTTATGTCCTGCCAAAATACACAGTTTTGCTTTACAAGTGACTAAAGTGAGGACGGAAACAGAGATGAACACTGAAGAGATACAGAGAGAGAGTTGTCTTGTGTGTTTTCACGGAGCTGTTCCATTGTGTTCACTTTTTGTCTTTGTCAGTGTGCATGGCTTTCTTGCACCATGATGGCTACTCAATACATATTAGTGTGTTGACCCAGCCAATAATCAGATAAAACACAGATATAAAGACTGAACAAACAGCAATCTATTTAATCTAAGCTATACCCCACAAGGGCTGGTTAATATTGTGCTGTTGTAAGTTGTATAGCTCTATGCCTAAACACACAAAAACTTTAGGAACGCACATTTTGTGCTAGATAAAAAGTAGAATGTACTGCATATTCACACAGCCGCATTCTCGCATAAAGTGCACATCATAGCATAGCCAATCTCTTTGGGAGTATATGTAGATAAAAATAATAGCATCCAAGAAAACAACAAAGATGCAGGGAAAATTGCACACATTCCGGGAGGGAAAACAGCGCAGCTAGCAGAAAAGAGATGTCCAAAAGCCGTGAGTGCACAGAGTAACTACATAATGCATTAATACCAGCCATGTATTAGTATCCACAAAGAAACACTGTGGGGGGGAAAAAACACATGACTTCTGAACATACTAGGAAAAAAGAAAGAATACACCAGGGTGAATAAACTCAATACCTCAGCAACTTTTGCATCACACACAAGCTACTAAAGAAGTAGAACTGAATATGGCAAGATTTGTATAAATGAGGCTTCTTTTTCCAGTCAGCTGCAGTACCACAGCCAGTTTCTTTAGCTTGGTGAATTTTGGAGACCATCACTGTTTGGTCTTCCCACCAAAATATAATATCATGACTCACTACATTTGTAACAGTGGACCTGATAACAGGCTGGCATGCCACAGTGTTTTGCAAGCATGTCATAATAATTTACAGGAAAAAAAGGGGGATTCATT
Source organism: Acanthochromis polyacanthus (assembly GCF_021347895.1). Lineage (NCBI taxonomy): Eukaryota > Metazoa > Chordata > Actinopteri > Pomacentridae > Acanthochromis > Acanthochromis polyacanthus. The sequence continues at coordinate 15,985,332 of NC_067125.1, read as the reverse complement.
TCCCTTACATTTAATCATTGAAAATTTGTTGAAAGAGTTCAGTTGAAAATTCAATGTTGAAAGGAAGTCTACTTTAGAATACAAACCATTAGTTTTGCTGTTAAAGAGAAAACTGTATTTTCACCAGATGTTTAGAAAGTGCTGCCAGTATGACTGACGCAAGCACTGCTGTCTAGTTAAAACCTGCCATGATTGTAATTTCATTTGTCAATTAGGTAACTGTAAAAAATAATTCTAATTACTATATGCATTTATTGTATCTATAGTTAACCATTGTGAGCCCAATCAGTTTCTGGGCATTTTCAACTCCAGTTACATTTTCATTTACTGTGGATTCATATTTCACTACAATATAAAATGCTTCATCTCTATGGTAAGATCACAGCCATGGCCAGAAGTAGAAAGAATTAAAAAATGTTCTTTGTGTAATTTTATGCAGTTATAACGTCATTAATCATAGAAAGAGAACAAAAGCAAAAGTTGAATTTCTTTACTTTGTATAACAAAATTTAAAAAATAATAATAATGGAATCAATATGTATGACATCCTCTCAAGTGCCCACAGATGTTACCAGTACTGGAAAAATGGGAGCTTCACATGCTGGAAGCTATACAGCTAGGCCTGTTTACATTTTTACAGCCTTCATAAACTTTGAGTTTTTGACACTCCTCTGCAAATCAACTCTAAGAAAGACATTTCACTATGCTGAATGTATCTTACAATAATTTGTTGACAGTTTTCTTCTCTTTATACTGTTTTTGAGCCATGTATTTTATTGATCAAATATGCTACCATTTCTTCTCAGTCTGTCTTCTTGTCTCCATATATATATATATATATATATATATATATATATATATAAAAACAATTTTATGTTGAGATTTTGGTGTTTTTATCCTTTTCAAACCCTATGTTTCACATGATACATTCAAGGGTTGTAGGAAAGTTCCTAATCTAATAATGTGACTGTTCTTTGGGTTTTTTCGATTTTTGGCTTTGAGATATGGTATAATTCTGGCAACTAACAAAAAAAAAAACAAAGCCAAAACAAAAAAAACAAAAAACAAAACATGCATTCATAACCCAGTGGCAGGTTTGGGGGGAAAACGGTTAAGGGTGTTCGAACAACACAGCTTACTTTCATTCCCATTATGAGTATTTGGCATATCTGGATAAATGAGGTCCCCCTGTTAAAAGTGCTTTCCATACAAATTTGGCTTAATAGGCCATTGCTTAACAAATACAACCCATTGTTTGTGTTTCTGTGTTTGTGTGTTTAAGTGTGTGAATCTGTGTGTGTGAGTCTGAGTGTGTACATGCGGTCACAGCTGCTTGTGCCCTGTATTGTGTTCCTAATGTAGTACGCAGTGATGTGTGAGTTCAGTCGATCTGTGTCCGTATTCTTGCTATCTAGGATACTCACAAGTGCACATTGACGGAGTCTGAGAAGTTTGCCAATCTGTCACCATTGTCAGACAACAACAATGCACTCAGACAATGCTCAGCTATGTTAAATTTGGTATTATCTTGCTATCATATCTATTGGCGCAAAATTTATGCAGAGTATGCTGTCTAACTATTTCTTTATAAATTAATGTGCACAATACAATGTTTACATTTGTCATCCATGATTTTCATTGGTATTCATAACTTCTAAATGAATACATATATTAGATATACAGCTAAATCTTTTTCCAGTTTGTAAATCCAACACAGGTGCATTGGCTTAATTAAACTCTCTGCCATTGACCTGCTGCCTTGTCTTTCTGTTTTATCTTTGACTGAAGACTGCTGTTGCTGGTCTTGGGTTCACTGCTGCCTGAGGCCTGTATTCTTTTCTCTGTTGCAATCTGAGAGCGTGGTTGGGTTGTAGCTTGCAGTTTTGTGTGGGTAGGTTTGCACGACATCGCTTAAAAACAATATCACAAAAAATGTTACACTTACTTTGGTAATGATTAATTTACAATTAATCTTTTTAAAAAATACAGTTCCACACAAATTGTAAAAAAACAAAAAACAAAACAAGACTAATTAATAATAAGGAGCAATAAATCACAAATTTATTGGAATTCTTTGACTTGCTCTCTATCAGACAATAATCTAAGGTATTGACCTTACTATGTAAAGTGCCCTGAGATGACTCATGTTGTGAATTTATGCAATATGAATAAAACTGAATTCATTAGTTCAGCGTGAGTTAAGATGAAGAATAAAACTACAGGATTTCTTGACACTTCAGGGAAACAATAATTAAGTAACTTAAATACTTCCAACATTTTCATTTTCTGACAAAGGGGCTTAGCAAATTAAATAGCTTTACCACAAGGAGTAGCAAACACTGTGTATGGGCCGCTGTATCTAAAACCTTGGGTGAGATCTGCTATAGCCTGCTGTTGTCTTTTTTAGATATTTACTCAGCCTATTCAGTGGAATGATAGTGCTGCAGATGTTAAAATATATTGGTGTCATGTTCTCTTGTCATATGTACGCAAAGCTCTGTTCAGTTCTGTACCATGTTAACTGAAGCCAAAGTATTTCGACACAACTTACACAGCTTTGTTTTCTGTATCAGTTCTTTCTCATCTTTGCCCGTGAGCTTCTGTTTATCCAACACCGGCCTGGTATTCACTATCTTCACTGTCCCTAGTAGTTTAGCTGTATCAGGTAAATGTGCAGTGAGCAATTTCTGGGTCTCTCAGTGAGAACAATAATAAACGATATAGTGTGATGATGTCGTACAGTAGTGTAGGATCATAGACATTGTGATGTGATTCAGGCTGAAGTCACACAGGATGAACTAACATTACATTTTGTCATATATGTTCACATTATGTAATGTCACTGCAATAAAACAGCTGCAAGTAAAGATAGATAATGTCATGCTAACCGCAAACTTACTACTTGTTTACTTGATCATCTATTTAACTAATGTGGCCAACATTATGTGGTGAATTCAGTCATGGATTATCCCAGAGCCCTAGAGATAGTAAGAGTTGCGACACTCCCATAGGGTGCCATTGTACGCTTTCTTCCAGTCTACTTCCGGGTTGTGGAGGCTTGTTTAGTCCCAAGCACTGCTTAGACAGTGATAGCCACCGTTCATTTGCACTGCAGGTCGTTGAGTATATGTGGAGGTAAGTTAATGAAATGCCTACCTCTTTTGAATTGTCAACTGCCTATATTTTATCAGAGGCTCTTTATGATGCATATGCTGAGCTTTATTTGTATTTGCGCAGCGTAATTATATGTATTTTTTATCTTGGTAGACGACCGAATTTCTGCTACTTTTTTTTAGCTCGACTCTGCTGTTAGCTGTGAAGTTATCTCCAGGGATATATTGATGGATTAATTGTTGATGAGTCGCTACCTCTTTTTAATTTTAATGTCTTTATATTATATCAGAAGCCCTTTGTGGTGAATACATTCATAGGCGTCAGTTTAGGGGGGGACGGTGGGGACGTGTCCCCCCACTTTTTGTCAGGGGTCATTTTGTCTCCAACACATTCAAATTCTTCACATGTAAGCCGTTGTAAATCCAGTTATTTTCAGTAGTATAGAAAATTCCGACGCTCCTGAACGCACCATCCGCACTCGGCCGAGAGTTGCACAGACACGCAGCACACCTTCGTGCGGTTAAAAAAAACAAAAAAAACCCGCGCAGATGCTAAATTTGCGCCTGTGCCAAGTGGAAGCTCCGACCAGAGGCGTGCAGGGGCAAAATTTCGGCGCGGGAGAATTAGTATTATAGCGGCCCAGAGACCCCTCTACCTGCATGTACTGATAGCTCAACAGTTTATGCCTCTGCCTCTGGTGTGGTGGTTGTGAGGTCGAATCCAGCTTGTGGCATTTTGCCGCCGTTCTTTGACATTTTCTCAAAGTGCTGTGGTCTCCGTCCCCCCCCCCACTTTTAAAAACAAACTGACGCCCTTGCATACATTTATCTGTATTTGTGAATATTGGCAGATGACCGGCTTTCAGGCATTGCCATGTGCTTGTTAGCTCTTCTTTGAAAGCTACCTAGCTACATCGCTACCTCTTTTTAATTGTCAAGGCTACGTCCTTTATATGAGACCCTTTATAATGCATAAACTTAAACTTGTAAGTATTTAACAAATACATTTATTAATATCTATCGTATCTATCTATCCGCCAGTATCCCGAGAGCCCTCACTGAAGACACGAAGACCCTCATTGTTTCTCCCATTGTCAATAAAACATACTATTTCATTCATCAAAGCATAATGAGTTGTTATTCTTGAATATATATTTTGTGTATGTCTTAAAATGATTATAGTGAGTCAACTCCTGCCTCATCAGAAGTGGCTGGACACTATCTGCTGAATGGACTGTTGTTACTCTGCTTTTCAATAACTCCCAGACTACGGGTAAGTGAATCAGAGAAATATAGACATTGTCTGGAAATACAATAATCCAGCTGGGCAAAAATTAACATCTTCAATCATCTTACATTTCTGTGTAAAAGTCGATTTTCCATGCTAACACGAATGTGAAACATTCCCTCCAAAACCCCAAAAGTGTCTTTAATATGTCACCTTACGGCTCAAAATGTAAAACTGACATTTACATACATACTCCAATGAATTAATAATCAAACAAGTACTTGGAGGTGTGATTTTATTCCTTTTTTACCGTGAAATCGCCGCTCTTAGTCCCATAGAAGGAAATGACAGCGCTGCCTGTTTGGAACTATTCAGGCTTACATGAACCACATGACCGCCCCGCTGCGAGAGCATGAGTGTCGCAACTCTTACTATCTCTAGAGCTCTGGATTATCCCAATACTAAGGGTCAGACCAATCATAACAAAGAAAAAAAGTGGAGTGAAGGTTAAGCTCCAAGTTAAGGGGATGTGACATTGTTGACAGGCAACTCCTAGGAATCACACTGTTACACTAAATAAAGCTCCAGATGGATCAGGGGTTCAGCATCTTCAAAAACATTTAGGATAGAGCAAATGCACAAATCAACACAATGTATAATATTACTCTAGCTTTTTTTACACATTTGTAGAAAAGTTACTTATTATATCCTTAAGGGAGTGTGACTATTGCATCACTTCGTGGGTGTGTGTTGGTCTATTCATGTGCACATTAAATATTCTCTCCTGGCATTGATTAAACTCCACAAAACTTGTATGATCATCACAATAACATCTTTAGATTTTTTCCCATTACAATTGTCCCTCTGTAACTCAAACAGCTTAGATGTAATTCAATAATTTTCCTTCCTTTTGTACGCAAATGTCCATGAATGTGCAAATTAGCACGCACCTCTATTTTCATTCATCCTTTTGTCACTCATCTACAGCTCAAACAGGAGTAATCTGACATACATATTCAAATCGTAAGCCAATTAGAGAAGAAGAAGAATTACATGATATGATATGATTGGTTCTTTTGATTTGTTATAAATCTTGGTCGTCTGAATCCAGAACGACATTGGTACGCTACAGCTTCAAGGCAAAAACGCTCAACCCTGACACTGACTGCTTATCTTATCGATCATACAAAACAATAAGGTAAAAAAGCTGATTTTCAATGGAGGTGTCCTGAAGACAGTGAGCACACCGTAGTTGTGATTGTCAGTCAGCTAAGTTTGATTTGTTGTTCAATTTGCAGGCAAGTTAAAGCAACTCCTCAACACACTGACTGTCTGTGTGAAGGTATTAATTTAAGGAACATATTGACTTGAGTAAAACTCAGTCAGTTAAAAAAAAAATCTTTAATTGCCCAGCCTTGATGTGTGCATACATGTGCGTGTGTGCGTGCATGCAAAACTGGGATGGTGTGCTCATGCAGAGAAAGAGGAAAAGGGATGAGGTTGATAGAACACGATTCAGTAGTCAGGGATGCAAGAAATGCAAAAGAAAGACTGAGTGAAGCAGAATGAGAATGGAATCCAAAAAGATATTATTGAAAGTATCAGTGAAAGACAGACAGCGAGACAGACACACAGATAAGATAGACTTTGATGCCCATGCGACAATGCTCACCTGAATGGGGATCATTCTGTGGAGCTTCAGTGCCCCCTTCTGGTGAAACCTGGCAAAGCAGCCAATGCAGTAGTTCTCAGCGCATTCAGAACACATCTACAAAAGAGGAACACGCATCGCCGTCAGTGTGTGTGGGTGGGCGTGTGTGTGAGAGAGAAAGTATAAAAGATATGGATGTGAAGCTTTGCGTATTTCTATGTCTTAAGGAAGCAGAATTTTTCTAATACAGAGAGAACAGTATGTGCATGTATCTTATGTGATTGTACACATTCATGCAACAATCTGCATTGGCAAGCGGAAAAAATTTTTGTTAAGATTTAAACCTAAAGCCGGATATCTTGTCCTTTCCTCTAACCTCAACCTTGCCATATAAACTTTGACAGGAAGGATGAATATTGAAATGGCTTCTCTGGCAGGATGCTTCAAGGTGTGTGCACGTGCGTCTTTGTGTGTTAAGTGTGTTAAGTGTGTGTGTGTGTGTGTGTGTGTGTGTGTGTGTGTGTGTGTGTGTGTGTGTGTGTGTGTGTGTGCGTGCGTGAGAGTGACAAAGAGAAAGAGAGAGAACTGAAAGGACGGCTTTCGTGAACACGTATGCATTTGTGCTCAGTGTGTGTTTTGTGCATGCGAGTGTGGGTGCGTGAACGCATCTTAAGGGAGGTCATTATCATTTCTATCTGTATGAATTCGGGCTTATTAGTGAGGAAAAGTCCTTGCATCAGCAGGTTTGGGAGATAAGCCTAGGCCGTGTGGACAGAGCACACACGCAAGGCCAGGAGGAGTGGGGACACAAAGAAGGGAGGACAGGATGGAGAAAAGGACCAAGGCTTTGTAAAAATAAAAATAAAAAAAGACTCATTTGGTTGCCCTCATTTGGCTTGCAAGTTTGTTTTTCATTTTGGCTCATGGTTTCAGCTGCAGCTCCAGTTTAGTGTACTTTCTAAAGGAAGAATTTTAATTTTAGTTATCCTATCAAGACTGTTTTTTTGTTGTCACAGTGTGATATATTTCGGAATCAAATGACCTGGAACTGTCCTTCGTATTCCTTTTGTTGCTCACTTGCATAATTGCAACTTGTTCACCTGCTTATTCATTGCTTACTCTAATAGATGATTAAGACAAGCAACAATAAACAAAACAGTTCACTGTGCCATACAATTTTCTTGTAGATAAATACAGGTCTAACTGTGCAAATTTCTAACAGATGATTCACAAATTAATAATGTTTCTTGCTTTAAAGTCCTTTATCTCATCTTATCCCCCCTTTTAGTTTCTTTATTAGGCATTACTGTAATTAAGTCATTTATGGGTAATATTGTGTTCAATATTTTTTTCTCACCCGTATCACTCTGTATGAGTGTGTGTGTGTGTGTGTGTGTGTGTGTGTGTGTGTGTGTGTGTGTGTGTGTGTGTGTGTGTGTGTGTGTGTGTGTGTGTGTGTGTGTGTGTGTGTGTGTATGCATGCACAAGCCTCCAACTGCGACATTGCCCTTTAATGCGCCCATAAAGCAGGGCCTCATTTCCCCTCTCAGGCCTAAGGATAAATTACAGCCACTCCCCAGGGACTAGGCATCCCTATCAGGCTGCAAGCAGCATATCACTGCACTCTCTGTGCTACACAGGAAGAAATGAGGTACTTTTTTTGCCTGAATGACTCTAGAATACAGCACTATAGCACAAGGCTCAGTGTGTGTGTGGGTTTGTGTGTGCGTGCACACATGTGATTTTGGTCAATTCTGTGCCAATATGTGTGAGCCATAGTTTAAAATAAGCTCAGACATGGATGTGATTATGTGGTTGAATGTGTATGTGTGTGTGTGTGTGTGTGTGTGTGTGTGCGCATATGACCATTTATGTGTTTAAGTGCAGTTCCAGACAGAATGGCAGACAGTTGTAACGCTTCCTATTATTGCCATCATTATAGGGTACAAGGGCTGTCCAAAATGTGTGTGTGCATGAGTGCATTGTGTGTATTTGTGTGTGCATTTAGCCTATGTGCTTGCCCAGACCACTATAAACACTGCCATTAAGCCCATCACTACGGGACACTGGGGGCATTGGGTCCTTCATTGGACAGTTCAGCACCATCATCATCAAATGCACTATCAAGCAAATTACCACATTACATTTTAACACATTTTTCTGTGCTGCACCTAAATAACTTATTCCAGAACAAAAGGGCAGAAAAATGGTTGATGTCAGCTGCATCAGTTCAACCCCTCCCTCTCCTTTATTTCCTCTATAAGTCTCCCTTTCTCTCACCCCCATTGCTCCCATTCACAGTCTCTCAGAAGCGTCAGTTATTCAATACTTAAGTCGGCTGGCATCATACTGAAACATAAGATAGAAATTACACAAGTTGCTAAGAATTTAGGATGTAGGGATGTGGGAGCAACTGGTCATCAAGCACGCAACTTTGTTTGCCAAGTTATTATATACATACATACGCAAAGAGACACACACGGTGAGGATTTTATTTCTCTCCCTCTCTCTATTATTCACATATACAATTGCAGGTCCCTCCTCCTGAGCAGTAGAGGACGAAGAGCGCGAAAGAATAAACAACGGTGCCCTCAGAGGTCTCAAGTATCGATGAATAGATCCAACTAAACTGTTATCAGTGCAAACACAAACACATGGATAGACCAACAGATTGGACAGTCGAGGCACAGAGAGACACAGGCACGGCGAGGAAAGAAAAAGATGAATAAGCATAACTGAGAGAGTGCAGAAGGAAAGACTATGAAATATGGGTAGAAACATGGCAAATGGAAAAATTGTGTAAGTGCAAGAAGTTGTGAGGAAGAAAGAAAAGATTGGTAAACACATATTGACAGCAAGGGAGGCAGCATGGTAGACAACGGGCATCTGAATGACAGAGGGAGCTCACAACAGATGCAGGAGCATGAGAAAGAAAAGAAATATACAGCAGAAGAGGGGATAGTAAGGCAACAGAAACAAGTGAAAATGGACCAAAGGAGAGTGATTGAGAGGCAGAAAAAAGAGAGGAGGGAGAGCAACATAGAAAATTAGAGATTCAGCATTTAAACGTTGAATGGAGAGCAAGATAATTGTCTCCTGACATTTTTACTCACATGTAAATGTTTGTGTGTTTGCACTGATCAGTGTAAGATATCAGTAGACCCATAAACTTTGTATCTGAGCTTAGGCCATTCAGGGATGGCAAAATTACTAGTCAAATAGTGACATCTGATCACTAAAAACAGAAAATGTGATTATGTTTTATCAGTGACCTTCCAAATAGCATGCGGGTGATTCTCATGAAATCCAGATTTATAAAGTGTCCAGTACGAGGATTTTTAAAATGCCCTTGAAGAAAATTTTGCTTTTGTACATGCACTATTATGGTCTGAACTAACTATAAAACATATTTTTAGAAGATTTTTTAAATATTTTTTGTATGTTTATTTAAATTTTTTAGATGAAGTCCATAAAAAAATCTCATTACCGCAACATAACATTACATTAATTATATGGCTAAAAATGTGAATTTTTGGCAATGTTAAAGTATAGCCTTATTACTCATGCTCAAAGCTATGCATAACTCCGTAGAGATTAATTTTTCATTTTTTTTATTTTGTGTAATTTCCTTAAATATCTCATTACCGAAACATTTGTAACGATTTACACTTTTATTTATTGAATTGCTTTGTTAAAAGATAACACACACATTTTACATATAGCAGGCATGAAATAAGAAGTGTTTTATAATATGTTTATACATTTTAAAACAAACCATCACAATAAAATTATTACTGAATTCATAAAAAAAGTCCATGTTGCGGTAATGAGAATGCTATGTCGGTAATGAGGAACAATATTTCGGAAATGAGACAATGGTTCTAATACTTAACCATATTTGACAAATCAAACACATACCATTTTTAAAAGAATATTTATTTCATAAACAGTATTTAATTTTCTCCTAAACATCACAGTACAATATACAATCTTAATTAATAAACAATTATGTCTTGTAGTCAACACTGTAGCACTAGTCCTGACATTCTATCAAACACATCTATTTCTGAGAATGATTTCATGTGAAGAATTTTAATTTGAAGCAGCAACTAAAATATTTATGAACAAGTTGGTCAAACAACTTAAACATTAACTGGAACAACTGCTTTTACCAATCACTTTTCCTTCCCACCTGTAACTCATTCATTAGCGTTTTTTGTGTTTTGCCCATATGTCTGGTAGGACACAGAAATGTCTAGCAGAGGAGGTGGCAGGAAGGGGTTCTGGGATTATGTCCCATATGTCCTGACGATAGTACCAGACTCTCTCCTGGATATCTGATGCTCGGGACATAGAAGCGGTTTTCCCCAATACGAGTCATGGTGTCGACTTCGTACTGCTCTTCAGCAATCTGTTTAAAGAAATATTTTTATGGTCTCTACAAATTTTGTCTTAAAAGCATATAATAATGTAAGTGGATAGACATATTAACAGAAATCTTGAAATGTAATTCACCTGTGTGACTGTACCAGGGAACAAGTCACCATCATACTCGACCAGGACCCATTGTCCAACCTCAATGGTGGCCTTGGTGCTGTCGGGTTCCTCTTCTCCTCCCTCAGAGAGCACATGGCACACTGAAGGAAAGCACATGCAGTTTTCCCCACAAAAGCAAGACACTTCCCGTGTGTTGATGACTCCTGGTTTTGTTGATGTCAGCTGTTAGGATGGAATTCAAAAAACAAAAATTGTGTGTGCCTGAGTGTGTGGACATGTATGTCTGTGTGTGATGTGTGTTTGTCTGACAGAGTGTCTCATGTGGGTGCCTTCACGTTTGCATGTCAACATCAGTATGTATGTGCACAAGTTTGTGTACATGCATGTCTGTGTGTATTGTGTACAGTGTTTGAATGTGTGTCTGTGGGAGAGTGAGGGTACAAGTGTTGGTCAACTTAACCCAAGTTATATTTTCCCCTATAATCACCCTAACCTCTCTCTCTCTTTTCTTTTGTACTCTTCATGTGAAATTGGATCGCTGTAAATGGCTGCCCTATGCTTTGCCAGCCTCTCTTTAGCTGATGCCCTCTTCTTTTCAACTGAAGCTTGCCTGCAACAAAATACTAGCCAAGCCGCGCTAGACCCCATGTTCTGAAGGCACAAGGGTCTAGGCATGCTCGACAGGGAGGGAGTCGGGCTAAAAGGTTGTCTATCAAATCACTCTGCAGCAATTGGGTAGGTATACAACCAATCAACGCAATGAATAGGCTGACGTAGTTCCTAGAGCGCCGGATTGTGGCTAAGTCCCATTAGCTTCCCAACCACCGGAGCCAACTGGTATATTAAGGATTTGCCATATCCATTGGCATAAGTCCAAATACGTCTGTCTTCTCAATGAAACACTTCAGTGCCGTCCTTTGTTTATCTTTCAAGTTGAATTTTAGCTTCAGATCTTTAAGGGCTGGGGCCAAAGCTAACTGTTTATTGTGCGCCTGTTGTTTCTGTCAGAATCGTCGCACCTCTGTCGTCACTTAGTTACGCCCGCCTTCTGACTCTACACTTCATGGTGATTGGTCCGGCCAGTTTTAGGAGAATCCAACCTCGAGCCTTATGGAGGGTAACTAGACCCACCCTGGCAGAGAATTAAATTCGTTGCCGTGGGTTGTCTAGCGCGGCTAGGCTAACAAAATACCATTCTTATGTAACATTTCATTAAAAAGATAGAAATACAGAAAAGATAGACAGAGATTGTACTACTGCAAAACTAATCAGACAAATTATAGTAGGTTGCCTGTCCTGCATCCACACATTTTTTTGTGGAAGCATTAAATGAAACTGTGTAATTAGTGACCCCTGCTGGCTGGGTTGTAATAGCTGACTTATTACACAATCTGTTCAAAAAGTGTTAAATGTGATAAATATCATGTTATATATGGAAATGAACAAGAGATATTATACATTTCCCTCCTTTATTAGTCTGTTTCTCATCACCGAAACATTGAGTCTCTCCACCGCAACAGGCCCTCAATTGTTGCGGTGAATGATAATGGTGTTGCGGTGGATGAGTGACTGTAACGTTTTATGCTAACTGTGGAAGCACCATGTGGGCTAGCTAAACTTTTCTTAGCTGTTTGTTTTTAGACCAAAATAGGGTATATACGGATAAAAAAATAAAAACGGCAATTCTTTTCAAAACTTCAAAACTTAATGTTTCGGTAATGAGAACTAAAAAGTCGTGGAGGCACTATTACAATCAAACTTTTAACTTTTATCTGGAGAGATAGCAAATGAACTCCTTACCTGGTAGCCATCTTGAGTGTTACAGTCAGTACTGTCCCATCCAACAAAATTCCTTGCAAATGTAAGTTCCTTGAGGACTTAAACAATGATTGAAATTTGTTGCGGAGAATGAGAAAATTCGTCTTGGACACATTTCTATTCCTTATTATTTTCACTACATTTGCCACTAATTACCAAATTCTACATGCTTCTTCACTGTAACTGTTTATAGTATAACATGCATTAAAGTTTATTCTTTTTTATCTTTCTTAATTAATAGTATTTCGATCTCATAGAACCAAATCTAGTTATGGACACGTTGCGGTAATGAGAAATTTCGCCTTAAAAGTGAAAAAAAACAATAAAATTTGTATTAATGATGATCATTTAATATCATGAGCAAAATAGTATATAAAGATGTGTTTATAATGTTATCCTTATTATTTTGATAGCATCAACTTTTATCATAAAAATGCTTCATGACACCTCATGAATCTAATTTCGTGAGAATCACCCATGCCCCTTATTACAGTTCTATAATTTTCAGCCACACAGTGTCTTTGCATGTGTGTTGGTGCATGTGTGTTTGTGTACATACTAGTCCAGCTGTCTTGATTTCACACTGTCCACATATTGTTCCGTTCAGTTTAATTTTTCTTTGAAGACCACTGGTAGGGAGGTGAGGCGGTGGTAAATGTGGGACTAAAAAGAACAAGTACGCTACTGTTTACACTTGGCAAGGAGATCTAATTTTAAAATCATTTACCTTTTAATATTATTGATGTAATTGACTACCTGCATAATCCAACAGATAAACAAAGAGAAGGGAAGTTACAACAATACAGTATATACAGCACATTTTTACAACGATTAAAAGTTTTTAAAGGTTTTATGTCAAATCCATTAACAAACAACACACTTATACAGCTAGCTGGAATCTTCAGCCACTACTGTGGAGTGTATTATATTTAATAACAAGAAAGCCAAAGGCTATATCACATGTTATAATTATGACTAATAGCACACACTAAAGACTGTCCTTGTAAAGATGCATTAACTGTTGCTGTGTATGTATAACACATCACACCAGCACATTTTGAAACATTTTGATTCAAGGTGTGAAGTTTTGCCTCGGGCATGTATAAAACATTAATAATTCTGCCAAGGCTGGTTAATGGCTTGAGAGATCAATCTTTGACAAGAGAACTCCACAGCCTGGTGCCTATGATTGCAAGTATCCCCCATACAGTAACTGTGAGCAAAACACTGGAGCTTTACCAAGGTGCTGCTTTGTAGCTGATCTTGGTAATTAAGGTTGATGTGGAGGGTTCAAAGAAATTCAGTAAAGGGTCAAATTTCAGTGATTTTGAGTACACATCTGTGACAAGTCTACCTGGTGCATGTATCTGATATTTGAATCTCAAGCTGTGGCTGTCAATTTCTCACCTGTCGGTGTCTCGTCCTTCAATACTCGGATCTTCATTTTGCCTGCTGACAGCTGTTGAGGAGGCATACGGAGTTCAGCAGCAATAATTTGTGTAAGCTCTCAGCTCACTAACAATCCTGCACATTTATTTTGTGTTTGTATACTGTATGTAGATGAAAATGTGAACCACTTTCATTATGCAGCACTTCTCAAAACGTTACAAAATGCTTCACAAGGTTGAACCAAAATTAAAACATTTCATTTGCTTCTTAGATTGCTGAATATTTATACACTGCCCATCAAAAAAAAAAAAAGTTGCACACTGTAATATTTTGTTGGACTGCTTTTAGTTTGATTATGGCACACATTCAGCATGGCATCATTTCGATAAGGTTCTGCAGTGTCACAGCAATTATTTCTGTCCAGAATTGGATTAATTTTATGCCATGATCTTGCATTGATGAGATGATAGGAGAGTTGGACCGCTGTGCAAAGTCTTCTCCAGCACATCCCAAAGATTCTCAATGGGGCTGGGGTCTGGACTCTGTAGAGGTCAATCCATGTGTGAAAATGACGTCTCATGCTCCATGAACCCCTCATTCACAATGTGAACCCCATGAATCCTGACATTGTCGTCTTGGAACATGCCATCAGGGAAGAAAAACTCCACTGATGGAAAGACCCAGTAAGTTTTAGTATACTTAGGTAGTCAGCCGACCTCATTCTTTGGTTACATAATGTTGCTGGACCTGACCAACTGCAGCAACCCCAGATCTTAACCCTAACCCCCACAGGTTTGTAGGCACTAACCATGATGAGTTCATCACTTCACCCGTCTCTCTTCTTACCCTGATGCCCTCATCACTTTGGAACAGGGTAAATCTGGACTCATCAGACCACATTTTTTTCCTCGAAGATGATGGTTCACCACTGTCTTTCAGGTCTTAATTAATGTGTTAGATGGTTCTTAACCTGATTTTAGTAGTTTCAGAAATCTCCTTAGTTGTTTTCTTTGCTTGAAGCAGGCCAATAATTTGCCCCTTCTGATTAGCATCCTTTCCATGACCACAGGATATGGTTTTTGACACAGTTGTTTAAGAAATGAGAAGCTCCTCACCGCATCATCCATCCATCCTCTATACACCGCTTTATCCTCATTAGGGTCGCGGGGGGTGCTGGAGCCTATCCCAGCTGACTTGAGAGTGGCAGGGGACACCCCGGACAGGTCGCCGGTCTGTCACAGGGCTACATATACAGACAGACAAGCACACTCACATTCACACCTACGGGCAATTTAGAGTAACCAATTAACCTCAGCATATTTTGGACTGTGGGAGGAAGCCGGAGTACCCGGAGAAAACCCACGCATGCACAGGGAGAACATGCAAACTCCATGCAGAAAGATCCCAGGCCCAACCCGGGATTCGAACCGGGATCTTCTTGCTGCAAGGCAAAAGTGCTAACCACTACGCCGCTGTGCAGCCCCCTCACCACATCAGCTACAATTAAATAAGTTGTTGCAGCTTGTTACGGCCACCAGTATTGGTGTGCTGTTTGATTCTTGAGGTGGTGTTCCTGTTGGGCCTTTGTGTGGGGGAGAGTTGCATGTGTGGGTTCGGCTGTGGTCGTTTCAGAGTCTCTGGGAACCCAGCTGCCAGCCATTGCAGCTGATGACACCAGAGCTGACGACCTGCCCTGCAAACCGGTTCTCTCCGCCCTCCGGCCGTCCTGATTGGGCCACCCTCCAGCTCCCCTCCACCTCTGATCCAACCAGATGCAGCCTTCACCACACCTGCAACCTATATAGCTGCCACCATGCCATTAGTTTGGGTGGCTGGTATTTTGACCAGTCCACCCTGGTGTCACTTTTGTTTGTGTTTCGGTCTGCGGGTACGTGTGGTGGGTTGGTGGGTACCGCAGACACTTCGGTCGGTAGATACTCCTGGTGGGTTCTGCTGACACTTTGGGTTTCTGTTGGCGACTGCTACCTTGGTGTGGAGCCTATGGTGGGGCAGCGACTGGGGCTCCCATTCAGCAGCCTGCCACTTTAGTGAAGAAGCCATTCTGTGTTTAGTCTTTGTGAACTGTGAAATCAATGAGTGTGAGGCACCAGTATTGTTTAGTTCGTTTGTACACCCTTTGTATTAGTTTTTGTTCCTGGTGGTGGGTGTTGCTCCTGTAGTTCGGTTTGGCTAGGGATTTTAGTTGTTTTCTTTGTGTTTAGCTTAGTTACAAACTCTGTTAGCCTTCGTTATGTTTTATTCCATTTTTTGTTTTGGCAACACCCACCAGTTTTGTGTTTTATTGTCACTTTTACGTTCCTTTTGCTACTAAGCAATAAATCTCTTAACCTAAACCAATAACATCTGATTATTTTGTTGCATCCAGCCAACCCCTAGAGGTTGGATCGTAACACAGCTGAAACATATACATCACTGCAGTAGTTATCCAATGAAAGGCTCTCACCTGTTTGCTTAGTTTAATCCAGGTGACGACTTTTTTTGGACAGGCAGCGTATGGGCAAACAAACTAAAAATATCTCTTGAGTTTACTCTTTAGTTTTGACAACTGACTTGAATACAACAATTTGTAATACAACAAGTCGTTCTGAACACAAATTTTGTCTTTGTTACTATTTAGATTTTGATTCAAATTAGGATAGTCTATTCTGTGATTATTGCCTAATCAGTGAGAATCTTCTTTTTTTTCCTTTCTTTAACAACCATTTCACATTTAAAGGTGCTTATAAGCCTACAGGAGTTACTTTTTCTACTGTAAACTCAAAATCGTTAAAGTTTCTAATCTGTGATTTAGGGTGCTAATTTCTTGGATCAAGAGTTAGGGTTGCAAAGGGCAATTTTGAGTCCCATGTACACTGACAGCATGCTTTGGATATATTCATGACTGAGGGCACATGAAGTACGTAATACATAAATGCCTTAAAGCAGCAATTAGCAGGCAGCTATGACAGTGCAGGTAACCCTTAAGGTCATAACTCCCAAGCAATAGCTTCTTAGAGAAAGAATCAGGGCATTATGTGACTGCATTAGCATCAACAAGATGACACAAACACAAAGATAAGTTATATACACAAATTAATCTCTTATACATGCATCCAAAGATATATCACTAGATTTCGGTTGTACCTTTTGGAGTTTGTTCTCCTTGTTCTTCATGGAGCTGTTTGTTGGAGAATTGCTGCTTAAAGAACCACACTGTCCAGACGTCCATCTAAACCTTCCTGACTGTCTACATGCAGAGATAGACAGAGAGAGAGAAAATCACTTTTCTTTGCAAATCAACAATCTTGAAATACTATTCCCTTGAATTTCCCATGCATAGCTCATCAACTATATCATAACTAGGATTTCCAAAAAATGAAAAGAGAAGCTGTGAATACATCTGTTTCTGCCCTTGGTTTGATTTGTTTATCCTTTATACTCAGAAGGAGTCATTCTAAAATTTATTCTCCATTGGAGGATCTTGGTATAGCAGCAAAAATATAACAATCAAGATCCTTTATGAACACCAAAATGTAACACAGACACAGATACATACATCAAATAAACAGACATTGTTCTGGAAAAATTGTAATTATACTGTAGCTGAGAGATTTGGTATATCTGTTCATGCAGCAAACAGTGTCTACCAGTAAAGAACAGCAAATGGAGGAAATAGATTGTCTATATGTGTACACTAACTACAAAAACAAATAAATATCATCCTCCTCAAGTTCTACTTGACTTCACTTGATGTAGCTACAACCATAATACAAATAGCACATTTCTGTTCATTCTTGATTAGCAGGACAAATTTAACAAAAGTCAGGGTCCATATATCTCAATCCACTGAATAATCCAAGGTGAGTAAGCATTTAATTGTCAGTGCTGCATTTAAGGAAAAAGAGAAGGAATGTGGGGGACAAAATTAAGCATGAAAAAGGTATAATGGCACCATATAACTATATTTTCACTCATCACTATGTCTCTCATCTTAAAGCTGTCAAAAAATAAATGAAAAAATTTGGAAAATCATTTGGTTCCACTAAACGGGACAGATGCTGAATGTTTATCACAACTGGGCTCTTTTGTTGTTTAGCGGACTCAGAACATCTAGGAAAAACATTGCCACGTGCCTTTACATCCACAAAAAACTGGGTTTTGCCAACATAAATTACATGTCTAAAATTTCACAATGCTCAATTGAGTTTAAGAGAGGACTAGTGAGTGTCAGAGCCACGATCCCGGATGAAACAGTTCAAGAAATCATAGTAGTAGCTAGAAAAGACCAGCCTGAGATACAGCACAGAGGCCTTTATCCTGGCAGCACAAGAACAGGTCCCAAACACCAGACCCATTGAGCCAGCAATCTACATCGGGAGCTGAGATAGTCCAGTACACAGCAGCAGGATGCAAGATGCAAAATGGGACAGAGTATAGTGAGACACACAACCAAGTGGCTGGGACAATGTACAGGAACATCTGTGTCGAGGACACACTAAAAGTCCCCAATTCCCGATGGGACACACCACCAAAAGTGGCTGAGAACAACAGAGCTAAGATCCTATGGGACTTCAACTTCCAGACTGACAAGCAGCTGTCGGCTAACAAAAAAATCATAGTGATGGTTGACAAGAAGCAGAGCACAACAGTTGTGATAAATGTGGCAATCCAAGCTAACAGTAAAATCCGGAGGAAAGAGCACAAAAAGCTCAAGAAGTTCCAGAGGCTGAACTGGACCAGATGTGGAAGGTGAAGGCCAAAGTCCTCAAGTGGTGACTACTCTCTTCATTATGGAAATGCCGGCGTGTACAAGCCAGAGTAGCCTTAAATCTACCATCATTTCTTTAGTTTTTCACCAGCTGTTAAACCACAGTTCTGTAAGCAGATTTGTTATTCTGTGGGATACACTGATGCATAACGGGCATTACGTCAGATGGCATACTCATGTACAATACTCATAATAATAAAACTCCCATACAACACACCAAATATCTCTTTGTCGCAACATTAAATCATCTCACATTGATTAAGTAGTCATGCAGAAGAATGTCAGCAGTTTGGTGATATTTCAATGCAAGTAGCTAACGCTAAAATAGACTGCTAACTCTGTTTTGCTAAACGGTCAAAAGGTGGAGACTTAGTGATAAAAGCACAGCCTGTTTCAGAACACTCTCGTCTTTTGCTTTAGCACAAATATTTGGACCACCAGTGTCTGCAGTGTTTCTCAGCATAGTGGATTGATGTTAATTTAACCTCCAAGTAAGTTGTATTACATGGAAAACAGTGGGCAAACTGCAACAAAGACTATAGCAAGTGTGGTTTTCAGGTTTGTTTGTTTTTTACTGGTAATGGTGATGGTAGAAATACTGCATTATTATTAAATAATCTTATCAGTATTTCATATCAACAAGTACCTAAATGTAAGTACTTGGAGTAAATAATAGTGGATCGGTGCACTGAAGCAGAGTAGGTTCATCTGTTCAAACGGTTTTTGTAGGATGGTGGAATTAACAGCAAAGCTGAGGCCCAAAAAGCACATGGGTACTTCTTTGCTGTCCAGGTGGGCCAGCACAGTGCAGAGCACAATGGAGATGAGATCCTCTGTGGTTCATATGTGTGTCCTAGTTTTACATCTGTATATCACTCGCTCGAAGAACTTCATGACGGTTGAAGTCAGTGTTATTGGGCGACAATCATTAAGGCATGTCACCACTGATTTCTTGGGGATGGGGATGATGGTGGCAGACATCAGGGGGCGTGATGCAGGGAGATGTTAAAGATGGTTAGCAGATCCGCCAGCTGGCTTGGCATCCTCTGAGACTGCAACCTAGAATGCTGTCGGCACCTATTGCTTTGTGAGGCTTCACTCTAGGAAGCATGCTCCTCACTTCAGCTGTGATTAGACAGAGAGCCTGCTCATCTGTCTGAGCAAATTTCGTGCTTGGAGGACAGTTGTTGAGATCCTTAAAGTGTGTATAAAAGTTGATAATCCAATCCAGGAGCTTTCCGTGACTGTTGTTGGTCTGCATGGTTAGTTTGTGGCCAGTGTGGCCAGAGAGAGGAGACCCTGTCCCATACATCATGGTGACTCCTGTGTCACAGAAATGATATTTTCTCTGCATGGGTACATTTTGTCTTCCTGATCATGCAAGACAGATTCACACCGGCATTTCTGAGTTCTGCTTCGTTGCCAACTTTAAAAGCAGTGTCCCTGGTTTTCAATTGTATAGGTACCAAGTCAAGATGACAGTGACATCCTCTACACATTTGCTTATCTAGTTGGTTACAGTGCCTGTATATCTCTTGATGCTGACATTTTCTTCTGCGGTAGCTGCAGAGCTGAACATTTCTCTGTATTTTTCACAGCAATCCTGTATTGCTGGTGTGGCTCCCTCTGACTCTGACTTGTTTCTGGCAGGCTTGTGTCTATTGCAGCACTGCATGGTCAAAGAAGAAAAGAGCCTCCTGATATAGGATCGGTGTTAGAAACAGTGAAGCAGGTGAGGTAGTGGCTTTATAATTCCCATGGATTGTGGTGTAAACCAGATTGACCGTGGTGTCGCCTCTTGTTGGGAAGTTCATGTAGTGGTAGGATTTAGGCGCAACAGTTTTCCTCACACAAAAAAACAACCCAAACCAAAAATCATTAAAGGTTACAGGGATTATACCTATGCATGCAGACATACACTACCAGTCAAACGTTTGAACACAGCTTCTCATTTAATGTTTTTTCTTTATTTGCATGCCTATTTACATCGTAGCTTCTCACTGAAGGCATCAAACTATGAATGAACACATATGGAAGTAGCAAAAAAGTGTGAAATAAGTCAAAACAGGTTTTATATTTTAGATTCTTCAAAATAGTCATCCTTGGCTTTGATTACTGCTTTTCACAATCTTGCCATTCTCTCGATGAGCTTTATGAGGTAGTCACCTGAAATGATTTTCCAACAGTCTTGAAGGAGTTCCCAGGGATGCAAAGCACTTATTGGCCCTTCAACCCTTCACTCTACGGTGTCCAAATTTTTTAACTGGTAGTGTGGATGCAGGTGCAAAGGTGAACATGAACGCAAATGTGCACCCATTTGCTCACTTGCACACACACACAGTCATGCAGGACACTCCTGTAAGTTGCAGAAACTGAAGAACTGTGAAGGAATCCTCATTTAGATGAGAGTTATTCATGCTCATGTTGTTGAATTATTTATGCTATTTATGCTATTGTGATGTCGGGTTGTCTTTGAAAGAAGTTTATTTTGGACTAAGCTGGCAACCTGTCAAGGCCCAGGAACTCAGATTTTGAATCTGTATGTGTGTGTATGTGTTGGTAAGAGTTGCCAACATCCCTGATGCTGTCGCTGTGCTGTGCTGACAATGAGGGTGGGCGTTAGATAATCACCCTAGCGACATCACCTAGGCAACTGGACTGTCGCTAAGGGAGACAGTTGAGGCACACCCCTGTTGGTGTAGGATGACATGGTGTCCCCTCAGGACAAGCAACCTGGAGAGATAAAGTGTGTGTGTCTGTTTGCGTATCTCTGTGGACTGCATTAGCAAAGATCGCATCAACACATTGACTTGCATCCACACATACAACGTGCATACATGAGTAAACACACATCACAAAATAACAATATCCAAAAGTTCTTTTAAGAAATATTCAGGTACAGACACACCCTCACAATGTTACGAACACACATAAACAAAGACACTCACACACGCACACGTCCATCTCACTGAGTTAAACTATGAGACTATGAATTTAAACTGCATAGCAAAGTTCTTTTCAAACACTTTTAACCCTCAAGCGACCAAGTGGGGTCATTTATGACCCCAGCCATATAATTATATTTGCCATTTTTATATCTTTTATCCGAAAAATGTTTCCTAACATGAATTTGTCAATCTACTTGTCCTACAGCTGCTCATAGTTTTTTGTAGAGATCGGCCAACTGGTGTGACAAGGATAATGGAAACTTGTCTGGGGTCACTTATGACCCCAGAAAGATGTATAGGTTTTTCACTATTGTAGGCCTTAGCTTTATTTATTTATTTCTACCTCTAATCGCTATATTTCAGTGTTTTGCAGTGCACTATAGCTGGCAGACCTACATTTTTAGCCACAGCTGCCCTGGGGCAGACTGACTGGCTGCCAATCCACTCCTACAACCCCTCTGACCACCACCAACATTACACAGCATACACATTCATACACCAGTGTAAGTGGCAGCACTGGAGGTAAGGTGGGTAAAGTGTCTTGCATTGGACGAACGGTTCTGCCACCCGAGCCACAGCCGCCCCTAATCTAAACACTTCTCTGCATGTTACATTGCACACATACAGACAAGATGTTTGTGTAGATTTTGTTTTTATGCACTTTTGATTTACTATTGAGGAAACAAAAGAAATAAAGTTTTAAAAGAAGTGGCAGACAAAGCGTGTCTAAATAAATGTTATTACGTTCTTACAATGCGTCATATTGTTCATATGGTTTTACTTTAGCTCTGAGTCAAAAATGATTAAAATCCATGAATAATTATGGAAGGTTATTTTAGAATATCCACCTTAAAATGCAGTGGAGTGGAATAGGTAAGAAAGTACAAAAAGAGGCACTAAAGTAGACATATTCCTGTGTAAAATATAGTGGAGTCATAAATGACCCCAGTCGGTCATTTTCGTCGCTACAATAGCTTGGTGGCTTGAGGGCTAACTAATAATAACAGCATCTATGTACTTGTATGAGCGTGTTTGATTGCTATGGGTCCATGGTATGAATTGCAGTGGGCTTGTAATTTTAAGGTTAATGTCTGAATAAGGTTTAGGTAAGGATGAGGGTTAGACACTTAGCTGTGATGGTTAAGGTTGGGTATGAGGCTAGGAAATGCATTATGTCAGTAAGGATCTTCACACAAACAGATGTAAAAACATGCAATGCAATCAGAGAGGCGTGTAACAAAGAAAAATCAAGATACAAACATGCAGACACCACAATCTTACATTGCTGTACATCTTTCACTGAATAGTAGATAGCTGATGATACCCTCTGTGTCACGACTTTAATATTGGAAACAAACATCAGACACAGCACGAAATACCCCTTCATCAAAAACATTTCATTGAGGAGCACAATTTCACATTTGCTTAGAGCAAACTCATATTTCTAAACAATATACAGATATATCGCAATGAAAGGAGAAGAAACGGCCAGTGATTCAATGTTGACCTTAGGCAAACACCACCTGTCAGTCCTGGGTACACTCAAGCCTGGGACATATGCCCAAACACATGCATGGCTGTCACCTTTAACTGACCCATCTCACCAAAAGGGAGAAGTAATAACATCTGTGTCCACCACGCACATATGCAAATGCAGGCACACTTTGAAGTCTAATGCCAGATTAATCGCGTCTTCTCTCAATACTCTCTCAGCGTGAGACAAGAGGACGCAGAAAAAAAAAAAACAGAAAGTGACGAGGGTGGATAGAAACTTTCCGAGGGCAATATCAATTAAAATGGTACAAAAGCAAACATTTACACATTTTAGTCCCGAATGAGTCATGTCAGATCACAGGGTTAGATGAAATTTTAAAAAGAATAGGAATAAAAGATGGCTAAAAAAAATAAGCTACAGACAGAATAAGAAGCTCAGCAAAAAGACATCAAATGAAGAAATAAAAAAGAAATCTCAACCGTACATTTAGATGAGAGCCACTGTTCGTAAGCTGTAAGGCCTAAAGACAAAGCTACCTTAAATCTGTGACTCGCACAGGCCACAACAGAGAATGATGTACTGCGTTTGCCCCAAGCTGCTGCTGCTCTGGCTTTATTATCGCCTGTGTACCCTTCACAAACTGATTATACTTCCCCTCAGCAAACTGCATTTGTTTGGACGATTCTTTGGATGCATACATGAATGTGTGTGTGTGTGTGAGTGTGTCTGTGAAGCCCAACTCTAAGACAAAGATGAACAATTCATCTGCTCTGAGAGCTCTGCGATCTAACAGACAGCCAGAGAAAAACAGAGTGGTGCATAATACAGACACACAGTACACTGCACAGCCTGAGAATAAATCACAGCTTGAAAATCTACAGTAAAGGCTCGCCAAAGAAGCACTTGCTCTGAGAGGAAAAAACAGGTAAGTGGAAAAGCTTAGAGAAAACTCAGGTAACCTTCAAATCATTTATGAGAACAGCTGATTAACCGCAACAGCTAAACCTCCATCTTTGTCTGCTTTCTGCCACATCAGTCAGATAGGAACTAATGAGAAACTACTTGATCTTTGTCATTAGAGGTGTAAAAATAAATTGGTTCAATTTGTTAAGCTGGGTTTCACATCCAAAAACACTGCTGCATCACTACACACAGCTTTTAGACTAAAAGTAGGTGGGAAATGTAGCTACATTAATGTGGAGGTCAAATGTAAAAGCCTGAGCAGAGATTACAATCAGTCATATTTTGGTACCTAATTTTGCAGTTTACTCCATGACTGCTCCTCTTCAATTTGTGTATGGGCGTTTTCACAAAATCCTTTAAACTTTTTCTACTACTTTCCATCCTACTCTGCTCACTGTGTGCACTGTATTATGAGGAATGTCCGCCAACAGAAAGAAAATACACAACATATACTGGATATATAGATTAATGGCAGGCGGGCAATATGTTCAACTTGAAAGCCAGTTGTTAAATGTAAAAGGTACCACAATTAATTATCGCAGCCATCACAAGTGACACAGAGGACATGCTGTGAGTGACAGAGTCCCTGTCTCCCCGCTTCATCTGATCCCAAATGTGAAAGGTGTTAAAATGTTCTACTGTGCGCTCTGCACAGAGAAGACTGATTAGTGACATCATTTCACATGAAAACAAGCTAGCAAACCATTACTAATCAACAATGGCATGTCTGAAAGTAAAGGTTGCCTAATTTATTTTCTAAACAGGAAAGCAAAACCTGGACTATAAAAATCTTTCTAAATGTTTTTTTTTTTTTTTTTAGTTACCCGATACCTCACAGCCATCATCCAAAGCACACTATTTCATCTGTTTAGACTTTTAAGTTGGGGCAGCTGAGTCTTTCCCCCACCTTCATACACTCCCTCTCACACATACACAAACTCCTGCTATATATTTCTGCCTCTTTCAAGATTGCAAACACACAAAAGTAAATTCCTTCTCAAACTACTTATGGAGTATATTGCAATATTTCAAAGACACAGAGCTTGAATAGAATTCTTGCAGGAGACTTGAATGTGTCTTTACTGATTAAGGAACACAAATCAGAGGGAACCAAAAGAAGTGGCAGTACACTTCAGTGTTAAAAACACACACACAGCTCTTATTTATGGAATCCCGGTATCGGAAATACACACAGGCAGCCGGGCACACATCTTGTCATATCTTGGATGCAGTGGAGCAATAAATGTTGCAGTATTTCAGTGTGACAGAAAACACTGTTTACGTACTTATCATTTGTGCAGGCTCTACAAGATGGCTCTCTTCCCATACTAATATACAGCTTCTTAATTAGAGCGCCACTGATAAAACAAAGGAGTAGCCTACTCAAGGACATAAACACAAACAACACATTTGCCTAAATGATAAATATGCCATATATCCTAGTGATGATGTCTTGTGTGATCTGCAACAATATGTATTCATCACATGACAACAATGTCTCTGATCATACCACAACTCTGAATCACTGATCTTGTAGTTGGTTGGACTGCCTTTAAATGTATGTTTGTATGCATGTATATCCCTCTGGCATTTATTATTTGAAGGATTCAGTGTAAAAAATACACAATTTGCTTCTCCCTAAAGCTATCCCTGAGTTATTTGCTTGTGATATACATTACGTTATGTCCTCTATAACTTCATACAGGCAGTAGATCTCTGAATTATTAATGAGGTGAACTGGGAGCAGAGAACGAAACAATCTCATTAATAACCAGTGTTTGTTTTCATTCTGCACATTAATTTCCTGCTCATGCAAGCTGAAATGCCCCTAAATCAGAATTTTCTGGATAATAGTCATATTAATTGGCCATGTATATATTCTGTAATGAAATAGCAAATATTATTTTGTGTGCATGCATGCATGAGTTATCCAGTCCATTTTAAATAATATGAAGATGTGCATGTAAGATTTTTAGAATTTTTAATAGTGATTCACACAGAAAACAATTATACATTGGTATCATTTTTGAGGGCATTTATCTTCATTATATGTACACTATCCTATTCAAAAATGGTGTGAACACTGATTTGCTATCAAAATTGTTATTGCAAAATAGAGACAAAATGAGATACTGTGAGTTCCGTGTGTGTTGTGTTTACTGATTTTAGTCACATATACTACCTTTTGGAGATAAAAACAAGTTTCCATGATGCAAATTGTTAGTTTTATGTAAGAACACTGAATATATGGTAAGGTTTAGGGTAATTTAAGATTTGGATAAATGTTAGTCACAAGGAAGTGAATGTGAGTGCACTGTCCTTTTAGGTGATGGAGAGAGTGTGTATTTGGATGCCACCTCTCAGTGTGGCAGCCTTTTCGATATAATTAATTCATGCTTGATGCCATGAATCAGTCAAAGCAGACATGGCCCAGTACATCACTGACATATATTTACAACCACTTTTAGATGGTATTCATCACCTTTTGTATTACCCACTGCTGATCGTCAAAACAGGATAGACAAATCAAACAGACAAAACTCTTTCATCACAATTGCACCCATAATTTTGCAATTCACCAGTGCAAACTAGCACATACAATTGACAACCATGGTCAATTTGTACCGTGATTCATTTAATTTTATTACATGCAGCCCTGGCCTGTGATAGAAGACAAACATTTAATGTTCACCTCAAAGAACACACAATCACACAGTGTTCCTAGGCATGCTGAGCCAAGAGTAGGAGACTACAAAGATCTGTGTTAAATATGCAAAAAAAAAAAAAAAAAAAATCTCTGAAATAAACTCAACAGGATTTGGGGGGGGAAAATCATAACTTTAGGCTTCAGGTTTATAACTGTTTAACCCTATAGGTGCAAAACCACCAAGAAAATATATTGACTTCTAATCCACAAAGGTATTATTGTATTATTTGTCACAAGAGCACCTCATCTTTTTCTTTCTTTCAGATGACAGACGATAATTTATAACTACAATTTCTGACTGAAGGGCAGCTGCTTGCAATCTGAATGCTCACTGAACTGCATCATGGGAATAACATACGGTTCATCTGTTCTGAAGAGTGATTTTCACAAGCCACTGGAACAGCACACATATCTGTGCTGCACTAAAA
Source organism: Acanthochromis polyacanthus (assembly GCF_021347895.1). Taxonomy (NCBI): domain Eukaryota; kingdom Metazoa; phylum Chordata; class Actinopteri; family Pomacentridae; genus Acanthochromis; species Acanthochromis polyacanthus. Next base: position 15,958,327 of record NC_067125.1, on the reverse strand, counting down.
CTTTCAATGATAGTAAAAGTTACACTACATTTCACAGTTATCACTGACTTGTTCACACTTTCTTTTGCCGTTACTGTCAAGATTTTTTTTTAAATTAATATTTAGAAAAAGCACACATTTTACCACAATGATCTGTGAGGTTTTGTATATCCGCATGCAAATACATTTAAGAATGGTGAATGTTAATGTAGGACATGTTGCTAATAAATAAGAAAAATGACATGAAGTCAGTGGTCGTGTGGTAGTAAAGCTATGACTTTTCAAAGCCAATTTTAACATTAAAAGCTTTTCTTGAACTCCTTTTTAATGTCAGCCATCCACTTCAGTGAAAGGAAGTAGAGTTCCACACAAGTTGTTGCTCCACCGACCTTTAGAACAGTCTACTACATGTGCAGGAACCTACTTCATCTGTGAGTGGCTTTTTCACTTCTCTGACTGCTTCTTTACTCCTTCCACAGCAACCTTTTCCTGACCTTTATAGGAAGAGAAGTCACTGACCTCCCCCCTCTCTCATTTGGTATCCTTCTCCATCTATCTCTATTACTCAGTGTCTCTACTTTCTACATTGCTTGCTCTTTTACAGCTGTTGCAGCTTCCCCACCTCCTCTGCCTCCCGCAATGCATCACATCTCTCCATTAGACACCTGCTTTGTTCCCTATATTTTTCAAATCACTATATTCATTCTTCAGCTCTGCTTGCTTGCACAGACTTTATCTCAGCAATCCCCTTTTCATTGTATTTCTTACAATTCCGCTTTTTGAAGATTGTTTTGGGGTGTTTTTGTCTTTGACGGATAGTGACAGTGACAGTGACAGTGACAGTGAAGAAAATGTGGGAAAGAAAGGAGGGGGCTGACATGCATTTATGGTCCAGTCAGAGGGGAGTCGCAGTGAAGACTCTGCTACTAAAGGCCTTTTTGCACATGTGGTATGAGCCCTAATCATTTGGCTATCTGCTTGTCCCCCCTCCTCCCCGCCTGGCCTCATCCTGCTTTTATCCATATCTTCTCAAGTGAGCTGAGAAAGTGATGCTTTCATTGTAAAAACAGGGGAAAAAAAGCACTTTAGCGCTTAAAAAAATCCATTGGAAAGTATTAAAAGCAACTGAACATATTAAATAAAAGCCAAAGAAACCAACTTATCGCAGTAACACACCCCTGCAACACAGCACACCACAGCCACTTGATACAATGATACAATTGCAATATTGGCACACTACTAATCTTACACAATCTATATTCTAGCCCCTAATCTGAATAATTAGCAGGCATGCAGTTGCACTTGTGGGTCAAACAGTCAAACAGACTGACAGATGAATACCTCATCTTTACAGCCTTGTGCTTCATAGGGTTTATGGTATAAAATCCCACACAAATTAGTCCACAACAAATGAGCAGCTTAAATATTTACATGATAAGGTGCAGCAAGACAAGGAGAAATAGACATATCTAAGCTGAAACCTGATTCTGGCATAGAATTCTCTCCCTTACGGGTTTTTTTTTTTTTTTTTTTTTGCTACAGCCCATCCTGCACAGACTGTACTTATTCACTATTCTATCTTTCGTCCCCCTCTCTTACCCTCTGCTGCTTTCTGGTGTTACTTTCATTCTCACTTTGCCACATTAAATTTTCCCTGATTCTCTCTTCTCCTTCTCTCACCCTCTGCTGTCCTTCTTTTCTAGGACATTAACTGTAACACCTCATACTCACCCTCTCTCTTCCTTCTCTTTACTCATGCTGTCTTTCAGTTGTCGCAGTTTCTCCTCCACATCTTTACTCTCATTAGCCAGCGTCACAGTCCCCATTTGCAGTTCTTGCAGGTTCCTATGGCAACATAAACGCTCACATATATATGCAGTCAATCAACAGCAATCAATCATACAAATGACCTACTTCGTCAGATTGGACAGTCGGGCTTTCATCAATATGTTCAATTCATCTTCTGCACGCACACATCCTTGTTGCTATGACTAATCAATACTTTAATCAATTAGTTACTGGATCAGGGTACCACCATACCAGGCATTAATTCAGTCAATTACCTGTTTTCAAATGAGTAACTACAGTGGGAGAAGACTAAATTTCGCATTGGGCATTATGAAGAAAACAAATAGACTGCACTGAAACAGCGGAATCCAGCTCACAAGTCAAGTCAATTTTCAGGCAGGGGTTATCTTGCCTTAAAGTCCATTTTGTGAAATAGCCATTCTCTGAATAGAATTTCAATAGGTACAGATGGAAATAGTATGGCAGCCAAGTAACCGTAATGGGCTTCTACCAAATGCCTTAAATCACATCATTGATCTTATCTTATCTTACCTGGCATTGAGCTTGACAGATTTGGCCTTGTTGTTAGGAAGCACCACAAAGTCATTTAAATTCATGTCTCTTCTTCCCGATGGCTCGGGTATTCCTCCCGTGTCTTTTGCTCTCCTTTTTACAAAGAGCCTCTTCTGCAATAAAAACCCACAGTAATGGCATAAAACTGGATATCATGCAGCGCCCAGGCTAAATCACACACAGCCATAAATGAATACTGCTGCAGTGAAATGAACAAAATAGCAGGAGCACATTTACTCAAATGAATGAGAGGAAGTTAAAACAAGCAATCCCCTGTGTTAAAATTGTATCTGACAGACTCGTATGGATGATGAATGGTTTTGAGGTAGTAAATGCTAATTAAGAAAGCTAGCCAGTAAGGCCGATATAATAATAGCAACTGAGCTGGTAGCAAAGTGCCATTAGGTAGAGGTGAGTGAGCCACTGGAAGTTTTGTTCAAGGTGGAAAGCCTTTTGATGAAGGTCATCATCTACCAGGTAAAAGAACCACATGAAACTTTGCCGACCATATTGTACATCAGTACGTGTACAATCTACAGTCGACTGAAATCAGAATCTCAATGAAAACTCAGCTTTCTAAGAGAAGACATTTCTACTAGTTATAGCAGGAAAAGCACAGGTGGAAGTAATAACATCTTAGTTAAATTTAAGCGTGCATGGAAGCTTCACCAGCCATGGTGTTGTTAGGCATCCAAGTGCTATAGCCCCATATGTTGTATCATTAGTCCTGGATTTTCTTAAGTGAAAACATGAATAATAAAAAAGCCCAAGATATGTTCACCTTTGATCTCAACCATGCATCCAAGAACATCCATCCATTCTCTATACACCGCTTTATCCTCACTAGGGTCGCGGGGGGACTGGAGCCTATCTCAGCTGACTCGGGTGAAGGCAGGGGACACCCTGGACAGGTCACCAGTCTGTCGCAGGGCTGCATACACAGACAAACAATCACTCACATTCACACCTACGGGCAATCTAGAGTAACCAATTACCCTCAGCATATTTTTGGACGGTGGGAGGAAGCCGGAGGGCCCGGAGAAAACCCACGCATGCACAGGGAGAACATGCAAACTCCATGCAGAAAGATCCCAGGCTCAGGCCGGGATTTGAACCAGGGATGTTCTTGCTGCAAGGCGAAAGTGCTAACCAGTACTCCACTGTGCAGCCCATCCAAGAACATGAAAATGTTATTATATTGTTTATCAAAATTGCGAGAAGCCTATGTTGTCAGTCCTCTCTGTGTCATTCAAACAACAGATCTGCTTCATACTCCTTGGCAATTGTGCATTTTTGTGTAACTACATGTGAGAGAGCACAACAGCTATAGAGCTTATCATTGCTGGCATCTGGTACTCTGTACTCACAAAGGCAAGAGTGGAAGGCCTTGGATACAAGAAGCCTTTTCAAAAAGAATGAAGACAATGAGGCACAGGTTGATGTAGCCGCAGATGAGTCAGAACGTGGCAGTGCCACGATCTCATCTACCCAAGATCATGTTGGTACAGAAGAGGGCTCTTTCACTAAACCCATCTAAATAGTTTGGTTAAACATTTTTTTAAAAGGCACATCATTTGGTTATAGTTCCGTAAATTATCAAAAATTTGATTAATTAAAAGGCACATTGTTTTCACATTTGTTTTGGTGGTAATGTTGATTGTGGGCTCTGCACAGAAAAAAATGTGGGTTGACTTTACTTTGTACAGATCACAATTTATCATATTTATAGTAATTCAGTCAAGTCACCATCATTTATATAGCAAACTGCAAATTTGAAACGACAGCCTTTGAGCAAAAATGTTGTCCAGCACAGACAATGGACTGGTGTTATGAATTTACCAAGCAAGCTTAAATATTAAGATTAGGACCCTACAGTGGAGTTTATGATGTGAATTTATCTGATTAATTCAAACATTACAGTCAAAACTCTACAAAATTACATAAAATATATAGATTTACCTGCCGTATTTTACTCTGAAACAGCCTAGAAATGGTGCAGTTTGTCAGATAAACATGTATAGCTTTCTGGGTGAGAATAACAGTTTAAAGGTCCTAACAGCACCCCTGTTCAGTAAGCCCTCAATGTACAGTAAGTCAGGAGTTCTCTGGATTGCAAAATCTCTCTTTTAAAGGACAATGTGCTAGAAATTGTGTGTCCACCAAATGCATCATGTAGTGGCACATATCTGCAACACATCGAGATAATAAAGTTGTCAAAGCTGGTCACTGAATGTTCATCCATTCTTTCTTAAGGGCTTGGGGAAGTTCCTGGACACTTAGCAGGGCAGGATTATGATGTGGAACATGTTCACTCAGAGAAACAATTGAAAGAGCCTGGCTACAGCTGTAACTGGCATGCCAGGATCCAACATGCCATCTTTCTTTCCTCATCTGTGACATTGTGTCATTTGAGCATAGCTGCATTTTAAGATGGCCTTAATAGTCACTGGTCAAAAGAGTGTCTGTGAGCTGGTAACTCTATCTGATTATTGTCCTTTCAAGCTCAGTGGGGGAGAATTTGCAACTACTTGAACAGGTCAAAATCTTTTTGTGTGCATTTCTTTGAAAATAATCTTTTATTTTTTTTATTCAAAAGGAAGAATATTTATATGCTGTGCTTATATTTCTGTTTGTATAAGGCTAAACTCACTTTGTTCTTCACTTTAAACACCAGAAACACCCTGAAGTACTTTCCAAAACTGTCTACACTGGATTGTGAATATATCCTGTATGTTAGCTAAAGCTGCACAGTGGACTTAGTGGTTAGCACTTTCGCCTTGTCGCAAGAAGATCCCCGGTTCAAATCCCGGGGTGGGTCTGGGATCTTTCTGCATGGAGTTTGCATGTTCTCCCTGTGCATGCGTGGGTTTTCTCCGGGCACTCCGGCTTCCTCCCACAGTCCAAAAATATGCTGAGGTGAATTGATGATTCTAAATTGCCCGTAGGTATGAATGTGAGTGTGATTGTTTGTCTGTGTGTGTGGCCCTGCGACAGACTGGCGACCTGTCCGGGGTGTCCCCTGCCTTCGCCCGAGTCAGCTGGGATAGGCTCCAGCACCCCCCGCGACCCTAGTGAGGATTAAGCGGTGTATAGAGAATGGATGGATGTTAGCCAAAGCTAACGTCGCCTTTATAAACAGCACTTAACAAGAAGCAATCCGAGTAAACAGACATTTAACCAGCTAAAGTTACCGGTGAGTCAACTAAAAGGTTTCAGTAGCTGTATAGTTAAGACAACAAACGCAAGAAATGACTTTATTCCTGCGAGACATTTTCGTCATGGCAGTAAAAGCACAGGTGTATAAATTCTCATTAATGATGGCGAAATTACTCTTACATGAGGCTGTGGTATTTTACATGGTGGCTCACTAGAACT